>NC_132859.1:5326472-5636472 GCF_048164855.1 Canis lupus baileyi
TAATGATAAGCTTATAAATTAACTTAACACTTCCCTTTTTACTGTCTAGGCCACACCTTAGGAAATACACACGATGCCAGCCACAAGAGTAGGTGTCAAAATTTGGAGAAACTTAGGAGTATTAACACTATAATAACATAGAAACCATCAGATCACATGTTACAGTTTTATTGAGACTTTTTCAGTTTTAATTGTCTATAATAGGTACAATTTTGATGATCATGATCACACCAAAGCTCTCCTATTATAAATAGCAGATAGTAAGGTGGCCGCATGCCTTAGACACACACATACACAAACACACGGTATTGTACACTTCCTGCATGCAAACTTAGAAAAAATATACATACATTCCTCTTATCAAAAACACAATTACGTACAGTAAGTCTGGAATTTGTTAAGCTACCGTTGATTTAGATAAACCTGAGAAGGCTCAAAATGTCAAGTAACACTGTTTCCATACCGCTCATTCAGTGAAACTGTTAATCACAAAGAAATCTAGTTCAACCATATTAAAATCACAGATAATATAAAAATAAACATTTTTGCAAAAACACTAGACAGACTAGAATTCAAAGTCACAAATTTTGATGCAGTAACATATATTCCCCTTCATGTTAATTTGTACGGTGTACAACATAATAAAAAATTGCAAGACTGCAGCAGCCAAATCATACACAGTTGTCACTATAAAACTTGAGTTAAAGTTACCAACTGAACAACAAATACATTAAAATAGCAGTGTTGAACTTGCTGGTAGTGTGTTACTTAGAAACTATCTGAAAGAACTCAAGATTATACTCTTTCACCTTAAGAAGAAACAACAAAAAAATAAGCAGAACTGAGGACAGTAAGGGATCGCAACAGCTGCCTGCCTCTTTCTCTCCCCCTCTCTCCCTAGTTTTTCCTTAAAGTCTAATCTATCTCCAACGCCCATTCCTCCGGGCTTCTAAAAATGTAAGAGATCTACTTGGAATTTAGGACAACTTTTCTGCACTAGAATTGGAAGCTTCAACCATATTTGGGGGTACGATTCTAAAGGTCTTGAAAAGACAATATAAACCTGTCTATGTCATATAAAATACAGACAATACAGGCCTAGTCTGGCAGAGATATTTTGTATTTATTATTGAGCTTATACAAGTTGGACACCAGAGTGGGTCTGTATAGAGGATTCTAAGCAAAAAGGTAAACATGCACAAGCACTTCTAGGGAAAATTAACCTCTTGTATCACAAGACATCCATCCATTCATATTTTAGATCAAAAACATCTTACGACAAACATTTCAAGATACTGGTATTTGAAAAGCACAGTTTATAGTAACGCGTTTTCTCTATGCAGCACGTTACATAAAATACACTAGTGTGACTTATAGTTCATTTTAATAAATATAATTGACATCCGCATAGTTGATCTTTCAAGAGAGCTTTTCAAGCTGTACAACTGAAGGATTGTGAGCTTCATCAATAAATACTATTACCTTAGGTACAATTTGACCAGCTAAGTTAAAGCTTCAGTAGATCTGTGACTACTTACACATCTTGATTTTCCCTAGTCCAGTCCCAGCTGCTATAGGCACAGACATCTCTTGCATCCGAAGGCAGCTTACTGTCCTGTCCGAGTAGATTGATAAAACTCCTAGGTCACAGGTACACGTCATAATTGGTGAGCTTTGTGAGCATTTTTAGCCAAGGCCTGGAACTGAAGAGTCTTGGAAGATACGGTGGCAGATTTCATGCACCTCTGGCCGCCTATAATTATAACGCTCTAGCACGTCCCCTGGGGTCCCAACAGATGGGTGTCCTCTAAGTTTTTTAATCCACGGAGAAGTGGTATCGAAAGGGTGAAGAGTCCTGCAGTTGGCCAAGTGGCAATGTCATGCTTTTAACACTGCATCCTACTCTCTGCTGTATCTCTTCTTGATTTGTGTTTTATCATTTAAACGCAAATGAAAAAGAGTCAGAGATGTCAATCGGTGAGCCAAAAATTCCTTGAACTTGGCATTAAAATCATTTTGTAGTGTAAAACTGAGTTAACTTGTAAGTTCTATAATATCAGCGGTTCTTTCATCAAAATGCCAACAGATTTTGCCTTTACTGTTAAAATACCCACTTACGTCATCAAATTCCCAGCCAACAGGTCACTGCTTCATCTTGACCCTCTGAATGTCTTTACCGTTAGCACAGACTCTTCCCAGAGACCTCTCGGTGCCTAGAAAGGGGTTGGGCAAGATCGTTCGTGTTACTGTTTGGCATGTATTCACGTGTTGTCATTGTCCACTAGAAGCCCTGGAAAAAAGCCAAAAAAAAAAAAAAAATGCCAAGAAGTAAAAGGGAATTTGTTGTAGGCATTGTCCACCTCACTGGATCCACAGTCCAAAGGAAAGTTCTCTGGGAGCTGAAACAATGGATGTAACATGTATTGTAAACCAGGCTGGCATCCTGAGACCTAAAGGGAAGAAAACTAAAGTGAATGGTGAGGAAATATTTCAGAAATGTATACTGTTAGCTCATGAGTTCAAGGATGGTACAGGCTTCGAAATCTCCACCTTGGGTAATGCAGTGGCTATTAATCTTGTGTCCCTGAGCGTGATGTTTGCCAGGGATCAGTCATGACAGGTTTTATACGTTCTCCTTTAGGATTCTACTCAGACAAGGAATGCTGGAGAGGACCCTACCCCAAATGAGAACCTTAACTAGTCTCTTTCCTCAAAACCAGGTGGTGTCAGTAAGACATCTAATTTCTTTTTGATTCGGCTCCTATAATTCTGTGCGTTAACCTCAACATATTTTTTAAAAATCACATTTCAGTAAGGCTCGACACTGCTTTTCTTCATGGACCTCTGTGAACAAAGCCTGGATGAATCTAAGAACTGAAGGTCTCACATCCACAGGCCACGCAGGTACCACAGGCACTGCCTTCCAGATCTGACCCTCCTGTCACCGTGTCCCACAGGTTCTTGCCTCAAGACGGCCCCCACCTCGCTTCACTTACAAAGCGCTTTCCAACAAGGTTTTCCACCATCGGTTGTGAACTCTCATGCCGGCTTTGTTGAGGTTAGTTTTGACAAAAACTCCTTTGATATTGGATATATTAGAGTTAAAAATCATGTCACCTCACCTCATTAGCCTACACCATACAGAGTTTGACCATTTCAATAGCTAGAAATGCAGTATTCAATATTTATGCATTGAAATTCAATATTCATTGAAAACTGTTATTAAAATTACTGAAGTATTTTGCTGAGTTTTCATTACTGCCTGGCCGAGGGCGGGGGTGGGGGGGGTGGGGGGGGGGTGGGGGAGAACCACTGACCATCAGTCTTCTCTTAAACTATCAGCAGTTGGGTTTGTTGTCTCCACAACTTTTCAGTGCTGTGGCACCTTACATACCACATACGTTTAATTCTCTGTGTTTCTCTCTCCCATATATTTGTAGCTTTTTTCCTTTAATGGATCTTTTATCTTCACATTTAAAGGATTATAGCTTTTCATTCTACCAAGAAAATCTGTACAAAGTCTGCTGCTGCCCCCCCTTTTTTTTTTCCTTTTTACATATTGCATTTGACTTTTTCCAACATTTTGAAGAGGTACAAGAGAACCTTTACACCCTTTTGGTTTAAACTGAAGTCCTTATTCGAACATGGTCTCCTCTAAACAAACCAAACCAAACCCCTTCATCTCTTCCCCACTCCTATTTGCCTCATACGCTTGAAAATATAGTTGCAGCCCACATGGTGAATGACTGTCATTCTCCCTCTGATGATAATATCTTCTTGTCCAACAGTCTTCAGCCCTGGTCTGCAGCAGATCTGTGATTTTTTTTACATTGTTTTTACAGCTCTAAGCCTTCGTGCTGGGACACAAACTCCTCAGGCAGTGTAGAGCCCCGGTGCAAGTAAACGTTCTTTATCACGGAAAGTCTAAGAGTTCACGGTGTTTACAAAGAAAGCACATGAACTTTGATTATTCCAAATGCAATCTGCCTGTACGATAAAACGTGCAGACTCCCACCACCAAACATCTGGCACCTGACAGCACTTTTCTAGAAGTTACACTGAGAAACAATCAGGTTTCAGGTTTTTAAATTCCTTGACCTTTCTGTTGGATTCTCCAAAGGAACTCAGCCAGTCACCCCCTACGGCTCCAGGCCCAGAAGAGACACCCAGCTGAGGCCTCTTCAGCTGAGGTTGAGTGAATCGAGTTCCGCGGGAGAAATGATTAGCAGAACAGTTAATTAGAAATTAATATCAGGACAGCTCTGGGACTCAAGTGCACTTTCAATTCTAAAGGCAGATGAGAAAGCGCACATTTAACTGAGTCAGCATAATTCGATTTACACACGTCTAGTTAGAAAGGGAGGCCTGAAAGGGGACCCAAAGACGCTAAGTGTGGGGATGGGTGTTTCCACTTAAAAACAAAAACAAAAACAAAACAAAACTACTACTTCTACTTTGTTCTTCACTACTTCGACTTCTACTTCGACTTCACTACTTCTACTTCTCCTACTTCACTACTTCTCCTTCACTACTGCTACTTCACTACTTTTCTACTTCACTACTTCTCTACTTCTACTTCTACTTTCTTCTTCACTTCACTACTTCTTCTCTACTTCACTACTTCTACTTTGACTTCACTACTACTTCTACTTCACTACTTCAATTCTTCTTCTCCTACTTCTACTTCACTACTTCTCTACTTCCTGTACTTCTACTTCACTACTTCTACTTTGTTCTTCACTTCACTACTTCTCTACTTCACTACTACTTCTCTACTACTTCTACTTCACTACTTCTACTTTGACTTCACTACTACTTCTACTTCACTACTTCAATTCTTCTCCTACTTCTTCTACTTCTCTACATCTTCTACTTCTACTTTGTTCTGAGCTCACTAGAAACTTAGAGGCGGGAAGGGAAACGCTGGACTCTATTGACTAAGCATCCTACCGTGTCACAAGAGCGGGGGTGCTCGGTGGTTCCTGCCTCTTCACAAGCTCGTGTCTCCATTCTGCTTGAACTCGGATAAAATGTTGAGGGTCATGTCCTCGCTCTTGGATTGCAAGTTTGCCTCACTCCTCCGGGAGGCCTTCCGGGTGGCTCTGGAGAGCCTCCTCCTGAAAGTGTCTCCTGCCAGGAAATAGAGGATGGGGTCCACGCAGCTGTTGAGACTCGCGAGCCCTCGGGTCACCTGGTAGGTGGCATAAACCCTGTCGTTGAAAGCGCACATGTCCGGGGTCTGGAAATCGAGCCGGGCCCTCAGGTTCATGGTTTTCATCACGTGGAAGGGGATGTAGGACACGGCGAAGACCGTCAGGACGATGATCACCAGGTAGATGGATTTGCGCCGCAGGGGCGAGTCGTCCAGGTCCTTGTAGATCAGGGCCCTGACGATGAGGCCGTAGCAGCCCAGGATGAGCACGAGGGGCACGCAGAACATGGCCACGGTGGTGCACATGCTGTAGACGAAGTAGCTGCGCAGGTACTCGTCCGAGGTGCTGTCGTAGCAGGTGACGGTCCCGTTCCTCCGGACCTGGGTGCCCGAGTAGAAGAGGATGGGCGAGATGGCCAGCGCCACGACGAGCCACACGAGCAGGCTCACGTGCACGGCCGTGCGCTTCTGCAGGCGGCCCAGCGAGCGCAGCGGGTACACCACGCCGCTGTAGCGGTGCGCGCTGATGCACGTCAGGAACAGGATGCTGCCGTACAGGTTGGCGTGGAAGATGAACCGCTGCAGCTTGCACATGGCGTCGCCCAGCGTCCAGTCGGTCTTGTTGAAGTAGTAGAAGATGAGCGCGGGCAGGGTCAGCACGTACAGGAAGTCGGCCAGGGCCAGGTTGAACATGTACACGGAGATGCCGCTCCACGGCCTCATGTGGCGCGCGAACATCCAGATGGCCACGCTGTTGCCCAGGAAGCCGGTGACGAACACCAGGATGTACACGGCCGGCAGGTAGTAGAACTGGAAGCCCGTCTTGGTGAGCGCGCAGGTGAACGGGGCGGCGGCCGCGGCGGCGGCGGAGGCCGTGCTGTTGCCCCAGGGCCCGCCCTGGCCGCCCGGGAACGCGGCCGTCCCGTTGGGGAGCGGCGGCCACAGCGCCTCGGCGCTCATGCTCGCCCCCGACTCACGCGGCTGCTCCGGCCGGGGCCCGGGGGCGGGGGGCGGGGGCCGCCCCGAGCATCGGGGACCGGGGAGCGCGGGGGGGCGCGAGGGGGCCGGCGCCTGGGTCCCCGCGGAAGGGGGCGCGCTCCGGGGCGCACTCGGGGTCCGCGCGGGAGAGGGTGTGGGAGGGGGCGCGCTCGGGAGCGCACTCGGGGTCCCCGGGGGAGGGGGCGCGCTCGGGGGCGCACTCGGGGTCCCCGCGGGAGACGGTGCGGGAGGGGGCGCGCTCCGGAGCACGCTCGGGGTCCCCGCGGAAGGGGACGCGCAGGGGCTCCCCACGGGAGGGGCCGCGCTCGGGGTCCGCGCGGGAGAGGGTGCGGGAGGGGGCGCGCTCGGGAGCGCACTCGGGGTCCCCACCGGAGGGGGCGCGCTCGGGGGAACGCTCAGGGTCCCCGGGGGAGGGGGCGCGCTCGGGGGCGCACTCGGGCTCCCCACGGGAGGGGCCGCGCTCGGGGTCCCCGCGGGAGAGGGTACGGGAGGGGTCGCTCTCGGGGTCCCCGCGGGAAGGGGCGCGCTCCGGGGCGCGCTCGGGGTCCGCGCGGGAGAGGGTGCGGGAAAGGGCGCGCTCGGGGTCCGCGCGGGAGAGGGTTCGGGAGGGGGCGCGCTCGGGGGCACGCTGGGGCTCACCCACGCCGGCTCCGGCCCCCCGTTCGCCGCGGGCCATGAAATCCGCCCGGGCCGCCGCGACCGAGCCGGGCCAGCAACTTCCCGGCGGGGCCGAGGCTGCAGAGCCGGGCGCGCGGGCACCTCCGCCACCTCCGCCGCCGCCGCCGCCGCCGCCGCCGCCAACTTTGGGAGCGCGCCCTCCCCGGGGTCGGGTCCTCGGCGGAGAGCGGGGGCTGCGCGGGGGCGGCGGGGCGGCGAGGAGGTCCGGCCGGGTCGGGGCGGGCGCCCCCGGCCGGCTCTCGCCGCCCCGGATCAACTTGGCTCGGGCATGTCCCCGCTCCCGCCTCGCCCGCTAGCCGCCGCCTCCGCGGTCCCGCCGCTCCGCGCTGCTGGGTCGCGCCGTGCTCCCCGCGCCTGCCGGCCGCGCTCGGGCGAGTGCGGGGGGCGGCTCCCCGCGGGGGGCGGAGTCGGGCCCGGGGCGAGGGCCGGAGCTGGCCGGAGCTCCCCGGAGCCGAGCGGCCGTGCGGGGTGCGGAGCGCGCTCTGCCCGCCGCGCCCAGGGCGAGGGGGCGCGGGTCCCGCTGCCGGACGGCGATTGGCCCGCGAGCGCCCCTCGGCTCTTCCGCCCGCTGTCGGGCCGAGGGAAGTTGCTGACACACAGGAAACCCTGCGCCTGCTCCCAGCCCTGCGCACAGCCCGGACCCCGGGGGCGCCGGGGGGGGGGGGGGGGAAGGGAGGGCCTGAGGTCCCTAGAGCCCGGGACGGGGAGGGGGACGCCGAGGTCTCTAGTGCCCCGGGGGGGGGGGGAGCTGCCCGAGGGGTCTAGCGCCCCGGGGAGGGGGGGTGCCCGAGGGGTCTAGCGCCCTGGAGAGGGGCAGGGGACGCCGAGGTCTCTAGCGCCCCAGGGAGGAGCTGCCCGAGGTCTCTAGCGCCCCGGGGGGGAGCTGCCCGAGGTCTCTAGCGCCCCGGGGAGGGGGGGGTGCCCGAGGGTCTAGCGCCGGAGGGGGGCACCGAGGTCGCTAGCGCCCCGGGGAGGGGGGCACCGAGGTCTCTAGTGCCCTGGGGGAGGGGGAGCTGCCCGAGGGGTCTAGCGCCCTGGAGAGGGGCAGGGGAGGGGGACGCCGAGGTCTCTAGCGCCCTGCGGGGGAGCTGCCCGAGGTCTCTAGCGCCCTGGGGCCCCCGCCCGGGGCTGCCCTGTCCGGGGGCCCCTCTGTCCCCATCGGGGATCGCCCCGCTGCTGCAGCGCTCCCGGCTCCGCGGAGCCCAGACTCCGGCACTTGCTGGAACCTGCTCCTCGGAGAGACGGCAGCAGCTTTCGGAGGCGGGCGGGTGGGGAGGGGAGGGGGAGAGCGGCTTGCTGCCCTTCGAGTCTGCTTTTTACTTTTTAGTTCAATGTTTTTGTTTTTTGTTTTTGTTTTTTTCCTCCCTTAACCAGCCAAAGTGTGGTCAACGGAAGTTATTAGTGACTTATTTTCTAAAAGACTCTCGGAGGCATATTAGTGTTTCCCATCACTTAGCACCCTTTCTCTTGATGCCTACCGCCTAGGGGCGACAGTAGGTCCCCAGATCCTCCAGTCCAGGGCATTTCAAGATCAGAGGCTACGCTGGATTGTTTTAGAAGTATTAAGTACAGCTTAATTTTCAAGCACACCTTTATCTAGCTAGATGTAAAGGCCAATTGCAACTCCAAAGGAATTAAAGTAGAATTTTTTTTTGGGGGGGGTGGTTATGACCAATTCTATTTCTTCAGGTTAAAGTGGTTAGTCACAATTAGCTCTAGTAAGCACCTTAGCGATGCAGGTTGGGACTTCCTTAAACCTCACACTTATTGAAAAACTCGTTTGTCAATGACTTGAACGTATCAAAATTTTAAGCAGTGTGCCTCAGAATTAATTGGAAAACAAATTATTGACTTTTCAGGCACACGTTTAAATGGGCTCACACACGAACAGAATCTAGCACTTCTGGACAATTTCCCAATAACGTTCTGTTATGTGAAATGTCAGAGGCTTTTCTCTTAGAAGAAAAAGAAAATCGAAAAAGATCTGTAAAATACATACCATAAAGATTTCTTTCTGGTCCCAGATGTTACATAATAGTGTTATCTTAAAAAAAAAAAAAAAAAAAAAAAAAAAAAAAAAAAAAAAAAAAAAAACACCCAGAGGAAAACCACTAGCTCCTGGCTTTGATACCACAAAGGAAGATGGTCCTTTAGAGGAACACGTCTAGAAAGGACCCTATTCAAATGCATTATATCATGAACACACTGGTATTTGGAGTTGTGGTCAATTGAACAGTGTGAAAATAAGTGATAACACCAGAGTAAGTATCTCTAAGGCATGTTGTTTTGAAGTCAGTCCTAACTGAAAGGAATTTTTCTCATCATAAAATGAGGGAGGTAGATTTGATTATCTTTTATTTTTTCACTCCAGTCTCCAAATTATAGGATTCTGAGGCTTAACCTGAAACAGTTTCATCTCATTTGATTGGGATGGTACTAACTTGGGATGCTATTCTATTAAGAGAGGAGCAAAGAAAACCATTAAGAATTTCATCGGTACCCAATAGGCACTCCTAAGGCATTCCTTTGCATTTTTCATTTGCAACATAAGCAACAGGTAACCTCACTTGAAGTCTGTTTCAAATGTGTTAACTCCATGTATTTTGAAAGGTACAGTTAGTCCAAATACCATTAAGGTACTTTCAGAAAACTTGACACTTGACTAGAAATTTGGAGAGTTGTCCTAAATGCACCAGTTACATAAATATTGTAGATACTGCTTTTAGATTCAGCATATCAAACTGCCTGTTTATAGTATTGTAAGGTATATTTTAAATCAAAACTGGGGTATTGTGGGAATAATTTGTATGTTTTCAAATTGTTGACTTTATAATGCACTGAGCTAGATTGAATGAAGGAAAAAAATACTGTCTAAAACCCAAGAACGTGTTAATATTTACTGATTCTTTAATACTAATTATAAATGCCTTAAAGGTATGAAAAGAATATGCTCCCTGCCTCAAAATGTTGTGCAAATTTGCTTTGTATTTGATTAATGTAAATGCCCGACTCCAAGGAATTTATAGAGGGAAAGGCAAAAAAAGTACAGTATCATAACAATAAGCCTTTCTTATATAGTCAGCACGATGCACACCTAACAAGACTTATCTTGAGCGTCAATCCTTAAAAAAAAATGTATAATAACTATCCTTATTTTTCAAGTGGTGAAACAAAGGCAGAGAGGTTAAGTGACTCATCCATTGCCACCCAGTAGAAAGTGGGGTTTAAACTTAAGCCATCTTTCCCCACAGCCCATACCTCTCACCACTATTCTGTGATGAACTATACAAAAGTATGGGACAGTGATAGGAAAATTAACTTTCAGTGGCCACTGCAGATCGAACATGGAAAAAGGGATTCCCAGAAGCCTTCTAAGAGAAAATCTTGAACCAGATCTTGAAGGTACTAATAATAGTCAAAGTATTTCAGAAGCTTCCCAAGTATTCTACTTCTTTACTTAGGCTTTTTTTTTTTTTAAAGCCAACAATTTATAGATGACAGGCATTTAAGGAGACATCAGATCTGTTGGGCCTCAAACCCAAATAAAAAGGCTGCCTTTCCTGTGTTTACAAAGGTTCTCATAGCCATTGTTAGGGAATCCCTTCTCGTTCTTAAAGTCACAAAATCTAACAATCATTGAGGGTGGAAAGATGGTTGAAAAGATTCTAACTGATGACTAAAAGTATAAGAAACCTTATGAGCACGAAATATAAAATCCCCTAACCTCAAGATTGAGACCAAGAAATCCGAAATCTGATTAAAAACTACCACCAATGCTAAACCTAACTTGGGGAACAGGACAATGTTAAGATTTTGCAGGTAAGACAATGAGACCCCAATTTAGGAGATAGAGGAATTTATTAGAGGATTCCCCTAAGTATAATAACTAAGATGTGATCACTTCTGAGACCCACACTGGGAAAGAGTCTTCTATTCCCTGATGACAGGACAAAGTCTAAGGAATTCACAGCTGAGGTCCTTCAGTGAGGAGGAGAGAGGGCCATGGTGGAGCAGAAGTAGAAAACCTAGCATACTAAGTAAGAGTGAAAGGATTGTACTGTGCTGGGGAGGGCCCTGCTGCTCCTGAAATTATGCACTGGTCATGGAGCCAATCAATAGGCTTCCTGAAATACCTTTCATTTAAAAAAAAAAAATCAGAGCAGGGATTTAGGACACAGAACAGAGGACCCCCAGCTTGCTCCAAGGTTGGAATGAGAAGAGAATAAGAGACCAGGGAGACCAAAGGAAAAAGAGAGAGGAGAGAGAGGCTGAAGGGAGGAATATAGGAGGGGAGACACTAGGTGGGTTGGGGGAAAGAAGAGAAAGTCGCTTGCATTGAACTGGGAGGACACCTTTGAAAAATCTCACAGAACATTGCTTTTCAATTACTTAGGTTTAAATCTGGGTAGGTGTGGGGGAAGTGATCTGGTATTGTGGTCAGAGTAATGTCTCTATTGAGTGTCTGCCCCTTGGTAGCTCACATCGAGCCAGGTGTTCCATCTGTGCCCTACCACTTGAAAGAGCCTGTAAGATCGCAGGCCACCTGTCTTCCATCCTTCAGAAAATTCCTTGCTGTCAGAAGTTAGAATTCTGGGGAACGGCTTTCCTATTTTCACTTCTTTGAGCTTTACTTCCCTTATCCCCATCCGTATGAAGCCCTAGTCCTGGGCACTGTGTAATATTTTTTAAAGAATTTTCATTAAATCCAGAATAAAATGACTCTAGCCTGGGCTTACAGCCTCAGTCTTTCTCTAGTCATCATCCTTCTCTGGAAAATATTCCCTTTGCTTGTTTTGTTTCTGACCTCTCTGGTTTCACAAGAATGCATCTGTGGGTGCACAAATATCCTTAGAGCCATATCTGAACTGAACCCATATCTGAACTGTTATAATAATTATGGACCCATGGAGGGTTTCCATGGTAGCACAAAGGATAAGAATATGACCTTATTTGAGAGTTCATTGTCATTATTGTATACACCATAAATTTTTGACTTCTGGTATGTCCATACTTTTAGTATATAAGCTAAATTCCGAGTAGGTAAATGAAAATCATATGTAAAAAAAAAGAAAAAAATCAAGAAATACCCATTTTTCTCATTTGAAGTGACATCTTCCAGCAGCTCACACCTGGGATATGGATTTCAATTATGTGCTGGGTGTTGTTTCCAAGTTTTCCAAGATTCAAGTTAATAGTAGTTGTTGTCATTCGTGTTTCAGATTTTGGAATTTAAAATTTTGAAAAGTCCGTAAGTTTTCACCAGTCTCAGTCAAAAGTGTGAGCCAACATTAAGTAGGTAAACGTGGTGTTCATTTTTATAATCTTTTAAATTCTTTTAGAAAGGCTGACAGGCTGAGCTAAACCCAGAGAATTATCTTACAACAAGCCCAACTCTGGACACTCTTCTGGAAAGATACCTGGGTAACCAAAGCAAGCATCCAATGAGTCAACATAGTAAGGTGCAATAGACCCATCCCTTGTAACAATAAAATAAAAACCAATATGCAGAAACAGTTTTCTGTACCAAAATAGACTACATAATGCTTCAGGTAGAGAAATAATCAGTGACCCCTTGATAAATTCTTGTTTTCAATGATGGGGTTTGAAATCTTGGATTAGTTCTGATTTTCATCTCTCAGCTTCAGTTCTAGACACTTGATACTGCACTTAGTATTTTACTTATCTGCTTATTATAGCTAGGATGCAGTCTCTATGATAAATATCTTAGTTCACTGGCAACATTTACTCTGAATCTCTTAGCACAGTTTCTCAAACTTGAATATGCATACAGATCGCTCGGGGGATCTTGCTAAAATACAGTTTTAGGTATGGGGTAGAGCCAGGACTGCATTTCTAACCAGTTCCCTTGGATGTCTAAGCTCTTCATCCAACCACTGTAGTATGAGGAGCAGACTACATTTTATATGAACCTGCCTGAGATTTCGTTGCTATGCCAATTCCCCACCATAGTTGCTCCTATCCAGTGACCAGAACACCTTACGGGTTTAGTAATCTTGAACTGTGGCATACATGTACCGTGCACTGTTTGGAATGCTTTTTATGCATTAGCTCATGGCACATGGTTTTGGAGAATAAGAACTAGGTTCAAAGGTCAGTTCAGGCCACTTAACAGCTGGACAACTAGATACATGCCCAAACCTGTCTTATGTCAATGCTTTTATTAACTCCTATATCACATATATCTATAAAAATGCGATCATGTACATAAAGTGTTGAGGAATATGCCTAGTACATGGTGAATGCACGATAAATGGTAACTTATTATGGTTATCATTACTTACAATACCGTTATTAATTTTACCTTAATGGGCCTATCTTAGTAAAGGGGAATGTAAGAAACCAAATCCCCTTAAACCTGCTTTAGCAAGTAAAGTGATTGTCTGACAAGGGTAAAAGAGTAGGAGTGTCACATGGAAGTGGGCATAGGAACCTAAAAGTCAGGGATTTTGCCTGTCTTCTACTTATCCAAAGCCACGGTGGTCTTTGTTCTTTGCCTTTCTCTATACAGCAACTTGATTTTCTTGCCCCTCTCTCCTTCCTCCTTTTCCTTTCTCTTTTGCCGCTGATAAAAAGTTTCTCCTTTTTCTACGTAGACATAATTCAACATGTCCCCTCAAAGCCTAGGATTATTTACAATGATAAATTCCTGGGGAAAGAACCTGGACTGACACAGTGCAGCTCACTTTGGCCTGGAGAAGGGATAGGCCAAGTGACCAGAGCCTCCCTCGAGGGCTAAGTGACAGACTCCAAGAAAAGAGGATGGGCCACTTCTCTTGGGGGGGGTGTAGTACAGGGGTAGGAAGGATATGATTGACTAATGACATGATCATCTCTGATACAGAAGGCAATAGGATCATCTATGTGATTGGTTGGTAGGGAGGGGAGAAGAGGAAAAGAAGAGTCTCAGGAAATGCAATTGTGATAGGCAAACTCCAGGGTCTCAAGGCTGGAGGACTGTGCCTATGGCCATGCACAGCCTGATAGAGAAAACCATGCTCCAAGATTGGTGACCGCAGGCCCTGGGTGCCTACGGCTTTGGTAAAGATGGAGAGAATTAACTACCAGTGGGAGCACCCAAGAGATCTACAGAGCAAATGGAGGAACTGAGTGGAATGAAGTAAGGAGGCAGAAGGCAGAAAAACATGGCTGTCCCATTTATTTTTGTGTTTGCTAAACATTTGAAAAGTATAAGAGAAAGGAAAATCTTTGCATTCTTGTTAGGAAGATGCAAGTCTTCTTTCAATTGAAGATAAATTATGAGCTTCTGCTTCCATCATGGAAACCAGTCCCAGGGCATGGTAATTACAACTGGGACCCTAATTATTAATTCAGTTGGGAGGAACCCAAGGGACATATTTGCAGTAATTTGAGTCCCCAGAAATAAGAAGTTTGACATGAGCAGCAGAGAAATTGAATTTGGTTTAGAGAATGAGTGCCTCCGGAGAAGGTAAGAAACAGGCTGGAAAAACTTTGTGGTGATTGTATTAACCAGTCATGGCTAAGAGCTCTGTTCATTCTCTGTAGGCATGAAATTTTGGCCATGGGATAGGTTATAATTTACGTTAGCAAGATACCAAGAAAAAAATAGCATCTCCAGTGAAAGTAGAAGACTAGTAAGGTTTTGGATTGGAAAACATGTGAGAAAGACCTCTGTGGCAGGGGGAAGTGAAGCTCAACTACTAACCAAGTACTTTTCATTGAGAGACCAGCAAAGATCATTCCCAGCATTGGGACACTCCGGGATGAGCCAAACATAGACTTTAGAAAGTCATGAAATTAGTAACTAAGGAAAAGTGGTTTAGAGGCATATGATAAGGCTGATGCCCTTAATTAGAAAAAAAAGAACAGTGAACAGAAAAATTGTATATAATCATGCTGGGGAAGGAAATATCTTTATAGGATTCACCCACCAAGAGCATGCTATATGTTATGATGCTATATGCTATGTCGTAATCAAAGGAGAAATGAAAGAACTAAGCTGGGAACATCTACTCAGAATAAACACATGAAGAAGATGTGGGGCTCTAAGAGAAGGAAAGGGCATGGGGTCAGCATAGGCAGATGGAGGAAGTAATGCAATTGCCACACTGGCCACAGAAGAGAAAAGGCAAAGTGAAACACAGTAGGTGGGATAAACAAGAGAGAGGTCTATAAATCTGCTGGTGTATGAGGAGAAAAGAAACGCTCTTTACCTCACAAAATACCATCTTGGTTGGAAGTTCTTAGAAGTAACATGGGATAGCTGGGTGGCTCAGTTGGCTAAGCATCCAACTAATTTCTGCTCAGGTCATGAGATTGAGCCCTGCATTGGGCTTTGTGCTGGGGCATGGAACTTGCTTAGGATTCTCTGTCCCCCCTCCTCTCTAAAATAAATCAATCTTAAAAAACAAAAAGATTTTAGACATAACATATGAGGAAGGGAAGTGAACCTGTTTATTTTTTTCCTCATGGAAGGAAAGGCTGAATAAAATGAATATAACATCCCAAAGATGGAAATATACAATATTAGATATGTTAATATTGTAAAAAGGTTATACGGGAAAATTAGATTTGTTAATATTGTAAGAAGGTTATATGGAAAAATTAGATTATGAAGAATACAGTATAAGGTGATATGAGGAGATACCAGGATATGAGGAGAGACAGGAGGAGGAGGAGAAGAGGAGAAAGGAGTTAATGGTAAAAGTTTGCCAAAGAAACTCTTAAGGATTGATAAACTTCCTATGCGTTTGGATAAATAAGAACCTAAAGTTACAATACATGATGAAAATAACTCAAAACCTCAGAAGATGGATTATGGAGCACTCAAAAATAAAAAGCATGTATGTGTGTGCACATGTATTATAAAAAGAACCAGTTTCAAGAGTTCTTTATATGTTTTGGATCCTGACCCTTTTATCAGGTTAACATTTTTCCAAAGATAGACAAATGGCTAACAGACA
Source organism: Canis lupus baileyi (assembly GCF_048164855.1). Taxonomy (NCBI): domain Eukaryota; kingdom Metazoa; phylum Chordata; class Mammalia; order Carnivora; family Canidae; genus Canis; species Canis lupus. Next base: position 5,342,265 of record NC_132859.1, read on the forward strand.
CATGAAAAGATGCTCAATGTCACTTGTCAGGGAAATACCAATCAAACTTATAATGAGATACCACCTCACACCTGTCAGAATGGCTAAAATTAACACAGGAAACAATAAACATTGGCAAGGATGCAGAGAAAGGGAACCTTCTTCCATTGCTGGTAGGAATGCAAACTGGTACAGAGCCTCTGAAAAACATATGGAGGTTCCTCAATAAGTTGAAAACAGAGCTACCCTATGGTCCAGCATTTGCACTACTAGGTATTCACCCAAAGGATACAAAAATATTTGAAGGGATACACACACCCTGATGTTATAGCCAAATTATGAAAAGAGCCCAAATGTCCACCACCCGATGAATGGGTAAAGAAGATGTGGTATATAATAGAATATTACAAAAAAAAAAAAAAAAGATTACTCAGCCATCCAAAAGAATAAAATCTTGTCATTTGCAATGAAGTAGGTGGAGCTAGAGTGTATTATGCTAAGCAAAATAAGTCACAAAAAAACAAATACCTTATGATTTCATTCACATGTGGAATATAAGAAACTAAATAAGCATGGGGAAAAAAAGGCAACCAAGAAACACACGCTTCACTATAAAGAACTGATGACTGCTGGAGGGGAAGTGGGTGGTGGGATGGGTTAAATGGGTCATGGGTATTAAAGAAGGCACCTGTTGTGATGAGCACTGGGTATTGTAGGTAAGTGAGGAATCACTAAATAGTACACCTGCGATTAATATTACACCGTATTTTAACTAGCTGGAATTTAGATAAAAACTTGAGGGGGGAAAAAAAAAAGCAGGACTGAAAAAAGGAAGTTGGAAAAGGACTATTGATTACCTTAGAGATCATCTAAAATGTGATTAGGAAATATGTGGCTTACTGCCATGGTGATAACGCTAAAGAATGAGAAAATTTAATTATTATCAGAATTTGACATTCCAGACTTACATGATGTGATGGCTTTTTTTTTTTTTTTTTTTTTTTTAGAGAGGAAACTTTTCCAGGTTCAGTGGCTTCATCTGAATTCCTTCTATAGACCGCCTAAACAGACTTGGTCTCATGTTGTTGGCTTATGGGAGACCATTAGAATGACAAAAGGATGAAATAAACTAAAATCCTTTTTAAAATGTATTTCATGTCTAATAAAAATGAGTCAACTAATTCCCCAAGAACAAGATTATTGTGGGAAGAAAGATACTGCAGGTAAGTCTGATACACACACAGGATGCAAACTTTCATACTCCATGGCAACCAGTATTAACATCTACTTATCCAGAGATGTCTCCTCTTCATTTATTTGAAGATATATATACATTTTAAAAAATTTATTTATTGACTGTGGGTAGGGGGAGGGGCAGGTGAAAAGAATCTCAAGCAGACTTTGCTGAGCTCCTGGAGTGGGGCTTGATCTTACGACCCTGAGATCATGACCCAAGCCAACAATCAAGAGTTGGAGACTTAAGCATCTGAGCTGCCCAGGTGCTCCTCTATGTATATTTTAAATTGGGACCTTATATGGTTATATCCTGCCTTCCAGTATATATGCATGTATCTTACCATTTTCTTGATATCAGTATAGAACTAGTATCTCAGAAAGGGCAAAGGAAAGAAAACTAGGGCCACTGGCATTACTAAACAGAAAGATGGACACAATAGCACGTGAAATACAGAGATGCACTCTAAGAGGACAAAAGGAGCCTAATTTCCTTAAGAGGTATCAAGGCGCATCAATTAAAGCTCTTGTCCTTCAGGTTAGTACAAAAACTTTACTTCCCAACATTCCTGCTTAGAAGTTTTCAGACAGAAAGTCAAGATGGCAGATAGCATGGATATATAGTATTTTAATGTAGTTCTGAATGAAAGGTTTAAAAAAATGAATTAGAATTTAAGGTATAGTAATGAAATGAATATTTATTCTAAACTTATTAAAAGGATAAAGATGAAATAAGGACAAAAACACAAGGAAGAAGAGTTTTAAAATACATTAATAGCTCATACCAGAAGTTGTAATAAGAACCATTAAACCAAAAAGAACAAAAAAAATTATATGGAAAATATAAGATTCAGGATAAACGGGAAATTGGAAACTAGAAAGTGAACACAATGAAAATTTACAAATAGTTGTTTTTGAAAATAGGATGAGCCAAGCCAAGTGACTCCCAGTGTAGTAATTATTCAAGGTCATCACCAAGATAATTATTAAAATAATAGCATGTGTTTAGTGAGCACTTAGTTGGCAAGTCCATAGCATTTTACATTTTTGCTAATTTGATCTTTGCAAATAATACAAAGGTAGTTCTCTGACAAACGGTCAGGGCTTTATAGAAATGGAAAAGACATAAAAGAGTAGAGAAGATAAGGGAAATAAAGGCATTGAGACGAAAGCAAAGATCCTAAATTTAAAAAGGAATATAGGGCAAGTTAAATACAAGAAAATGTCAAAGTACAGCAATACCCACAAAACGGAAGCTGCGGAGTTTGATGATGGAGGTTGTAAAAAAAATTTTTTTTTTCATCAAAACGCTACAAGAAATAAAACTAGAGCAAAGCAGAGCTACCATGCAGAACCTTTTTGTAAAAATCTCCAAACCCCTAATTAAAAACAATGTAAGAAAACATGGCAGTTCTCCAAAAGAAGCATGTAAGGATCAAGTCCCTCCTAACAAGGGAATGCATTATAGGAAAAGATTTGAGAATCAGATGGCTGAGATTGCTAACTGGAGAAGTCGTAGCCATAGGGCTGAGAGAAGCAGGCATGATGGAGGTTTAAATAAAAATTCATTGGGTATTATTAGAAGGAAAAGAAAGAATCCAAAAGTCCTAATTATGGGGATAAAGTCCTTCTGGGAGAGCAGAAATGTAGAAGCCTATAAATGAGTGAAGGAGACAGGAAGACGTGCCAAGTGGGAAAAACCACATTATAGGAAAGATGGGTAAACCACATCATAGAAAAGAGGAGAAAGAAAGTTGAAGGGAAAAGAAAATCTAAGAAATTGATTTTCAAAGCCATGTAAATTGTTAGCCAGGGAATAGTAATAAATGCATACATAAGTAGTACTTGTAAATGTCATCTAGCATAGTGAATATATAAAGATAAAATTTTACACACAGACAATAAGCATCAAAAAGCATGCTATTTCATTTGCTAGGTTCTGGAATATGAGTAAATGGAATCCATTAGGCTCAAGGTATTGAAGATATGAGGGTTATTCCAATGGCCCCACCAAGATACCCAATTAAGGCGGCTAAAAAGAGATTCACAAATTGGTTCTCTCTGGTGTGTTCCCCATGGGGAATAGAGGCACCTGAAACTGAAGGACTACCTCCTGTTACAGTTAGCAATAGCAATTCAGTACTCTCAACGTGGTGTTCGTTCTTTCTCAATAATGGAATCTCAATATTATGTATTTCTGTGCTTCACAGCCTTAAAAACATTGAGGATTCATAGTTAAGGTAGACCTTGTGAACATGGTTGAAATTTCCTTTTATCCTCAATGCAGGGAGCGTGCCAATAATTACCTAATAATTATCCATTTTCCCAGGAACGCTTACATTTTGCTTCTCCAAACTCAGTCATTTGAACTTCCAATGTAACTCTTACATCTCTTTTTCTGTGAAATTTTTAGAGATGAATAACAAAGTATGTTTGATGTAAATTTGGAGGACTTTGGGGGCATGATAAAAATGACTATTACTTAGAACTCAAAACCTTTGGTACACAGGTATCACCTAATTCGTAAGAAGCAAAATCAATCCTGGATTCTGGAACTCAGCTCTCTCGCTGTCTGACAATGGGTACTTAGCCTCCCTGTGTACAGTGTCTTTTTCTGTAAATTGAGAGTGTTAATTTCTATGTCTACTCATTTTTTGGGATATTGAGAACTAGATAATAGATTTGTACTTTGAGCTATTTGGAAAAACCAGTGGTGTGTAAATTTAAAGAGGGTTCTTTAAAAAAACAAAACAAAACAAAAAAAAACCTTACTCTTTGACACCAAGCCATTTAGATATTTGAGATTCTATACTCAGATGCTCTAAAAAGAGTACATAATTGACTATCATAAAAGTGTTCTCTAAGTGTTTTTACTATTTGCTACATTAATACATAATAACAGGGATTCTGAACTATTATATTACAGGCTACTTAAAAAAACACACAGGAAAGTAGACAATATGAATCTGTATGCATCAAAAATATTTTTCATTCTTTTTCCCAAAATTAGACTTTCATCATGTTTTCTGTGTTCAAAGGACTTAGATTTATCCCCATTTAATTATGTTGAAATTTTAAAAGACTCTAAAAGCCCAAGTCTTCCCTTCCAAATCCTACCCTCATGTCAAGGCAATATTGCTCTATTCCCTGGACATGCTGTGATAATTCTGGCCCCTCAAACTTCCTTCATGACATTTACTCTTCCTTTCACTGTCCTCTCTGCCTATTCAACTTCCTTATCCTTTAAATCCTTTGAAGAACTGATGCAGTGAAAGACTATAGATTCCTGAATATAAGTTTGAACTATTTGAATCCACTTACGGATTTTTTTAATCCAATACAGTATTGTAAATATATTTTCTCTTATGATTTTATTTCCTTTCTCTAGCTTATTTTATTGTAGGAATAAAGTATATAATACATATACAAAATACATGTCAATCAACTGTCACTAGAAAGCTTTCCAGTCAAGAGTAGGCTGTAAGTAGTTAAGTTTGGTGGGGAGGAGGGAGTCAAAAATTATAGAGATTTTCAACTGTGCAGGGGGTGGCACCCTGAAACCCTTCCTTGTTCAAGAATCAACTGTGTCGGGATACCTGGGTGGCTCAGTGGTTGAGCGTCTTCCTTTGGCTCAGGGTGTGATCCTGGAGTTCCGGGATCAAGTCTCACGTCAGGTTCCTTGTAGGGAGCCTGCTTCTCTCTCTGCTTGGGTCTCTGCCACCTCTGTCTCGGAGTTTCTCGTGAATAAATAAAATATTTTTAAAAAGAATCGTGTGTGTGTGTGTGTGTGTGTGTGTGTGTGTGTGTGTATAGAGAGAGACAGAGAGAAAAGTATATGTATATACATCATATGTAGTTTTCCTGTGTTATATTCAAAGCTAATATAATGCTTATTTGTATACATTAAACTTCACTATAATACTTAAGAAAACTCATGAAAATAAAATCTAAGTATTCAAACTCTCTCTCCACCTTTTTATTGTTTTGTCTGATGTAAAGACCCTGGCTTTAAAATGTGAACCCTTGGGGAAACTCTAGAGTGAGGAAGAGAAGCAGAATAAGATAAATTTAATTTCTAATAGCTAAATGAGAAGCCTTCCAAATTGTTTTTACCCAGCATCCTGGAAAGAGTGAAAATCTGTTTCTAGGGGGAGAAATTCCTGTTTTTTACAAGGATCCTTCTACTTCCTTTGTAGTTCCTGGAATTCGCAAATTCAATTCTTTTGGTAAAGCCAATATTTTTTGGGGAAAAAGAGGTGTTTATGATAAAAGCAAAGTAAAAAATGAGTTGTTGATTTTTGGTAGCATCTTATTTTGTAAGAAAATTAATGTATTCAAAATATATTTATTGAATACAGGTAATGTGTAAGAAATTAAATAGCTTATAGATTTTGAACTCTCAATATATGTGAAGTGTGTTTTTGTTACAATGCTAATATTCATTTTTAAATCAAATAGTTAAATTTAATAACTTGCAGAATGATAGTAGAGAATAATTAAGAGTAACAATATACTGGAAAATATTGAGGAGGAGGACCCGAAGCTCATCTCCTCCCTGGATACACCTATATAACACTCAAATCAGTGTAAACAGCCAGAAGACTAAAGGACAAACTCCACAATTAAAGGTAGAGAAGAAGCCACATCTAGGATGATAGGAAGGACAGAGATGCAGTAGGGAACTAAACAGACTCATGGGCCCTCTGTGGGAGAAAATATGGGCAAGAAGGGAGATAAAAATGAAGAGTACACTGCGGATCCTGCTCAGGGGAAGATAAATCCCCATAGCATTTGACTTTGAAAACCAAGGGGGTTAATTTCATGAGTTCTTACAACCAGTGAGAATTAAAGCATGGAACTTTTAAAATCAGTGTGCTCAGCTCTGGAAGAGCTGGGAGGGCAATAGGAAACTGAGCCCTGGACTTTAAAGAGACAACAAAACAGCCCATGGAGAAACAGCATATGAGCAGCAATTAAAAAAATTGCCTAGGAAATATGGGAGGGTTATTCACTAATCACTGAGCATGTCCCAGAGGAACATATTTCACTGGCACACTCCTCTAGGAACAAAAGAGCTAGTAGACATCATTTCTCTCCCTTGTACCCAGCATAAACATGGCCACTGTGGGAACCAGTACAGCACTGCCTTTACTAACTAACATGTTTATACAGAGCCTCAACCCTCTGGCAGCCAGGCCTACCTCAGTCCCAGCACTGTAGCTCTCTATCCCAGAAGACAAGTTCAAGCTTTATCAACACTGCATCTCCTGATTGCACACTTTGTGAGGCCTCAGTTGTGGTGATAGCAGTGACTGGTCACCTCCTATGGAGGACGTACACACCTTGTTAAAACTAGCATCCTGGGACACGTGGGTGGCTCAGTCGTTGAGCATTTGCCTTTGGCTCAGGTTGTGATCCCAGGGTCCTGGGATGGAGTCCTGAATCAGGCTTCTTGTGGGGACTCTGCTTCTCCCTCTGCCTAGGTCTCTGCCTCTCTGTCTTTCACGAACAAATAAATTAAAAATCTTAAAAAAAAAAATCATCCCACCTGTACATACATTGTAGATTTAGAGCCAGCTACCTGGTCTCAGCAATGGCAGCAAGTCCTCTATGGAAGGGGACTGGCATGCAAGAATTGTGGACACTGCACACCCCACTAGCACCACTTTGTGATTGGTTCTGATTGGCCCTGGCCTTGGTGGTGGAGGCATGTCCCCTCTGGCAAAGGAGCAGAGCCATTTCGTTAAACATGTATGCCTGCCTACCACTTTCAAGTGCAGGAGACATAACTTACTTTCCTAATACAGAGAAATAGAGAGTTAGACAAAATTAGGAGACAGAAGAATATGTTCCAATGAAAGAACAGGATCAAACCACACCAAGGGACCTAAATGAAACAGATTTAAGTAATATACTTGATAATTAACTTAAAGAAATGATCATAAAGATACTCCTGGTCTTCAGAGCAGAGGACATCAGTGAGACTGTAAACAAAGATAGAAAACCTAAAGAAACAATCAGATGATGAACATGATAAATGAATTTTAAAATATATGGAATGAATAGCATGCTAGAGGAAGCAGGGAAATGAATTAGCATCCTGGAAGAATAAGGGAAAGTAATCAAGCTAAGCAGGTGAGTGAAAAATTAAGTGAAATGAGAATAGACAATAAGGAACCCAGCAACTTCTTCAAGCATAAAACATTAGCATTATAGGGATCCCAGAAGCAATGAGGAAAGAAGATAAAAAATTTATTTGAAGATGTAATACCCAAAAGCTTGCCAAATCTGGGGAAGGAAATAGCTATCTAGATTGAAGAGGTACAGACATTTGCCAATGAAATCAATACAAAGAGGTCCACACCAAAATACAGGAATTAAAATGGCAAAAGGTAGTGATAAAGAGAATTTTAAAAGCAGCAAGAGAAAAGAAGATATTTACATACTAAAGAAATCTCATAAGGCTATCAGCAGATTTTTCAACAAAAACTTTGCAGCCCAGAAAGGAGTAACAGGACATATTCAAAGTGCTGAAAGGAGGAAAAACAAAACAACCACCACCAACAAAAAACTTCATTCAAAAGTACTCTATCCAGCAAGACGATCATTCAGAACAGAAAGATAAGTGAAGAGTTTCTCCAAACAAAAGCTATAGGAGTTCATGACCACTAAACCAGCCCTACAAGAAAGGTGAAGGGAGACTCTTTGAGCAGAAAGACCAGAAGTAAGAATAAGAAAAGTAGAAAGGAAAAAAAAAACACATTAAATATAACTGTAAAAATCAGTCAAGGGACTTACAAAATGAAAAGATGTATTATACCACAACCCTAAGTGTGGGGAAAAGAGGGCAAAAAAATGGGATCAAACTTAAGCACCATCAACTTAATATAGACCGCTATATGAAGAAATGTTATATACACACCTAATGGCAACCACAAATATAAAAATAAAAACAGTAATATATATACAAAAAGAGAAAGGAATCCTAGTATATCACTATAGAAAGCCAACCTATAGTGAGAGAAGAGGACAAGGACCACAGAAATTCTACAAGAACAACCTCAAATAATTAAATGGCAATAAACATATCAATAATTACTTTGAATGTAAATGGACTAAACACTCCAATCAAAAGACCTAGGGTGACTGAATGGATAAAAATAGATCCATCTAAATATTGCCTGAAAGAGACTCATTTCAGACAAAGACACATGCAGATTGAAAGTGAAGGGATGGAGAAAAATGTAGCTATATACAGAAGACCCTAAAGACTCCAATAAAAAACTGCTAGAACTGAAAATTGAATTTAGTGAGGTTTTAGGATACAAAAATCAATGTACAGAAATCTATTGCATTTCTGCACAGTAATAATGAAGTAGTAGAGAAATTAATAAAACAGTCCCATTTACAATTGCATCAAAAACAATAAAATACCTAGGAAAAAAAATCAACTCAGAAGGTGAAAGACCTGTATTCTGAAAACTATAAAACAGTGAAGAAATTTAAGATGACATAACCAAAGGTAAAGCTATTCCATGCCCATGATTGGGAGAACAAATGTTAAAATATCTATACTACCCATAGAAATCTATAGATTTAATGAAATCTATCAAAATACCAACAGCATTTTTTCACAGAATTTGAATAAATAATCCTACAGTTGGTCTGGAACTACTAAAAAACACTGAATAGCCAAAGCAATCTTGAACAAGAAAAATCAAAGCTGGAGGCAACACTCCTCTATATTTCAAGTTATATTATAAAGCTATATAAAAATCAAAATAGTATGATACTGGCATGAAAAAAAAAGACACATAGGTCAGTGGAACTGAATAGAAAGTACAGAAATAGTCCCCCAATTATTTGGTCAATTAATCATCAAGGGAGGCAAAAACACGCAATGGGGGAAAAAAAGCTCTTCAACAAATAGTGTTCGGAAAACTGGACAGCTACATGCAAAAAGAGTGAAACAGGACTTCTTTCTTATACCACACACAAAAACTCAAAATAGATTAAGAACCTAAATGTGAGACCTGAAACCATAAAAACCCTAGAAGAGAGCACAGGCAGTAAGGTCTCTAACATCAGCCATAACAAGATCTTTCTAGATAGGTCTGCTGAGGCAAGGGAAACAAAAGCTAAAATAAACTATTGAGACTACATCAAAATAAAAACCTTCTGCACAGCAAAGGAAACAACCAACAAAACTGAAGGGGAGAAGAGATTTGCAAGTGACATATCCAACAGAGGGTTAGTATTTAAAATGTATAAAGAACTAAAAAATATATAAAAAGTTAAAAATGTATAAAGAACTTATACAACTCAACACAAAAACCCCCTGATAAGCCAATTTAAAAATGGGCAGAAGGCATGAATAGACGTTTCTCCAAAGAAGATATACAGATGGCTAACAGACACATGAAAAGATGTTCAACATCACTTAGCATTAGAGAGATGTAAATCAAAACCACAAAGCGATATCACCTCACACCTGTCAGAATGGCCAAAACCCAAAACACAAGAAACAAGTATTGGCGAGACTGTGGAGAAAAAAACTCTCACATACTGTTGGTGGGAATGCAAACTGGTGCAGCTACTGTGGAGTTTCCTCAAAAAATTAAACATAGAACTGTCCTATGATCCAGTAATTCCACTACTGGGTATTTACCCAAAGAACACTAATTCAAAGGGATTTATAGAATCCTATATTTATTGCAGCATTATTTACAATACTTAAATTATGAAAGTAGCCCTAGTATCCATTGATAAAGAAAAGTGGTATATATAGACAATAGAATTTAGAAAAAAAAAATTGTCATTTGTAATAACACAGTTGAAGCTAGAAAGTATAATGCTACCTTAAATAAGTCAGAGAAAGACAAATACCATATTTGGTACTTAGGGAACATAAAAAAATGAACAAAGGAAAAAGAGAAACTAAGAAATATACTCTGAACTATAGAGAACAAACTGATGGCTACCAGAGGGGAGGTGGGCAGGGACAAGGATGAAATAGGTGAAGGGAATTAGGACATTAACCTAGAGGAGCACAGGGTAATGGATGTAACTGCTGAATCACTATATTATACACCTGAAACTAATACGACACTTAACTACACTGGAACTAAAATAAAAAAAATAAAGAGTCACAATGTATTCAGAAGAGTACTACAAAGAATCTACAACTGTTCACCTTAAAATTATTTTTAAGGATTTTCCTTTAATATTATAGATACTTCTTTCCTTTACAAGACGCTGCTAAAATAGTTTTAAAGGTAAAAAATAAAAATTTTAAAAGGGGTAAAAAATATTAACAAAGAAAAAGTGAAAAGAATGAAGCAGGAGATATTCAAAGATGAAATAATTAAATAAGTTTTTGGCAGTGGCGTGACTTAGCAGAGAAAAGGAAGCTGTATCTTGAAGTGAGGAACTTCCACAAGAAAGGAGTGAATTTATCACTTAAAAGGTCATTATTTGGAAATACCAGGTACCTAAAGAGAGGGTTAGAACAGGGATAGGTTGAAAACCTGGACGGAGAAGGGAAACCCAGGTTGAGAATTCCAAGTGTCCTCCCTTATTCTTCAGAGGGAGGAAGTGGCTTGGCTTCTTTCAACTACTCTCCCCTTCCCATCAACCAGCAGCTCTGAAACTGAGCCAGGAGGCCACAGGCTAAATAGAATGGTGACATCAGGTGAAACCATGATGATTAGTTAAGAAAGGACATTTAAATGGATGGACCTTCAGTGTTTTGGCAAGCACATCTGCTGGTAGCATACATAATAAGCCCTCCTCCCTTCCCTTGCACCTCCAACCCACTCTCTAAGCTTATGATTCACTGATTCTTGTCTCAAGTCCAAAGGGCTCTTCTTATTCCCAAAATGAAGATTTCTAAATGCAAACATTTCTCAGTTTCAAATCTGAATACATAGTCAAGGGTCTCCAACCACTTGAGAAATGCCTTTAGTCTAAAAGGAATGGATCGAAACAAATATAAAAAAGGACAAAGTTAGTGAAGGAATAAAAAAATGTTTAAAGAAAACCCCCAAATTCTAACCTCTTTAGTAAGAGAGGATAGCCTACAGATAAAAAAGGAATGTAATACCACAAAAAGTATATATATGAAATATCTAGTAGTCACATAACAAACCTACATAAATTCCAATGGGGGGGTTTAGAAGATTAAAAGAAATCCTGTGGATGGGCTGGGCAGGGGGAGCCATAGTTATGAAATGGAAGAAAAAAAAAGAGGAGAATATTTGACTTAACCATGAGGTTCAACATTCAAGTGTTCAAGAAAGAGCAGAGAAAATGGAGGGGAGAAAATTGAAGAGTGTGAATTCCCAAAATAAAAGAGACTAATGAGTCAGCTCCTGAAAAAAGATCAAGACACACTCTTATAAAAATTTAGAAAACAAGGTACAAAGAAGAGTTCCTAAGAATTTCTAGAGGTAGGGAAAAGAATACATGCAAAGAAATAAAACTAGAACCTCCCTGGTGTTATCAGTATCAACAATAATTATTCAAAGGAGGAGAAACAATACTTCAGCATTATGAAGGAAAATAGTTTTTAATCTTAAATTCTATGCCCAGCTAAACTATCATTCAAGAGTAGGAGAAAACATAGGATCCAGGGAGGAAGTAATCTAACATAGGACAATGGTAAATAAAGTCTCAGTGTTACATATATGCATCAAACCCAGAAAGAAATCAGTCTAATTTCAAGGATAGATGAATGCCAAAGATGATGTATATGAAAAAAATCAATAGCACCACTATTTGATGGGTAAATATTTTGGGGAACAAATTACTACTTTTTGGTATGTACCTTGGAAAAGTCAGGAAAAATAGTTTTCCATAAATACACAGAAATTTACATGGACAAAAAATAGATCTGTTACAATGAGAAAATTTACACAAGGCAGGATTGGAAACACAGGGAATAATCGCATACATAGAATAAAGATGGACTAGAAAACTATTTTAAAAATATGGTGTAATTAGTTTGTGAGGCTAAGGGAAAGAAAATGGGATGGGGTGGTGCTAAGAGAGGTAGATCTTTAATGCCTAAAAGAAGTCAATATATAAAGCAAACAGTAGAAAAATCGGCACTCTAAACATTACTGAATATTGGGATAAATATCTAAAGAGCTTAAGGGGTTAAAATGGTCTTTTCTTTTTCCTGGAGAGAAGGATTTAAAGTTTGATAGACTTTACTATTCATCCATTAGTACTGTGTTTGTTGTAGCTGCTTGAATGAATGGCTCCCTGGTGTTTTTGTTTTGTTTAAAGCAACATTAATACACTGTGTAGAGCAAGTAATTTTATTTCTGAGGATTCACTATTCAGTGATCAGGGTCAGTTGTCATGGATGTCAACTTTGGTTATATAACCAGAAACTGTGTTAGAGACTGTAGAGTCCTTATCTAATATAGAACAGAATTTAAAAATAACCCCCTGACATTTTTAAGTGATTTATGTCTTTTTATTTTCTAAGAGTGCAGAAAATTACTGAAATAAGATTTTGAATTAATTTAGCTATAGAAAGTCTAAATTGAAAGAATATTTTAAAAATTTAAAAATGGAATCAATTTTGTTATCATTGTAGTTTTTTTTTCTTTACACTGATTGTTGGTTATACATAAAGTATTTTTAAGAGTGTGCTTCCAACTGCAAAATGTGTAATGATATATGGTTGGCTACTATTTTAATCACATAATGTATTTTTACTCATTTTATTTCTATCTATCTATAAGGTCTAACAAATTTATTTGACAGAGAGAGAGAGAGAGAGTGAGCACATGCAGGGGAAGCAGCAAAGAGAGAAGCAGGCTCCTGGCTCAGCAGGGAGCCCACTGTGGGGCTTGATTCCAGGACCCTGGGATCATGACCTGAGCTGGAGGCAGATGCTCGACTGACTGAACCACCTGGGTGCACCTTACTCTTCTATTTTTTTGTATGTTGTTGTGTTTGGGTCAAGTGGAGATTGTTTTATAGCCAATTTCTCCATTTCGTTGGTGGTTTAAAGACTCTCCATTGACCATTTCAAATTATTTATAATACAAATTTTCACTAGAAAAAAGAATGTCGAAACAGCACATATAAATGCCAAGTGAAAGAGTTTTTAACCGTAAAACTTTTTAGAGGAGGTCTCCAGGAACTGACAAGTGAATGCTTCAAAAAGCCACTTGGAAATGAAGCTGATAAATTTTACCTCTGGTATTTGCTTATCCGGGGGTCACTTTACAGTAATATGGGTGGGAAACAACAGAAAAGGAGACAGAGCATGAGAGACTCCTAATTCTGGGAAACCAACAAGAGGTGGTGGAAGGGGAGGTGGGCGGGGGGTGGGGGTGACTGGGTGACCCTCTGAGGGGGGCACTTGATGGCATGGGCACCGGGTGTTATGCTATATGTTGGCAAATTGAACTCCAATTTAAAAAAAAAAACTAACTTAAAATAAAAAAATAATAATAAAAATAAAGTAATATGGGGCCGCCCAGGTGGCTCAGCAGTTTAGCACCGCCTGGAGCCCAGGGCGTGATCCTGGAGACCCAGGATCGAGTCCCACGTCAGATTGTCTGCATGGAGCCTGCTTCTCCCTCTGCCTGTGTCTCTGCCTCTCTCTCTCTCTCTCTGTTATCTCATGAATAAATAAAATAAAAATAAATAAAGTGCTAAAGAAATAAAAATAAAGTAATATGAACAGCAAGACATTATTTCTCTGTTTAATGAAAACACTAAGTGCTACCTCCGTCAGCTAATGCAAGAGAGCAAATCACTTCACAGCTAGGTTTAATCTCTTAAGGATATAAAAAAATAGTTTGGAGTTGATAGGTAATTCCTAACTACTTTGCGTTCCATCTTTCCTGGCAGAGTCACTGGGCTATGGTTGAAATATACTTTTTTAGCTTTTCAAGGGAAACAGAAGCCATGGAACTTTACCAACCACTCTTGAGCGTGATGGTCCATTAGTCATGAGTCTGCTCCCAGGCTTCTCCCTTTCTTCATAGGTTGGCTCCAGCTAGTCATCAGTCATGACTCATCCAGGTAGGGTGTTAGGTCAATATGGAGTTAGATTTTGACAGGAAAAAAAAAAAAAAAGTAGATGGCTACATTGTTAACTTTTTAAATAAGGCATAGTCTCAACAAATGGAAGACCTAGAACAAAAAAAAACCTGCTTTTTCAGAGAGAAATACGTTTTGCCATTTACTAATGCCAGCGGCCGTACATTCTGCAAAGCAGGTACCCCAGGGGGAAATCTGAACACGAAATTATCTGGGAAAGTTAAGACAGGTCTAGGTGTGACTGCCTTTACATTTTCCTTTTTTTTTTTTTTTTAATAAATTTTAATGTTTTTTTTTAATTTTTTATTTATTTATGATAGTCACACAGAGAGAGAGAGAGAGAGGCAGAGACACAGGCAGAGGGAGAAGCAGGCTGCATGCACCGGGAGCCCGACGTGGGATTCGATCCTGGGTCTCCAGGATCGCGCCCTGGGCCCAAGGCAGGCGCCAAACCGCTGCGCCACCCAGGGATCCCTGCCTTTACATTTTCAAGCAAACTTTTAAGAAAAATAAATTTTATGTCAGACATTCCTTCCACCCCGTTCTCACTATTCCTACTTACAACAACCATCTCTTAGGGATAAAAATAAATAAATAATAAAATAATAATAATAATAATAATCCCTACCAAGATGTGTTCTACTCAAACTGTAGGTAGGGTCTGTGGACGGACTTTCCCATCTATTCACTAAGATGGAACATATCCAATACTTTCACCTAAAGTGATTTAAGTCACCACAGGAACTTTGTAGGCTTCCAAGCCTACCTCAATGGTAGACTTTTAATATTTTTTTAATGCACTATTTGCTCTTTACATGGGAAAAAAAATAATGCTATATGATATGGAGGTAAGTGGAGGAAAAAAAAAAAAGGATGATTTTTACCTACTCTGGGATAGAACAAGCAGCAGCAAAATGAATTCCTAGGCAGGTATTTAATGTCGGGGGGGGGGGGGAAGACAAGGGTAAAGTAGTATTTTATTCATAAGAAAAAAAATCACTTGGAGTCGACTGAATAATGGGTTTCCTACCTTAGGAGGAACCCACAGCAGAATTTGACCAAAGGGTCCCTGACTACTCACTAGGGCTGATTGCGCCCAGCAAATCCGTTCCTTCCCAGGTCCCTCCCTAAGGGCTACTTGGCTCTGAGGTTCAAAGCTTAGGATCTAAACCACGATGAGATCCCACCTCACACCAGTGAGAATGGGGAACATTAACAAGGCAGGAAACCACAAATGTTGGAGAGGATGTGGAGAAAGGGGAACCCTCCTGCACTGTTGGTGGGAATGTGACCTGGTGCAGCCACTCTGGAAAACTGTGTGGAGGTTCCTCAAAGAGTTAAAAATAGACCTGCCCTACGACCCAGGAATTGCACTGCTGGGGATTTACCCCAAAGATACAGATGCAATGAAACGCCGGGACACCTGCACGCCGATGTTTCTAGCAGCAATGTCCACAATAGCCAAACTGTGGAAGGAGCCTCAGTGTCCATCGAAAGATGAATGGATAAAGCAGATGTGGTCTATGTATACAATGGAATATTCCTCAGCCATAGAAACGACAAATACCCACCATTTGCTTCAACGTGGATGGAACTGGAGGGGATTATGCTGAGTGAAGTAAGTCAGTCGGAGAAGGACAAACATTATATGTTCTCATTCATTTGGGGAATATAAATAATAGTGGAAGGGAATAGAAGGGAAGGGAGAAGAAATGTGTGGGAAATATCAGAAAGGGAGACAGAACATGAAGACTCCTAACTCTGGGAAACAAACTAGGGGTGGTGGAGGGGGAGGAGGGTGGGGGGTGGGGGTGAATGGGTGACGGGCACTGAGGGGGGCACTTGACAGGATGAGCACTGGGTGTTATTCTGTATGTTGGCAAATTGAACACCAATAAAAAATAAATTTATTGTTAAAAAAAAAAAAAGCTTAGGATCGCAGGGAGGTGCGGCTGCTCAGGGACGCCTGGCCAGTCAGGCACCTGCACTGCCCTTTGGGATGAGAAACCAAAACCTCAAACTGAAACATGGGTCCCGGGGGCTCGGTCACTGGCAAACGGCAGAACATTTAGCCCAGACGGGCCTAAAGGAAGCGAGGTCACTCACCTGAGAGGTGTAGACAGTCTCTGCTCGCTCTCGAGGTCTCTCCCCACCCCCCACCCCAGTCTCTGCCTCTCTCTGTGCCTCTGTCTCTCTCTCTCTCTCTCTCCCCCCTCCTCTCTGTCTCTGCCTCTCTGTCTCTGTCTCTCTCCCCCCTCCTCTGTCTCTGCCTCTGTCTCTGTCTCTCTCCCCCTCCTCTGTCTCTGCCTCTCTCTGTCTCTGCCTCTCTCTGTCTCTGCCTCTCTCTGTCTCTGCCTCTGCCCCTCTGTCTCTGCCCCTCTTTCTCTCTGTACCTCTCTCTCACTGTCTCTGCCTCTGTCTCTCCCTCTCTGTCTCTGCCCCCCCTTGATCTCTGCCTCTCTCTCTCTGCCTGTGCCTCCCTCTGTCTCTGCCTCTCTCCCCACTCTGTCTCTGCCCCTCCCTCTCTCTCTTCCCCCCCATCTCTGCCTCTTTCTCTTTCTCTCCCTGCCTCCCTCCCCCCTCAGTCTCTACCTCTCTGTCTCTCCCTGTCCCTCCTTCTCCCTCTGTCCCTGCCCCCCTCTCCTCCTCCTTCTCCGTCTCTGTCTCTCTCCCTCTATCCCCCCCTTCTCAGCCCCTCCCCTTTGCCGGTCTCCCAGGCCTCAGTTTCCCCTCCAGGCTTACACATCCCCCCGCCCCCGACTCAGACCAGCAAGTGGGAGCCCCTCCGGCCCCTCCCCGCCTTCCTGGCAGCCTGGCTGTCAGGTGTGATGGGATAAGGGAAATCACTACCAACCGCAGGTCACCGATGGGCCCTCGGGACGGGCTCAGGCCCGGGTCCGCCCAGCTGAGAGCTTCCATCCCGCACCTCATCCCTGTTGGTTTCCTGTGGCTCCTCTGAGCGAGCAATGACCCACCCCCGCCCCCGCCCCCGGTGGGTTAACTCGACCTCTCATCCCCACAGGTCAAAGCCAGCAGCCTAGGATGGGCCTTTAGGGCTCACATTTCCTCCTCCTCCTGTGGTCTAGCCTCTCTGCCTCTCTAAGGACCCCTGTGATTACATTTAGGGCCCCCCACCCTGTACTAACCTCCCATCTCACAATCCTCAATCACGTGCGCAGAATCACTTTTGCCATAGAAAATACCATTCAGAGGTTCCAGGGATCAAGACCCGGGTATCCTTCAGGACCAACATTCAACCAACCGTTCAACTTAGATGATACCGTTTAAGTATCAACACACCAAGAAGAGGAGATGGGAATCCAACAACTATCGGGAACATAGGTAAGAAGGATCCACTACTGATGTGTTTTACAGGCTGTTTTTTGTTTTGCTCTTTTTTAGGATTATATCATTAAAGCTCGGGTCCTCCCTGTGCTAAGTAGAAGTTAACATCAAAGGCCAAATCGTCAATTGGATGGAAAATACAAGTGCCTAATGGGAAGCTAGAGATCCATTGGGGACTCCAGCTTTGCGTGGCATAAAGTTACTCTACAAATAGGCTTGGCCTCAGAAGACCCTTCAAATTGTAATATTGGTATCTTTCGGAGGATCAAAGATAAAACGGTTTTATTTCACCTCTTAAGGACTCAAGTCCAGATTTTTAGTCAAGTACAACAAAATAGCTGCAAAACAGGTCAGTTGACAATAAGCGTGTTTTTCTATTCCAGAACATACATGAGAGACTGTCAATAGGCCCAGGAGGATGGCTAAAGCATCTCCTAGGCCGAGGAGGCACATGGAGACCGAGAAATGATGGAAACCACTCCAACTGTTGAGAGATTCATTCAAGGTAACTTACCGACAGCAGCAATTGGGTGGACAAACCGTCCTGGGTGGGTGCTGGGCAGCCATTCTCTGCTGCTTCTCCCTCCCGCCTCCAGTCTGGGCCTCAAGCCCCACCTTCACCGAGCAAGGGGCATGGTAGTGAAGAGCCTTCCATGGACCAGACATTGTAGGGAAGATCAGAACAAGCCTTCAGGAAGGAAGGTCAGGGCATCAGGGCACACATTAACCTCAGTGGGGCCTGAAGCACACAGCCCCTCAGGAGGGAAGCCATTTCTCAGGCCTGAATAAGATGGAGGCCCAAGGACGGGGTCAACGTTGTCAGCCCTCCACCTTGGACAGCTTTACCACCTGTGCAATGTTTGGGCACCATTCTTTGGCGAGGACCCTAGATTGGGAGGGGACTCGCATTCTTATGCCACAGCAGCAATATAAACAGCAACACGAGAATAACTAATACCACCCCTGGCTTTTCCCTATTCCGCATTCTTGGGGAAGAAGGGGGATGGACTGCTCTAGCTACTTCCTGCTGAAGTGTGTGTGTGTGGGGGGGTAGGTCAAGATTGGAGGAATGAAATCACCTGGCATCCCACTTGTAGGTATATCGCCGAGTACAAAGTTGAGCCCCGCTATTCTGGAACCCTTGTGTAGAGGCTCAGACACCATTTTATTCCACATTTCATTGTGGTAAGTTGGGTCAGTGGAGTAAAACAGTGGCCTCATTTCAGGAGGTGGGCCCCTTTCAAAAGCCCCCCTTTCAAAGTGAGGCCTACCACGTACAGGCAGTCAGGTGGAAAACTAGCCAGAAATGCATGGAAACCAGGAGAATACAGGATCCAGCCTGGTGTGAGTCACATTCATGGACAATGAGTCACAACCTAGCACCTATAAGGGTGTGTTAACGGAAACCAGGTCCTTCCTCTCTCAAATCGCCCTCATTTTTATCAGAGATAGCCAAATGAAGACTACGTCGTCTGGAAAACAAGTCCAGTTTTAACAAACTTGACCTAATTATTTACTTAAGTGCAGCAAGAATAGGGACTGGCCATTTAGGTTTTTAAAAAATTGGCTTTGCTGGAACTTCTCACAGGAAATTTCAAGGAATTTGAGCCTTTAACAGCCTTCCAATGCTAAGAGCCTAATCTGTGGATGGGCGGAGGACCTATTCCCTGTAATCTGTGGTCATCTGACAGTTCCCATAAATTTCTTTATGGGCCCAACCAGACTATTGAATGGACTTTGAGCAGGCGTGATTACTGCCCCCCTTTCTTATTCTTAAAGCTGGTGGTAATCTTGCTATGCACCCCCCCCCCCACCCAGCTTATGTTGTTTTACTTTTATTGCTACCCGAGAACCAGAAACTGTAAAGGGTCCCATTTGGCATCACCCACAATAAGGGGTTTCACGATCTGAATACACAATCTGAATTCACCTGTGGTTGTAGTCAGATCCAGGTCCTATAGAACATCTATGCCTCAAATATATTCAGAGATAAGGAAAATATGTGCTAGAAGACAGTGGGGAGGAAGCCTGCGGATCCGTACGGACTACGTGTCTGACCTTGATCATTTCTCCCACATAACCACCAATAACCTTTATTTCTCCCCTAAATTTCAAGAAGTTCTATAGGTAAGTGTGCAGTCGGCTCCAGAGTCATTAGAGCTAGTGGTGCAGGCTGTTGGTGCGAGACCCATAAATGGTTAACTCAACTCAGGGCCTCCAGGCACTCCCTATTGCACGCACTAGAGGGCAATGTTGGCCTAACCCCTAATCTCTAGGGATTGGGGGTAGCCACCCCTGAAATCCTTCCATTAGCAAAGAGGTACTTGGTGACACACCTGGTTTTTGTCCTTTCTCCAAGGAGTAAACTGTTCTCCCTTAGGTCACACCTTCCATAGGTTTGGCAAGACCAAACTGGGTTGTCTTTTCTCTTGGGGTCCCAAATAATATTAGCTCTTGCTACAGTTATTTAGGAGAGACCTTAATACGCTTCTCATTGTGTCATTTTATCACTGGCAAGATCCTCTGTTTCTCTGTTTTCTCAACCCATCAACTTCCCTTATTACGGATTCTTTCAGTTTCATTTGAGCCAACTACCATCGCACTTACTGCACCAATATGCCCCGGAACCACAGGGGCAAGGGTAGACACTGATGTTCTGCACCAAGCCCCCAGGGCCGACTCTAAGACTCAGTCTTTCATGCTAGAGACAAATAATTCTTCATCTTGATCCCTAAAATCCTGGGCGTAAATGGCATGTTTCATTCCCGGCCCACCTATAGTTTCTTGCAATCTTCCAGAGAGGTCCAGCACAAGAGGGGAGGCAACACCCCTTTGTTAGCCAGTGATTTTCATGCATGCCTGCCACACAGCGGGTTGAGCAGTGATGGGAGACCACGTCTCAAAGTCCTTTAGAGTACCATCTCCCCCAGTAGCCCACGATCCTAACACCCACACTGCTACCCCTTCTTGGCCCTTTTGCTTGAAGAGGCTGGGTAGCTCCACTAACTCGGAAGCCAAATATTCCCGTATCATTTTCTTGCTAGTGGGAATTTCTTCTTGGTCACCCCAAGCTCACAAGTGGCCTGGGTGTTGGTTTGAATCAAAGGGTGTGCCTGTAACTCATCCTCCCCCTCCCACCCTTTAGGGCCCCAACTGTCGCGGAATGGAACAGCCCTCATGGAGTACGGTCGTGTGCACCCATGCATCTCCGTCATCCTACGTGCTGTGATTTCTGAGAGTTCCTCTTGCTGCCAGACACTCCTGGACATAATGTCCTCACCAGAGAAAATGGGGCTCGCACATCCTTTTCCAAAGCCAGTGCTTCCCTAGTCGGTTCCAATTCTGTCCTTACTCATAATTCCCCGTCCAAACGTCCTGTAACGTGCAGATGGCCAACCCGCCTCAGCAACAGCTCGTTCACTTTCCCTTCTCCATTTCCTTGGCCCACCATTTTGGATAGGCTAGCTAACAACTGCTTGGGAACTTGGGGGTGGCATCCCAGGGTTCCTGCACTGGTCCAGAGTGCTCGAAACACCTGGCCAAGTGTCCCCCACGTGGAAGTGGTGGGCCAGCTCGGGATATCCCCCAGCACAGGCAATAGGTGCTCTCCCAGTATGGTCCCTGACTCATGCTTGCTTTGCTTTTGGTCTCCTGCCTGGTTTGACGAAGTTGGAGGAGGGTCAGTAGAGTCTCCTCCAGACTGAGAAGGCACTTGGGGGGAAAAAAAAAAAGAAAGAAAGGAAAGAAAGGAAACCAATGCCAGCCACTCCCCACCTTTTATAGTTTTACTAGGGGCAACTTACCGACAGGAGCAACCATTCTCTGCCACCACCTCCACCCACCCTGGGCCTTACTCCCCACCTTTATAGAGCAAGGGGCAAGGTGATGAGGTCACAGGGTAACTAACCTAAGTGGTGCCATCTGTGAGTCAGAGGATCCCCCTAGTTAGCTAAAGTGGGGCCTTCTGTGCACCGTCAACTTAGGAAGATCAGGACAGGCCTTCCAGAATTTGGGTCAGAGCATACATTAACCTCCAGGGAGCCTGAAACACGCAGCCCCACGTGAGGGAGGTCATTTCACGGGGCCCGAGCAAGAGAGCCAAAGGTGGAGTCAGTGTTGTCAGCACTCCTATGGAGATTAAATTAGCATCAATAATGGCCCAATATTAAATAATAGATGTTTCGTAAACTGCCCTACATTTTCCCAACTCCTGTACTTTTAAGATCTCACAAACACAGAGAAGCACATCTTAGATTGATTACTCAACGTATCTTCCTTTAGTACGATTGGACTCATTGCTTTCCTCCTCATTATCTCAGTGCAAATCCTCTCCTACTTTTCAGGCTCTCAGAGGAGGGGTAGGACAGGTTTGTCTGGCTTGTCCGTCCTTAAGTCTCCTTGGTCTTTGGCTGACCTACTTGAACAGAGGAATTCAGTTATAAGGGAGGCAGAGCTACGTGGTAGCTAAGAGAACATTGGGTTTCACTCTGGATTTTGGCTGGTATCAGCTGTGAGATCTTGACAAAATCACCCCACCTCTCTGATCCTCGATCCATAAAATGAGGGATAACAGTTGTTATCCAGGGTTATTGTCTGGATTGAACGTGCAAAGCGCAGTATGCAGCCCCAAGAACTCTGGGCATGTTTATCACTGTGTTAATTCTAAAATTTGGACATTGTTTAATATGAAATTGTATTCAAGTGTTTTGAAGGGACTGAGATGTCAGTTAAGAATAATTCCCTGAGAAATACAAATCCAAACCACAATGAGATCCCACCTCACACCAGTGAGAATGGGGAAAATTAATAAGGCAGGAAACAACACATGTCGGAGAGGATGTGGAGAAAGGGGAACCCTCCTGCGCTGTTGGTGGGAATGTGAACTGGGGCAGCCACTCTGGAACACTGTGTGGAGGTTCCTCAAAGGGTTAAAAATAGACCTGCCCTACGACCCAGCAATTGCACTGCTGGGGATTTACCCCAAAGATACAGATGCAGTGAAATGCCGGGACACCTGCACCCTGATGTTTCTAGCAGCAATGTCCACAATAGCCAAGCTGTGGAAGGAGCCTCGGTGTCCATCGACAGATGATGGATAAAGAAGATGTGGTCTATGTATACAATGGAATATTCCTCAGCCATTAGAAATGACAAATACCCACCATTTGCTTGGACGTGGATGGACCTGGAGGGGATTATGCTGAGTGAAGTAAGTCAATCGGAGAAGGACAAACATTACATGGTCTCATTCATTTGGGGAATATAAAAATTAATGACAGGGAATAAAGGGGAAAGGAGAGAAAATGAGTGGGAAATATCAGAAAGGGAGACAGAACATGAGAGACTCCTAACTCTGGGAAAGGAACTAGGGGTAGTGGAAGGGGAGGTGGGCGGAGGGTGGGGGTGACCGGATGACAGGCACTGAGGGGGCACTTGACGGGATGAGCACTGGGTGATATGCTATATGTTGGCAAATTGAACTCCAATAAAAAAAAAAAAAAGAATAATTCCTTGACTAGTTACTCTGTGTGCTGCCTTCAGAAAGCCTTCAATTCAGCTGTGAGTGGAAACCACACCCCCATTTACTATCACCTAAGAGAACCCACATAAATGTCGTGGTGCAAATATAGCCACTCTTTTAAATAGTTAAATATATTTTAAGGGATTTATGAAAAAAAAAGGATTTAGAAAAAAGGGAATTCTTAGTGACTAAAAAAACTCTGGTTTTCAAGCATGAATCAAGAAAAATTTAAGTATAAAATGAGAAACTAGATAGATAATAAAGGCCCTTTTAGAGAGGGGCAGGGCTGATGGATTCGGCAATCCAGGCCGGATGCTAACACTGGTAACACTTTGAAGACTTCTACATCACTGTGATTTATATATTTGCACATACTTCTGAGTCTCAAAATTATCTGCAGGTACAATGAAAGTTTATGAAAACAGGTACACAAATAGCAGATTTAAGCAGAACAAAGCCCTGGCTTTGTTGTCATGTTAATAATAGCCTATGTCTGGTTACATATATGTCTGTTTGGCATATATGACTGTGTAATTAAAGCCAGATGTATTGTGTTTCAAAATTTAACCTTAAAATATAAATATAAATAAATGAATATACATATAATGTAAACAGTATATATGTAAACATTTATATTTTCCTAATCTCATCTCATTTTGATGTTATACATTTTTTAAAAAAAGGAAAAGTGAAACTCTGAATACTGGTAACCCAAATACTTCTAATTATCAAATACATATTGAAAAAAAAATTTCTTTCTCTGGCACTAACACAATACGCGGTGTTACAGGTCTAATGAAAATAATCTATGTAGTTAGTTTTTCAGCCTTTAATGAAAAGATTGTGAAGAGGCCAATTTTGGTTGGTCTAAAACATACTAAGGTTACTCTAATTTTAGAACCTCGGACTTGGTAGGGAATAATATGGCATTCAGCGATCCATCTATTATAACCCCCAAATAGCATTTCTCTGATAACTTCATCAGGTGCCCTAAGCCTTTAATGACAGGTGACTTTCTAAAATAACTAATACCTATAGTTTTAAAATAAAAACGACAACTTGCTGGCATTTGCCACTGTGGGTGTACAATGTTCCGAAATTACATAAAGAAAGAGAAGCCCAAATTAAGCTATTAGTCCCTGGAGAAAATTTAATGAAACTGGCCGAGGAAACACTTACTTCAGAAGCACAATTTTTGACTTAATAATTTGGTATTCCTACGATCTGTAATTATTTGAATGGTTTTTGTAGAAGAGCCACTTGCACGAGGGGATGCTGAGATTAGACAAAACCATGAATGTTTTCTCATCAGCAGGAGCGAGAGAGGTTTCTGTTCTCCAAAAAGAGGAGGAAAACAGGCAAGCAAAATCGCCCATCTTCCATAATAATGCCCTTCTACTTATTAACAGCCATGGGGGAGATTAGACCATCAGGTTGGAGCTGAATTTTGCGTACTTCATGACATTAGGGAGGGTAAATTTAGAAAACGTTTGGTTATTTTTAACCTTCTTAGTTAAACACACATACACACACACACACACACACACACACACACAACTCAGCAGCAGTAACCCAAGTTAGATATGGATTTTCCTGGCGTAAGCTAAGGGGTATAAATCATTATGACATGTCAAAGTTCTTCCTGAAGATATCTATTGTTGCTTTTCCTAAAAGGCCATCTCTGGTTAGATATTTTGATTATGAAGGTGGAAAAAGAGACATCAGAGCTCACTGAGGTGGGGAAGGAGGGGCCCACCTTTTCCAATGAAACGCTGAACCATTCGAATAGGTTTCTGCTACTCTGTTGGGTCAGGAACTCTTAGGCCATGCTCGCCACCACCATGTACGCACAGCTGCTATCCTGACCACAGACACCTACCGACCCTGCAGGGCAGGAGATGGATAGCCCACTAGAAGAAAACAGATTTAAATACACGTAAAACACATTTGCAAGGGCTTTGAAAACGCGCTGCTTCATTTGGATACATGTTTATTGTTCACATCAACGATTCTTCTGTATCTTTGGTCTAATCATTTTATTTTTTCACTCTGCTATGCACACATATGTTCGCCGACCTGCCTTGGGTCACGTGTATTCCAGAGGCTGAGCATACAGGAGTGCGTGACACCGATGAGGCCCTTGCCCCCTTGGAGGACGATAAACATACAAACAAGTTACTGAACCCACCCAGGTTGTCATCGTTTCTATGAAGGAAACAGAGTTCTGGGAGAGTAGTTGGGGAAACTGCTTTAATAGGGGTGTTCGGGAAAGTTCTCCAAGGGTGTACCAGCTTTGGAGCAGAGACTTCAAAGAGGGTGGGACTAAGTGATGAACAACTAACCAGCTTTCTGGGATCCCGAAGTAACACTGGCCTGCAATGGAAGTATCTGGGCAACAGTGAAGAAATCGAAAGAGGCGAGCATGAGAGGTCATGGTGGGGAGTCCCAGAGAGGGATGCAGAGCTCAAACCCCACAGGCCAAAGAAGCTAAATTAAGGCGTTTGTATTTTGCTACACTGGCGTTTATCATGGAGTTACCATGGTGCGCATTATGATGGTTTCCTGCTTTGAGTAACCAAGAGTTCAGTTCAACTTTTTAAAAAGGTTTTAAAGTCATCATTCCTTCAGTAGCTGTAAAATAGAGCTGTTCGATCTAAATTTGTTTTTAACAAATCTCAAAATAAACTCACTACCATAAACCTCAGAAAGAGTTCTCACAAGGAGAATTCAGGAGAACCTTGGGATTCTCCAGGAATGTGTTCTGAGGGTTCCTCCAGAAGGAGAGAGAAGTCGGGCCTTCTGTTTTGAAAGATCCCTGCGGTGGCTCTCAGGGATATGTGTGGCGAAAAGGAAATTGTCAACTACTCAGAACCTTCAGAGAGGAGACACCACGCCGCCCCCCCTACAGCATGTGTACTCGGACACACACCCCCACCCTCTTTCCATGGCCTCCTATGACCCGTGGAGTCAGGAAGTTCTTGGCCAGGTGGTAACACCCATGGGGCTAACCCATCACTGCACGCACCAGTGACCCCCCCTGGCGGGAAGGGACAGGGGCTCCTCCCTGGAATGAGGGTGTCTAGTGAGTGCCCCAACTCTGACCCAGCCAACTTTCAAAGCAGCCAATGGAGAGTTAGGGGATATAGATACTTAGGTTTTTCTATGGGGTCTAAAGACAAGATGGAGCTGGGAATATGATTTCAGTTTGCTCACTGAGGTTTTCACGTGGTGTGTAAGACTTACAAGGTGTTGTCACACCTGATGAGCTAGAGACATCAGAGTAGCTTCACACGGGCTTTCCCACTGGCTGCGGCATTTCACCGAATCTAAGGAAGAACCAGGGAACCAAACATTGTCTATATTTGATGTTACACGCCAGTTTCTCGTTCAGGATTTTGGGAAATCATTCCAATCCTGTTTTTCCTAGAAAAGCACCTCGGTTTCTTCTGTATTGGGTTTCTCGAAGCGTGGTGAATACACGTAGTCTGAGAGACTATCTTCTACTCTCATAATCGCATTTAAAGGTAATGTTGGAAAGTAAATTGAATAGCTGAAGTCAAGGATGTAGTCTTTTAGTCTTTTCTCATAACAAATTTTCGAAAGAAACAATATCCGTTTGGCTTCGAGATTGAAAATAATTTTACAAAACAAAAAAGAAAATAATTTTACATTAGCAGCATAACGTCCAGTGTGATTCGCTGGGATGTTTGATTAGCAGGAAGCATCAGCTTACTGGCTGTATTTATGGAATAGTATGGCAGTATTTCCACTGACCACAAACGATGCCAACCACGTCCATTGCTCCTGTGTCACTCCCGTGTGTCACTTTGTGACAAACTTTTCCCCACTTCTAGAATAATCTGAAGTGACATGACTGGTATCGTGCTGGGAAGAAAATGGTTCCATGAAGTTGTCATCATCTGGGGTAGGCATAGCCCTAGTGACACAGTGTTGACCCAGGTGCTAAACAAGCTCACAGATAATTTGAAAACTTGAATTCCAGATCCTAAATGTCCATGTGAATCTCTCTCCTAAATTTGATCTGTCTGTGAACATTCCTGAAGCAAGATTTTATCATTTTCCTCTTCTCCTTTTACCGTTCTCCTGCCCCCCCTTGAATTGCCCTCCTTCCAAGTGTCCTTCTCATTCATCTTGAATCTTACTATGATGCATTGTCCCAAGGAAGAAAAATCTCTGGCCTACATTTTAACGTAGGAACATTTTAATATATTGGTGTTGGCTCTTAGAAAGCAAATTACTCTAAAGACCCTCTAAAAAATCTGCATTGTGAGTGACCAATTATTTGCTTTCAACAAACTTGAAAGAGGATTCAAATAAATTCCCTACTGACGGGCCATTAGAAATATTTATGATGTATCACTATGTGGTTCTGGTGTATAATTCTAAAGGAATTTAAAGAATTGAGGAATACTGCTCTAACAAAAATCCTTTTATTCCCATGTATTTGATTTATACAAATGCATTTCTCAGCAGTTGCCTTCTCCTTTGAAAAAAATCAAAAAGGCAAAATGGGAACAAAATTGATCCTGAACCTGTCTCAGTTTAAGAAGAAACCCACTCGTGTCAAAATAAAAATTATACTTTATGTTAAATATTACCCTATTAAAACCTCTTTCCCATTTATGTTGTTTTGATTAATTACATGTTTTTACTACTGTAAATGTAACTTAATCCTGAAAATATATTTAACCTCGTAGGGCATTATGGTCACAGGAAGTACTACTGCTAGTGAAAGCCTTCAGTGTCAATTTACATATACATTTTTTTAAAGATTTTATTTATTTATTCATGAGAGATACAGAGAGAGAGAGAGAGAGAAGCAGAGACACAGGCAGAGGGAAAAGCAGGCTCCATGTAGGGAGCCCGACATGGGACTCGATCCCGGGACTCCAGGATCACTCCCTGGGCCGAAGGCAGGCGCTAAACCGCTGAGCCACCCAGGGATCCCTACATATACATTTTTGACGTAGAAAAATATGCTAAGATGATCCAGGGACGCCTGGGTGGCTTAGTGGTTGAGCATCTGCCTTTAGTTCAGGGCATGGTCCCGGGGTCCTGGGATTGAGTCCCACATCGGGCTCCCTGCATGGAGCCTGCTTCTCCCTCTGCTTGTGTCTCTGCCTCTCTCTCTGTGTCTCTCATGAATAAATAAATAAAATCTTTAAAAAATGTATATGTAAATTGGCACTGAACGCTTAAGATGATCAGTAAAAGACTTCATTCAAAGCATAGGTTTTTATTACGTAAATGTACAACTCCAGAGATTTTGGAATGAAATAGCAATTCAAAAAGATAAAGAATTCTTGTGAAATCTTCAACTCTTTTTTTTTTTTTTTTTTAATTTTTATTTATTTATGATAGTCACAGAGAGAGAGAGAGGCAGAGACACAGGCAGAGGGAGAAGCAGGCTCCATGCACCGGGAGCCCGACGTGGGATTCGATCCCGGGTCTCCAGGATCGCGCCCTGGGCCAAAGGCAGGCGCCAAACCGCTGCGCCACCCAGGGATCCCGAAATCTTCAACTCTTTAAAGAGCTCGTTAATGTACCATTTAAAGGGACGGTGTTGTGACCATGTCCCCACTTGTGAAGGCAGTGGGAACACATCGTATTTGGAAGAGTAATATAGCAGTGGATTTTAAGTAGTTACAATATACCAGAAGCCATATCCTTTGCAGTCATTTAAGATAACGAGGGTAAAGCTTAGAATAAAGTCAACTTAAAAATATACGTGATCATGGCAAGTTTTTCAAAATCCTTGGAGAATGTGAGCAAACATTTCTGTAAGAACACTGACCTAGTGGACAAAACCCATGAAACCTCCTTTAAAAGAAGAGTGATCTTGCAGAAACAGTTTTCACTAGAAGGCAGGTTTATGTAGCCGGGAGCCAGATCCTCCCAGTGGCTTACAAAGCCTGTACCATGTCTCTAGTCTTCCTTTCCCCACTATTCTTCCCCTTGACCTCTCCTTCAGTGTGCTTCTTGTTTTCTTCTCACGCCCAGACAAGGCCCTGCCTCTGACATTTGCACTGCTCACTCCCTTGACCTGAAGTACCTTTCCCAGATGTCCTCATTCATGCCCTGTCCTCTCCTTCAAGTCATTGTCATCTACTCATCGAGGCCTACCCCTGTCTCCTATATAAAAGTGCACCCACCTCAATGTGAACCCTCCCCTGCATTATTTTTTCCCAGGGCGCACAGTATTTGTAACACACAATGTAATTGAATTATTTATTAAGATTTTAATCTCTACCCCCTTTAGAATGCAAGCCCCAAGAAAGCAGGGTTTTTTGTTTTGTTTTCTTTTTTTTTTTTTAACTCATTACTTTATTTTCAGCCCTAAAACAGTACCTGGAACTTAGTAGGCATTCGATGGAAGATGCTGTACAGAATAATATGCAAGTCATTTCTCAGATTTATGGCCCGTATGTCAAAGGCTTCCTTAGAAGGAAATGACAAAACCTCACTTAAATTTAATTTTCAAGACATTTTCTTGTCACTGTCAGTAGGAATAATGGGAGTCGATCATAATGAATTGAGGAACCAAGAAATTAAGCCATCCTTATTCCTTATTAGTCATTTATTATAGATATAACTTAGCTTCACTTTAATAAGAACATAAAGAAACATTTATTTCTGTATTCATTCTGTCGGTTAGTTAATTCAAAATTATTTATTCAGCATCTGTTAGCCACTGTGCTATTGGTGCAAAGGTAATAGGAATCTGCCCCGTCCCCAAGGATAGCAGCCTAGTAAAATGCAGCACTTCGTATTTTTCAAATGTATGTTTCTTCAAAATGTTTTTTAATTAAAAACCATATTTCGACCCACAATCATCTATAGATTCAATGTGTTCCCCAGTGGGAATTTCATGAAATTTGATGAGGTAATCATACAGTGACATGAAAGAACAAAAGGCCAAGAATAACCAATATATTCTGGAAGCAAACGAAGAATCTGTATCAAGAAGCCTTATATCTAATATTAAGGCTTATTAGCTACAGTAATTAAAAGAATGATATTAGTAGAGAGATGGACAAATATAATGAAGCATGATGGAATCCCCTTAACATATAGAATCTTGCAATCTGACAGAAATGGCAGTACAGATTAGTAAAGAAAATGGATCATTCAGCACAAGATGGCCTAAAGACCCAAACGTAAAAGCAAAAATTTGGTAATATTTAGAAGAAAATTTAAGAGACTAGTTTTATGGCATGGAAAAAGATTTCTTTAAAAAAAAGTCTATGGACAAAAGACAACATAAACGACTTTTATTAAATATAAATTTAATAAAATTAAATAATTATATAATCTTTTATATGAATATAAAAGATAAGGACAGAATGGAAAGACATTTCTTGCCTCATATATAAGGAATCAATGACTATTTTATACAAAGGATTTATATCAATTAAGAAAAGTGACACCCTACTCAATAAATGGATAAAACATAAATTGAGAGAGACTAAGCGATCCAAAGGACCAATAAACAAATGAAAAATGTTTACTCTCAGAAAGGAATGTGAGTATTCAAATGAAGCCAAATAAGAAACCCGAAACAAAATATTTCATATTCATTAGATCGTCAATTTAAATGTCTGATAGTGCCAAGTGTTGGAAAGAATGTGCAGTACATCTCACGTGATGTTGATTGGAAGCTAGATTGGCCAAATAACTGAGAGGGCAACTTGGAAATATGTAATAAGTTAAAACGTTCAAATGCTTTGACTTAGCGCCTCATCAGCGTATACCTGGGAGACAGACACCCTTGCACAGGTGCACAAGGAGCCATACATAGGCAAGCTCATTATGGCTTCTCCGTGCAAGGGATGTGTTGGAAATAACCCCTCATGAAGGGCCTGGATGAACGGTGTCTTGCTCTCTCATGGAACACCTTAAAGCAGCTAAATAAATGAATTCAGTCCAATGGAATAAATCCCTTCAATCCATCAATCCATAGGTGTTGGAACTATTGAATCAGTGGGAGAAAAGGCAAGGCAGGGGAAGGAGGCCAGTGTGATGCCCTTTACAAAGTGTCTAAAACACACAATTTGATGCTATGTTGCCTAAGGCTACGTAGATATGTAATAAAGACAAACAGATGGAAAAGAGCCACCAATCGCTCCCAGTTCCCGAAGTTCATAAATGCCACATACAGAATATGTTTTATATATCGCTCTTCTCTGGGCAGCTCTTACCAAGTTAATGCAATAATCCAAAAGGCATCAACAGCCGTGTCTGTCTTGGAAATTCTTCCCCCAGCACGGCTCCGGTTAGCATGTGGAAATGATCCCCCTCGGCCCACTCCATCGGCCTGTTTGGACATCGGGGCTGGGAGTTGCCCTAGTCCCCTGACGCTGCCCCTTGGTGCCCACCAGGACCCAAACCTAACAAGGGAAGGCCTGAACTCGCCTTTCCTCCCAGTCCTGCCTCCAGTTCCCTCCTCAGAGAATGGCCCAGCCACCTCGCACCCTACTGGAGGCCTGGAGAGAACAGGACCCTCACCCCCCACTGCCTTCCTCAGGCCCCACATTCCACCCACAGAGTACTGTCAACCCCACTTGTCAGATGCTCACGTCAGCCTTTCCCTCTCCCTCCACTCCAGGGGTGAACCATGCTCAGGCCCCCTTGTCTCTGGGCCACATTACTGCCACCTTCTCCTAACTGCTCACCTACTCACTGCAGTGCAGCTAAAATGCAAATCTGATGGTGTTAAATTCCAGGTGCGATGCTTCAAATATGCAAATCTGCCTCTGAGATACCCCCAACCTGAAATCTTAAACAGAGCCCCACTGGCCCTTAGGACAAAGGTCTGACTTCTCAATAGGATTATAGGGTCCTTTCTGTTTGCCTCCTTCCTTCTCCCCACTTCTCATTGCTTTTCCCCTGTCTCTTCAGCACTGCAGCTGAGATGAACTTCCTTTAATTCCTTGTTTGATCCTCCTTTCCTCACCTTCCAGCCTCTCCACCCAGCCTACTTTGCCCACCTACCGTTTAGGGCTCACTGGATATGTTGTTGTTCCTTCTCAGCCCCAGGCCTACACCGCATACCTCTCTTTTGTGCGGGTCGCAGGGCCCGCACACAGGAGTGTACAGGTTACACACTGCGTAACTCTAGGAGGCACTATTCAGACCATGGTTTATGTGAATGGTGTTTCCAGACTTGTGCAACGTGGTAGCCACAGTCTACGGCGTCTGCCGCAGTGCTAACCACACTGTAGGGGATCTGCCTACAGAGTTGTCCTTCTCGCTCTCTCACTGAGTAGAAAGAGGTATTACATGAGACCAATACATAATAAATACATTAAAAAAAAAAAAAAGCAAAAAAAATACTGGCTCATCACCTTTGTATGAGGCCTGACCAGCACACACCTTCTGCTTACACATCAGAGTATTATCTTAGGGAAAGAAGCAAAGAAAGGGCAGGCCACTTAAAAAACTGAGTACTTTTATCCAAGAATTAATCTTTTCTGAAAGATAATAAAGTACCTAAGCAGTGATAAGCACCATGGTAACAGTTTATTTTGTTTGGTTTTGTCATTTGGCCCATTGCTGATTCCTCTACCCCTAGAAGAGTGGTTCACACAGAGTAGTCACCCAGGGTAGTTTTCTGGGTGAATGAAGGAGTCAAGTGGTTCTATGATTTTTGCCTCGGACTATATACTGAAATGGGATTGGGGGCCCAGGGAGAGGACTAGAATGGAGCTGGACAAGCATTTGTATGACTGCATTGTGTTAAATGAGCAGATCCTTTACCTGCAGCAGGTTAAGAACCTGCAATTGATTAGCATCAGGCAGCTTTGTAAGGTTCTTTAGTTTTTGGGGGGGAACAGACAGGGAAAAGAAGAAAAGAAATCATGGAAAGGAGAATCACAAAAAAAGGTAAACACACCCTATGGATTGACTGTTTTTTTTTTTTTTAATAAATAACATTTATATAACATTTTACAGACTCTCAGAACTTCGACATACAGTATCTCCTCCACTATGCACCAGGGGAGGTGGAGACTGAACCATCATTTCCTTCCTGTCAAGATAAGACAATCTCTACACTCTAAATAGAGTTCCGCTCAAAAAGTTTCTTTTACAATGTCAAAGGTCATAAATTAAAAGCTAATCCTCAGGAGCTGTTCCTTATCTCTCAATTGTGTTTATTTTAAAGGAAGTTTTCTGTCCGTTAGAGCAGAAAAAGGAAAACAAAGAAACTTCCAGAACTGGGTTGCTAGCTTAAAGTTCTGTGAATGCTTTTCCACATAATCCTACGAATTCATGCAACTGGGTGGAGACTCACGGGTGTATTAACCCAGAAGGGTTTACCTTTAGGTGTTCTAGTGAAAATTATTATTTCTTTCCTATTGACTCATTGAAAATATCACTGGATCTAGTCTTTCTCCTTTTCCCCCTTGAAACCGCATATTTAAATTCAATCTACGGTGGTGCATTTGTTCCCAAGGGCAGTTGAAATTGAAACCAAAAAAGGTCACAGAATAATATAACTTCTTGGTTAAGTTTCTATTTTTAAACAGGTTTAAACGATGTGACTTGAAACATTCGAAAAGTCCTGGGTTTGGTTTTTTTGTTTTTTTTTTTTTCCCTTTTCTGCCACCCACATCAGTATGTGTCAGTTACTGTTAAACACAGTCCTTTTTTTTAAGGAGTAGATTTTGAAGAATGGATTTCTTTTAAGTGGAGTACACTGTATCTCACAGTTCAGTGATGGATTACATGTTTGGAGAAATATGATCTGACTTGTTAGGCCGTAATTTAGTTCACATTCAATAATAATTCACTCAGTGTATTTGATCTTGGCATAATTTGAAGAGATAAATGAGATAAATATGTTTCAATGCCAGTTTAAACAAATCCTATTGATATTTATCTGCTGCCTCTGGTAAAATGTATCTCATGGCTGGATGATAGAATGTCACAGTGTCAGTCTAGTTTTTATTGGCTTTTAAATTGTGCTACCCCAGACCAACTGGTGCCTTACATAAAGAGTCATTTCTCAGAGCACCCCCCCCCACCCCCCGCCGCATAGCCCATTCATTCTTGATGAGATTGGACAATGCAGCCATTTCCTGATGATGCAAGTTGATAGATTCCTCACTATTGTCCATAATTGTGATAAATGAAGATATGTTTATTTTTCCTAGCCTTCATTTAAAGATTGCATAATACTGAAGTACACACTCATCTGCTTAATTCATTTGCTTCTTTGGTACATTGAAATGAAGTGATTTCTAAAGTCTTACCCAGCTATAACTCCAGCTGTTTTCAACTGACAGAGAGGTTTAAACTGAATCTAGTCTCTCATCTTCGATTTTGAAGATTTTTTCACCCCCCTGAAAGGTTAATTTTGCCATCAATATAATTAGAGTTCAAATTAACTACCCCCTAGCTGAATGTTGGTTCAGTTATGGAAGGCAAAAGACACCTGCTTACTGTAAGTTGCCATCACACAGCTGCTATTCTCGAGGACCTTGGGATTGGTAATGAATTTGCTTGTAATTCAAAAGCGGTCCTTGGCCCAAGAGACCTTCACTCTAGCCTCTAGCCCTGAACGGAGCCCTCCTCCCAGCTTTTCTCATAGTACAAATATCTTCAGAGAAGCAGGGAAGCTCAGCTTTCAGTCCCTGGTGTTGAGAATGAGAAGCTGTAGGGGCCACCGAGATGCCACCCATGCCTCTTGCACTGGGTGAGCAAAGACAGGGAAATGGAAAAGAAGGCCTTTGAGCTCTAAACATTTCAATTGCTTTCTATTCCCAAAACCGATTACACACATGGGAGGCATACTTCTGTTGTTATGGTTGATTTTTGCCTGTTTTACCTGTAACTCTTTGGTAGGGAAGAAAGAAGAGAAGAATGACATTAACGTTAAGGAAGAAAGAAACTAGCCAAATATAGTCCGTTGAAAACTTTTTAAAAAGTGGTGGAAATCCAAATGTAAATCTTCCAAAGCAAAAATGGATTCTAAATCTGTATGTGCTGGGAAAGAGCAAGTTTTCCAAAGCTACATGATAACAAAAAGTCAATAGTGTTCCCTCTATATGACTTCCTAATGTGACATTATCATCATTAACTAGTATTTTTATATCTTAAAAATGCTTGACACTATGCTAATAAATAAATTGTGTTGAAGGTCAGGCATATAAGTTTCCTTCTATTATCAGGATTACTCTATTGACTTCTCATTAACATTAATTTTGGAA
Organism: Canis lupus baileyi; assembly: GCF_048164855.1. Lineage (NCBI taxonomy): Eukaryota > Metazoa > Chordata > Mammalia > Carnivora > Canidae > Canis > Canis lupus. The sequence goes on from NC_132859.1 coordinate 5,377,638, forward strand.
AGAACCAGTAGTTATCAAGTAATAAATAATCTCCATCAATAAACATGTATGTCTGGGAAAGAAAGTTGGAGAAATTAATAGGGACATAAATGTTAAAAAATAGGACTATCCATTGGTTTTTAATAATGATGACAATTATGAATTCAACATCAAGTACTCTGTCATCACTTTTCACATACATTCTTGACCTCTCACTTGTGGAATGACTCTTTAAGGAAATTATTATTATTTCTTCTACACAGAGAAGGAAACCAAATTCAGGCTCTATTATCTAGTTAGTTAGTGGGAGTCTTATAATTACATAGCATTACTCATGACACTGTGAAAACAGGGTAAAGCCAGAGTTTCATCCAAATTTTGCTAAATTCTAAACCCACGTTTCTTTCATGTCACTCTGCTATCCTTCTGCTTTAATCCATTTAAGACTGTGCCCAAAAAAAAAAAAAAAAAGACTGTGCTAACAGCATACTGAATGACACATAGAGTTAGCATTATTTTTTTAGAGCGATTTTTAAAACTAATCAACTCTTAGGAACACATTTATTTCATACTTTTCCCTCTATCTTCTCCTCTCACTGTTTTGTTTGTTTGTTTGTTGCCAAAACATACTTCATCAAAGAAGCCCACTAAGCTTGAAGTAACCATTAACTCCAAAAATATAGAAGACAATACTTTAAAAATGTCAGGCTATGTTGGTAATGTAGTGATAAATTTCAAAAATTATTTTCTCACTATTATTTCTCCTTTTTGTAATCAGTGTATTTAAATTCATTCTGTACAGAACGCCAAGCTCTATCAGCATAAGGAAATGCACTTTGAAATATAACTTGCCCTATGATGTTTGATTATTGAAAACCCTTCTAGCAGTTTCAAAAAATACTCATTGAATCAAATTGGGTTGTTACTCCTTCTTAAAAAAACCCTTTATCTATAGCCATGGCAAGTAAGTAAGCTCTACACAGTTTCTAAATATGACTTACAAATGATCAACAATTGCATTTCTTATTAAAAATATAAAGCACTCAATCTGTCATCATATCATTTTTCCTTCTCCAGAAGAGACGAAAACTAAACTCTTTCCTAATTTCTCACTTGAAATAATGACACTATGGTTGGTTCAAACTTTCTATCAGTACTTTTCTTGCTTCTTTCTATTGTAAGAAATGCATTCCCAATTAGATTTTAATTTATTAAATATTATGATAAATGATCAGTGATCAATTGAATTTAATTAGCAGGAAGATTAGAAAATATTCAGGGAATATCGTTTTACACAAAAACTCGTATTTTCTTTTTAGTATTTGAAAACACTGAAAAAAGCAACTGATAAAACAGTCAAACATACCTGAAAATCTACAGGAGCACTGAAATGTAATGCACCTGGATAAATATATGCAATATATATATATATATATATATATATATATATATATATATAATATGTATATCTCACATTTTGGTATAAAAATTATTTTTTTTTCTTTTTTTTTAAAATTTTTTATTTATTTATGATAGTCACAGAGAGAGAGAGAGAGAGAGGCAGAGACACAGGCAGATGGAGAAGCAGGCTCCATGCACCGGGAGCCCGATGTGGGATTCGATCCCGGGTCTCCAGGATCGCGCCCTGGGCCAAAGGCAGGCGCCAAACCGCTGCGCCACCCAGGGATCCCTTGGTATAAAAATTCTTAATAAAATCATAAGACATTATTGTTTTGATAATATAGATTGATGAAAAGGGTCAACCACACAAAGTAAATATTTTGTGCAAGTTCCAAAAAACCTGTCAAAGAAGAAAAAATTGGGGCTAAAAGTTAACTGTAAAATTGAGAACACCTGACTCTGCCTTGATGTTCATACCATTAGACCACCTAAAAAAGGTGCTTAAAAAAAAAAAAAAGCACATCATTGATCCTGCAAAAGAATTCTGCTGAGTTTGAAGTCTTTCATTATTTCTTCAGGATGAAAAATGAGAGGAGAAAAGCCAAATTAGATGTGACAGAATGTTGGTAATGTGCTCATTACCATTTTCCTGACAGCGATTTATTCTTGAATCTGTAATAAAAAAAAATACAATGATATTTTTCCAGAATTAAAGGCAAAGAGTGTTCTGGGACCGAAAATACTTGCATTTACTTCTCTAATTGACAAGAAAATAATAAACACAGGATCTCGGAAGTGAGCATGCTAAAACAACAACGCTATTGTCTAAATACTACTATTTGACCCATTTTCAAGATCCAGGGCACAACACTTTCAAATACTTAGTTTGGTGTTACTCCCGATTTGGAAATACATGGTGTTGTTTGAATGATTGATTGATTTCATGGTATTGTTTTAAAAAGAGTATTTATAGACATATTTTGTAATTATCAAAAAAGAAAGAGTCTGGCTAGATTCAGAATCATTTCTTCTACACTCATTGTCTAAAGGTAGTTATTTAACTTTTTGTCTCCATGTAGCTTACAGGGGGCAGTTGGATGAGGGAAGTATATTATATGAATGATTATATTAGGACCTATGGCATAAGCAAGGAATATTTGAAAATGCCTTTCTCCCTAAGGAATAGTCTACTAACTCCCTTCAGAGGAATCAAAATTCAACCAAGAGGAAACCAATTCTTAAAGAAATGTGTTGGATTGAAGGATTCACTAATTTAACATTCATATGTTGATTGCCAATCTATATGCCAGGATTGTGCTAAGAAAAAAGAAATAGAAGACATTGTGCCTATTTCCTGGTGGCTTACAATTCAGCGGGGAGATAAGATGTGTTCACAAATAAATGGGATACAAGACACTAGGAATTGTAATAAAGCTCCCAAAGAAAAGCATCCGAAGAACTCACTGAAGATGGCTTGCAGCTGGGGCAATTAGGAGAGCTCCCTGCAGGTGTCGGAGCCCAGAGGCAATGTGGCACTCTTGTGAGTAGAGCTATAGGAGCACAACAGCGGGCTGAGGAGACTGTGTAGACCAACAATAGACGCACATTAGATGGGAACAGTAAACCAGGATCACCACCAAGTAAGGTTTCAGGACAGAAGATGGAGTGGCGATGAGTTGGGTCAATTAACAGAAAGAAAATCTGGATTTTGATAAGGATTTAATACAGTACCAAATGTAATGTACCCAGAGGAGCATCAGGAATAATTGCCATATGCTAAATGGGAAGGGAGGGTGTTTTCTCTTTGTCACTGGTCCGAAATACCCTTCGCCCTTCCTGAAGTGGCCCACGTTCTGCAAACATTTGAGACTCGCCATTATAGAAAATAAATTCAGAAACATTTATGAATATAATGTGTCAGCCAAAGTTCCTAAAAATATAGAATTCATACATTAGGCTTTTTTTTTTTCTCTCTTTCCATTACAATGGCATAGGAGCATAATGTCTCTTAATTACATCTATTTCTAAGGATATGCACTGGTCTGAGTTTCTGGCCAAGAAGAAAAAAGCAAACTGCCCCCATTCAAATCAGTGAATTAGCCCAGAAATGTGTAATATCATCAGGTGCCCTTCAAAGGGAACATCCTTCAACCCCCCACCATGCGTAGAGAGCGACTTGGCTGATGGTGCGCGTTTCCTCCCTAGGTGGAGTCTCAGCCCTTGAGCTCTGCAAACCCCAACCCTCCTGCTTGAAGTGATGTGTCAGGATGCAAATACAAAGCAAGAATGGGACATTGCGCTCCTCCCTTCCTTCCTCCCCATTCGTTTTTGTAGATATATTAATAGAGGAGAAACCTTTGGGGAAAAAAATCAGTAAGCTAAACCCTCATTTATTTCCTTTCCATCTGCAGAAATGTTTCAACATTGAATTATTCCATTTTAATTAGGTTATTTAATGTTTACCTCATTATTAAAGATAAACTGTAGAAAAATGCTATGTGTGCGAAAAGATACGCTGACATTTAAAATACAATTCCAGAGTATAAAAATCTAAACACGTTCTTTATAATGCAGGTTTTCACCTACTAGATTTATAAATATATTGGTGCCTATGAAGTGCATTTATTGAGTACTCAGCCAGCGCTTTACATGCACTGTCACTAAAACACGGCATGCTAGGTTTTATCTATCTATCTATCTATCTATCTATCTATCTATCTATCTATCATCTATCTATCTATATATCTTTAAAATCTGTTTTTATTACCAATCATCTCCAAGTGTGAATACATCATGAGTACCTTATTTTTATGTTTCACTGTTCCATGTAAATATGAAATTAAATCCAGGAAATCTTTAAATTGTGATGGTGAAATGATTTATTGCTAAATGGTCCTATGAAAGAACACAAGAGCTGATGTGATTGGGATATACCAGATAGTTTTACCTCATTCTACAGATTAGGAAACTAAATCCAGGAAGGTACAGTACTTTGCCCAAGATTATAATGCTGGCATGAGGCAAAGCTAAGATCATAAAGGTCTCTAGCTATAAAACGTGGGCTTTTTTTTTTTCATGCTATTTAAAAGGCACTGTTAATTGAATTCCTAATATGTGCCAGTTGTAAGATTTCCCATGCTGATTTCATCGAATCCTCACAAAAAAACCTATGTGGTACATCATACTATGAAGCTTGTTCTACATGGAAGCCAAGGCAGAAAAAGGCTCAATAAATTATCCACACTCATATGCTGGTAAGCAGTGTGTTCAATAAAGTTATAAATTCATTTTTCTAAATGAAATGTAAAACAACATTTGTCTCTTGAATTAATTTAATGCAATACCACTATTGTTATTATGACATATTATTTTAATGCTTTGGGATCGAAGTATTATCATGCCCCCAGGATGCCCTTGGTCCTCAATGGATAATTTTCTTTGCATGTTATGCTGTATCTATTTTGAAAAATCCTCCTAAAATCTATGGCTCAGTGCAATAGACTCTAATGGGGAAAAAAAAAAAACCTAGTGGAGGTCAATTATTGAACTAGGACAGGATAAATATAGTACAACATGTGCCTACTATTTGTTAACCTGCAAGTGTTTTAAAATTTCATGTATTACAGACATTGATTCTCTACTCATTTTAAAATACCAAAATATGTAACCTTTACTCATTGCATCTGAAGGAAACTGAACAGATCTATTAATATAAAAATGCCTTATTTTGTTCAAAAACTATACAAGCTTAGCAATTACACAGTTCTTGATTAGTAAGTCAGACACATCAATTATTATCTCTCCCCTCCTCATGCTCTGACTCACTGAAAAGGAAGGGAAAATGCCCTTGGATGGGTTCTACATTGCACTTCTCAATAAAATGTTGAAACTACATGTTTTAAGCCAGGTAGTGAATTTGCACTGTCTTTCTTACCTACCATGCAGAGTGCTTATGTATTTTGAAAATTTTTAATTACAATTGTTAACTTTAATACAGTGTTAGCCCAGCACCCAGCGAAGGAGAGACACCCAGTGGAACTGCCTTCCCTCTGTGTGGCCCTCCCTCCACTATTAGCAGTTGAAGAGGAAGAGAGCAGCCTTTATCCATGTCCGAGTGTGGTCACAACACTGAGCTTGGTCCTCTTGGTAACAGATAGCCTACCAGTGGGTCTGTACAACTTGCTATCTTATCTGTGGGGTGACTTCTGTTTTTGACAGCTCAAAAGTATTTTTAGCCTCCAAGCTGGTTCCTAATACTCCCCTCTTAAATGCATGGTATAGAGGACAGATTTTTCTTCAGATCAGTGATGTTGCCCTGCACCTTCAACCTTGAGCTAGCCTGAGAAAGAACCAGCTAAGCTTATTCTGCTCATAGATGAGGCTCAGCCTTTCGGTGATTTTCACAGTATCCTAACGCTAGTCAAAGTACGCAAGAAATAAAATTTTCGAATATTGATGATCGGAGAATCTCAGAAATGTAGACCCATGAGACATCATAGAGCTCGTATAGACAAACTCCTTCATTTCTCAGAGAAAGAAACTCACTTCCAGAGATGTGGAGTGGTTTTGCTTTCCCCACACCCACATGAGGAGCAGGGTGGGGGGCTGGAGTCTTGTTTTCTGACTGACCATCCTCTCTTCTCCCCAGCTGCTTCCCACTTTCTGCGTGATGTCACTAGGGAAGCGTGTTTAGAGCTAACAGTCACTACTTTTTCTTCCTTGTGACAGGTCTGGAAAAAGTGGAGATCGCTGAGGGCGTGAGACACAGGTGCCTTCTGGCCTCCCCATTGTTGGGTCATGCCAGCGTAGGCCAGTCCCATTTTGCGGGTCCCCTTCTGTCTTCCCATTTAAATATTTCAGTTTATGTACTAAGTTGACATTACTTTTCTCAGGTCAAGGATTGACGGAGAGCAGTGGTATTTTTGTCTGTTTGTCCTTGCTCTAAAGTTTAGGCCATGAAGGGGTCATTTTGAATTTAAGCAGATATTAGAGTGAAATGTGAGAGCAGGAGAACACTTTGCCAGATGAATCTGTATTTAATTAGGCAGTCAAGCCAATCTAATTCTGACATTTGACAGTTTAACTTTCTGATATTGAAAGGCAATTTGTGAGGTAAAGCGTTTATTACACATAAGCATAGAGGCCAAACTAAGATGTTCACTTTTAAGGTGATGGACAGCAATATTGTGGTATCTAATCCCAATGGCATTATAATTATCATAATAATTATACCAAATTTATCACCTTAACTTTGCCCAATACTTTAAAAAAGATGCTATAATAGAACATTCCATAGATGATTTTTAAATAAAAGGAAAATATGCCCCAAAATATCATCTTTTTAAGTTTGCCTAGAAAATTGCATAGGAAAATTTCTTCTAAAGATTTGTTTTTATTTATTTGAGAGAGAAAGAGAGATGGGGGGGAGAGCAGAAGGAAAGAGAGAATCTCAAGCCGAATCCTTGCTGAGCACAGAGCTCCATGTGGGGCTCAATCTCAGAACTCTGCAATCATGACCTGATCCAAAATCAAAAGTTAGATATTTAATGGGCTGAGCCATCCAGGCACCCTTGTACAAGAAAAATTTTAAATAAATATATGAGTTCTAAGCAAACAAAATCCATTTATATAATTTTATAGTATCCATTCACTATATATATTATATATAATATATATAATATATAATATATTATATATGATTATTTTAATATGCATTTAATTCTGTTTGGTATTTCACCTTTCTATACCAGAGTTTTTATGCCAATATCTATGTTAAGTATCAAAGGAAGCCAGTATCAATTTATCCAGTAGGAGATACTCTTAGTCCCTTTTTGTGGATAGTCATCAAATAAGTGGAAATTAAAACAATTAAACATCATTTTATATCTACAAAATTTATATAAAGTGTTCTGGTTGGTATATGTTGAAGTTGTTATAGTTCAAAAGAAGTGGTTAATTATAAGGTCATTAGGCCCTGAAATATTTTACATTGAGCCCTAAAAAATTCTAGCTCTCTTTAACCAGTAATATGATCCCCTTCAGCTCTGGCAAAAATGTATATAAGGGATTTTTATTAAAAATTTTTTTAATATCAGAAAACAGATATTTCCATCTAACAATGTTGGAACTAGTTAAATTATGGCAAAGCAACTGTTGGCATATAACACGGTCATGAAAATATAATTTAAAAATCAGGTAGTAATGCAAAAAGCAATTATGTTATAATATTATGTTAAAAAATAGAATATGTGCTGTTGTTAGAAGTGTGCCTCCTTTGGCATGGGGAAAATGAAGGGGAAGTTGGAAAATGAACACTATTGATTCATCCTATATGGACTTTTTTGCTCTCATTATATTGCTTAGTTCAGTTAAAAACTTGTCGTTGGTATCACAAACAAGATATAAGATATGAAACAGAAGTTCACATTTAAAAAAAAAAAAAAACATCAGGAACTTCTCTAAGAAATGAAACATTAAAGCACTCACTTCCAAAATCATGGAAGACAGAATGAACTCTATAAAAAGATAATTACCATAGGCAAAGTCATAACTATAAAAAATACAAAATAAGCCACAGAACAAATGGGGCAATATTTTGATTTTTGTCAGCATGTCAGTGATATCTTTACAGGTGGACAATAATATTATTTAAATAGTTTCTAAACTGACACTTGTGTATTTGGTTTGTGTATGAAATTCATTTCTCATTTCTCTACCCTTAAGTCATTTTAGAAAGACACTTTGAACTAAACCAACTGATTAATCTTTAGATTTCTATCCCCCCAGCATATATTATCACTTTTTGCTATCTTTAAACTATGATGAAATTATTGAAGTATTTAGAATAAAGCTTTAGAAAGTCTGTTTAACAAATTAGCAATTCGTGTTCTCATGGGAACAAGTATTCAGTTATCCTTTTCAAAAAAGAAGTACTTAAAAAATATTTTTTTGCAATGAGGATTTAGGCAGAGAAAAATGTAACTTATGCTTATCACATATTACAAATAAGGGTTAGCGCAAGCCCTTGCATCTCTACCTCAGCTAGGTAGCTTTTGAAACTGATGTTAAATGAAAAACAACGTTCTAAGACAGCTTTTTAGTAAAAATCCCTGGTAATTTTGTGAGATTTGAGAATAAAAGGAATCTGTGTGTTACTTCTGAGGTAGACATTCAAGCAACAGGGGCAAGACTCCAAAGAGGCAATGATTGTAGGTTAGATTATGTAGTCATCTAGTCTTATAGGGCCTCAAACAAGTGCTCAGTGATTTCCTGGGCCTCAATAAGTACAGAAGGATCTCTGTGCCCCCAGGAGTGGCAGAGGAGAAATAAGGGCAGTAGTATCCAGCCTTGAGGAAGCCATGATACCATGGTAGTAGAATGAGTGGCATTCTACTGCTAACCTCCAATGACTGATAGCTAATTTCCAAATAAGTCAATGGATGCTTTTGAAGATGCTAATTGGAATAGATATCTTGTATAGCCTGGTCTATATCTATTCCCTTGGTCCCACCACACTCAAAACTAAGCAAGAACCCAGTAAAAATAGAGGAGACCCCTAACTGGCTCAGATTAAGTTGTCACCTTCACAGCACACAATAAATGTTTCCTGAATAAATAAAACCAGTAGATGCCCTGTCTCCTTTCAGAAGTTAATTCAACTTTATTGTTAATCAGGAGGAAATTTCTCCCGAAAGTTTGCAGAAGTATTTAAAAGAGGGGCACCTGGGTGGATCACTTAGGCATTAACTCTTGATTTCAGCTCAGGTCATGGTCTCAGGGTCCTGGAATCGAGCCCTATGTCAGGCTCCCTGCTCAGGGGGGAGTCTGCTTTGCCCTCTCCCTCCGCTCCTCCCCCTGCTATCTCTGTCTTAAATCAATCAAACAATCAATCAATCAATCAATATTTTTTTTAATCAATATTTTTTTAAGGAAAGATTATAGCAAACCTTTTAGAGATTTACAAGGATGTGTGATCAGATTTTAAAAGGAGGCAAAAACAAACAAACAAAAAACAACCAAAACCAAACCAAACCTCTTTCACCATCACCACCACCACCAAAAAAAAAAAAAAAAGAAAGAAAGAAAAAGTCAAAAGTAAAGCAGCACACAGTGAAAAAAATGAAAAGATAGGAAAAGATGTGGACAAGTTCAGATAAAATCTAACTTCTGACTATTCAGTATCATAAAATTATTTTAATATTTCATGAAAAATGCCAAATTCAACATCAACTTTACCTTAAATGAATAATTTTTCCTTCCCATCCTCTCTACTTCAAACTCCGCACTTTCCATTAGAATATCTTATTATCAAAGAAGCATTAGGAGAATCCAAGAATGGCTGTTGAGCTGTTCAACTCACTGTTTCCCAAGTGCACAGCTTTCCAGGCCCTTTCCAGGCCCTCTCCTGAGAATTCTGATTTAGTGAGTTTGGAACTAGTCTGGGAACTTATACTTGGAACAAGCACAAGTATCCCAGGTGATCCTTATCAGGATAACATTTTGGGGAATATGGAAACTTTCATCTCAGCTCCATTTCTTCAGAAAGGAAGAGAATGAATCCAAAGGTTATACGGCCAGTAAGTAAACCAAGATGTGCAGCGGCCACTGTAGGGCACGTGACTTCCCTCTCTTTTTCCTACCTTTATAGTGGCTTTCAACAATGATCTCAGTAAGAGTTCTGGGTGGGCTCCACTAAAAGACTAGAAAAACCTGATAAAAAAATATATGGAACAAGTAATAAAAAGCACATAGATTTTTCATTTATAAAAATCTATGTTAAAACATGTTTTACAACACAGTTCACTGTATTCATGCCTGGCACGTCATCATGTAATAACAGTTATTTAGTTAAAAAAGTATTTACATATGTGCATATATTTTAATATATATTTGAGTATATTAAACATTTAAGTGTATTTAATATACAAATAACGTATTTATAATCTAGAATACAGAATTATATATAATATACAATGATATATAATATATTCTAATTTAAATCTCTGATGTTTAAATAAATACATATTTTAATACCAGGACATTCACTTCAAAGTCAGACATTTGAGACTCTCAGCTCTTGGATCCCCTAATAGTATGACTACCTGTGGGAGAGGGAGTGAAGATATAGGAAAAAAACAGGTTGAGAGGCTGCAGAATAGAGATTCCTGTTTTCCTAGTTGCTACAAAGGGTTCCACTTCTATATATTTTATGTGTCAGTCTTTAGCATACAATTTTATGTAAATAGTTTTGTGACTAAAACCCATCAGGAACTATCATTGCATTGCAGCTAAGTTAACCACACAGAGGTGGGTATTTCAATCTTCAGTACTTAAATCCAAATCAATTTAACTTCCTCTTAATGCAGCCTAGAATATTTTAAGATAGGATTTCTATCTAAGGAGAATCTGAAATCAACCAAAAGAAATGATGAAATCCAATCTAACAATCTAGGTTACTTGCTCATCACTTTATCCTACCCTTTGACATGCTTAATACCCATCTCTTACTGCCTGGAATTAAGTTTTGTGGATTTGTTGGGTACAGAAGAATGATGACACAGGGCGATTAGATTCAACTATTTTATTTAATCTTTGAAGCAAATAACTATCCTAATAGATACTATATGATAATGAGCTTTCTAAAGAAAGTGCCTGGCCATGCTTTACACCAGCACAGTACAACTTAAGGACATCGGGTGGGAGCTGATAGTTGGCACAGCGAGTTAATGCTACACAAAGCCAAAACCTCACTGTTCAGCTGAATAGTTGTTATATAACTGAAAATCAACTTTCTAAGAGACTGCACATTTTGAATATTTTTAATTGATAGCCTGATATACTATTTTGGGTCACATTTCTCTGTATTCTTATTCTTTCATTATTTCTTACCCCCTCCTTCCCCTATGGTCACCAAGGCTTGCTATCAGCTAGCTTTGAGAATCATCACAAAAGTTCTGTAAAAGAAGATTGACACTGCTAATTATTGGCAACAGTTTTTGGATTTCTAGTTGCCTTGTCAGACCTTCCAGTGCCATCTTAAATGACTATGTATTTTTTTAGGCGTATGTAGTGTTTTGAAAGTCAAACTGATCAGTGTGGACTTGATTCTCTGTATAAGATAAAGCTAAGTGGTTTTGAGTAGGATCTTGTGCTTAGGATTTGGTTTCTGATTATAAATACAGAAAATGACCCTGGTTAACTTAAGTCAGAAAATAATTTATTGAAACTGTATCACAGGTGCTCATAGAATAGACTGTCATTTCTTATTAGATTTCTTTTCTGAGTGTAAGTATCAGACCTAAGGTTGACAGAAAACTAAAAAGTATACCCAAACCCCTGTGGACTGCTGATTGAATTTATTTAAGATAATTTGAGAAGAAAAAAAAGTCTCATCTTTTTTTGGCCACTTTGTCCAACAAGCCTCAGGCACCTCATGAGTGCCTACTATGAATTGCTTCTTGTTTTATAAAATAAAATTTTGATACATTAAACATTATTATTTCACAAAGAATTCTTTACTTATCTCTAGAGGAGCGTGTAATAATATTGATTGGATGAGTGCACACTTTTTTTCATAACTTTTGAATTGTGCTGCCTTAAGTAAATTGAAATATTGCACTGGAAGAAAGATAGCTGTGGAGTTCAAATTAAATGCAATAGAACAGCACTGACATGGATCCAAGACAACTGCTCTCTTCCACTATACTGTGCTGCCTTCTTATTGGTGAGGGAAAGAGTAATTCCAAATTGGAAATGATTGAATTCATATAGGGACTTGAAGAATAGAAGAAATTTCAGGAGGCAGCTTGGCAGAGGGAACGAGAACAAACCATCTATCATAAGAATGTTTGGGAGGATGGCAAGCAGTAAGGCTGTAGCAGGATTTTTCTTGAGGCGAATAATTAGAGATGCATCTAGAAACATAGAGACCCAAAACAGGTGGCTGACATTCAAGTCACAAAGGAATTTCTTGGAAGAATGTCATACATTCTCAAAGAATGGATAATAATGTTGTAACCAGGCTCAAACATGGTCTAGAACCAAGAAAGCCTGGACAAAGGAAATCACTATGGAAATATAAAAACAAAACAGTGTCATTAGGGAGATCCTGATATACCAGAGTTGTGCCTGCTGCTTACTTGATGTTGGTCACTGAACAACAATGCCTAAGTGTATCATTTGTAAATAGACTTTGCTTTTTTTTTTTTTTTTTATCACTTGCTCAAGGTTCCAAGTGGTGAGTAGGAACATCCTGTTAGCAGAACGTAAGTTACTCACTTGTTTCCTAGGTGCCGGAGGGAGGGAAGAGACATTACCTCCCCATATATTCTATAGAGGAGACAACATCCAACCTTCTGCTAAAATTCCCATAATGTGAGCTTCCTTTAAAATATAATGGGTTCAACTGCTGAGCAGTCAAAACTAAGTTATTAAGTCTGATACAGGGAGTGAAATCTATTAACCAGAGTTAGATCTAAGGAACATTACAGAATAAAGAAGCCAGGGGCACAAAACCTGATTAGGAAGCCATTGGTAGGTTGGGTTAATGAGAATGTGAAATTGTGCAGTTATACTACCTAGGGAGTAACCTTAGCTTCGCCCATGGGTGGCACAACTAGGATGGCTCCACCCACCTTCTACAGAAACTAAAAGACAAAGAGAATGAAACCTGCATTTCAGCAGAAACATTGTTGTACTTATCCTAAGTATTCCTGGGAATTTGTTACACCTGATCCTTTATGACTCTAGATTTCCCACCTGGATATCAATAAGACAGTCAATCTATATTAAGGGAAAAGTCTAGAAGAAAGTTATGTGTTGAACTTTCTTCCTTTTGTCTTCTATTGATGTGGCATTCAAGGTCAGTATTTCCCTCAATCTAATAAGGAGGCATGAGCTCTCACCAGAAACCTCTACCTTAAAAATGCCACCTCTCAATTTCAGGATGAAGACAGTAAAGAATATAAGGGAAAAAATAATCAAACACATGCACAAAGTGGAGCACAAGCATCATGACAAGAAAAGATTTACAAAGATGTCACCACTGGTTTCTCCATGTTGGCTAATTGAGCTGGTGCCAACATTTTAAAATACCGTGTAAAGCCGGTCAAATGCTTAGGACCCCAAATGAGGCATGTCGGTAGAATTGGATTGACTTGGACTTTCAAGGAATTATGATCCATATTTTCATTATTATTATTATCTTATTTTGGACTTTGAAGTTCACTTCCAATTTTGATCAACACGTTTTTTTCTATTACGTGAGATTTGATATATTATTTAAACAAGAGTAAGCCCCCGCATTTATAGCCAGACTTTTAAATTAATTTTTAGCGTCAGTCTTTTCATTGTAACATTGATTTAAGACACATACAAAAAAAATGAAGATGGTGAGACATTATCATGGTCCCACTTTGGAAATCTAGATCACTTATTTTAAATTTCATTCATTGAAGAGATATTTTTGATACTTGGCCAGGACATTGGGTGTAAACCATTTCAGTCACTGGTTAATTTTAATAGTTTCAAAAGAAATAGTATATCGATGGCTAAGAAATTTTATTTTGAAATTATTCATTCCTCACTTAAACTAATATCTCCTGGTAGAGGGTAGAAGACATGTGTTCATATTGATGATACCACAAGCAAATGATTCTGCATCTACAAGGCATGATTAAGCCCTGATACCCAAGTATGGCATCACAATTTGTTTGATTATGTTTACCATAAAAATTACATTTAATAATACATTTATAATTATGGATTATAAATCCATATGCCTAGCTTTCCACTTGACAAGAGCTTGAATTGCATTGTTTTAATAACCTTCATGACTACCGTATGAGAAAGGTATTAGTCTCCATTTTAAGGATAAAGGAACAAAAGCATGGTAGTTTAAGTAACTTTTCCCAAGGTGTCCCAGCCAATAAATCCTGTCTGCTCAACTTAGACTGTGCTATAGATGCACAGCCTGGTCACTGCTACTTCAGACCCCGGCCTACAATAATGGAGGGCACACTTGTTTAGGATATGTCATTAATGCCTTCATATATTTCTCCGTGTCTTGATCTCTGCAAAAGTCATGCTAAAAGGAGATACTTCCCGTAGCTTTAGTAAATGGCTGATTATTTATCCTATAAGTTGTTCTAACTAATTTTCAATAAATTAAGCCTGGTAGTTCAACACATGTTTCAAAATAATGTTATTAGCATGGGTCGTGTGGTGAATCTAGAGTACAGTCTGATTAAACTACTTTTAGAACTTGCAAATGCATCCTTGTCATTGGAACTGTTGATTAGTGGTAAATCATTCTTTTACATAATGAAACCTGGGGTTTTGTGCAGGGCTGAGAAAATTTGAAAGGAGCTGATGGAAAATCTAGCCTGCTGAAGTGCTTTAATGGCTTTATTTCTAACAAAATCTACAATTACATCCATTCTTACTTGAAGAAAAAAAATAGGTCTTTTTTTTTTTTAATCTGGTGCTTTATAAAGGGCCTGATTTCTAACAAAAAGAGCACTACATGTTTGATAATTTTCCACCTGGCTAACTGTTTTTTCCTGAGCTTATTCAAAACTTATTTTAAAAATCTGGGAAACCTAGAAAAGAATATGTGTCAAAGAAGGCTTCAGTTCATCAGCTCAAGTGGTGACAAATAGAAAAGGAAAGGTATATACAATATATATACTACTTGCCTAAAATTGCCTTCTGCCAAGGAGTGTTTTCCAAATTTGTTAATTGTTCATCCCATCTCTAAGTATGTTTAGCATGTATCTTTGAGACATGTAATTTTCTAATTTATTTATAAATTATGTGTGCCCAATTTTATGGAAAATTTTGTTCATTATAAAACATGCATAAATATAGAATGTCATAAGAATGGGATAATAACCCTATTATGAATAATTATTTACTTAACTTTTAATTATACAAAAGCAAGAAGTCTTTTGATTGTCACTATAAATAGGTTTGCATGCTCAAGTTTAAAATGTTTGCTAATCATACTGTCTACTTAACGTCATTAATTGATGTAAAAGACAATGCATATACTTAGGATGACATTTTTCATTAACAGTGGTAGTAGAGAAAATTCCTATTTCAAAGGTCTTCTTGATGACTTCAGCTTTTCGGCTGACCCCTAGACACATATTAGTCATCATTGTTACTTGATGATATGACTAATGAAGAGCTTATACAAAAAGTAGAAGAACTGTTAGTGCTACATTTTTTTTTTTTGTATTTTGCTTTTGTTTTCATTATTTGTATTATCTTCAATCTGCAGTTTCCTTGCAAGAAGCTTTTTAAGCCACTAGTCTATCTGGTGAGAATTAGTCTAGTTGAGACTAGATAAGTCTGTTTACCAGGAACACAAACATAACTCATTATTATAGGCAGAGAGAGGAGGTGAAATGTCACTTTCCAGTCCTTGGCATAGTGGGGCTCGCATCTTCCCTTAGGATGATTTGCATATGTGACTGATAGAAGGACCTAGCAAGGGTACCATTGTCCATCCATTTCAATAAATATAAAGAGATATTAGTAAATACTCATTTCCTTGTTTTCTTTCTGATATTCTCTTCTAAGACCCTAACAGGACCACTGTACTAGAGAACAGAGATCCCTTTATATAATATGTATGGAGACCTAGGTTAACTAGGACATCACTGTTTCCTTCCAGGAAATAGTAGAATGTAACAGGAAGAGGTGGTATAGTGCATTTGTTACAACTGTATACTTCATAAGGAGATGATCTGGCTTTGGGCCCTGGGTCCACCATTTGTAGGCTATATGACTTAGGACAAATTATGAAGCACTTGTTGTCTCAATTTTTTCACCTGTTTTACGGGCTAATAATGCCAACTGCACATCACTGTTCAGTGGATGAAATGAGGTAATCATGTAAAGCACTGAGCATGAGATATCTGGCAATGTCAGATATGACAACTGATACTTAAGATACTACGACATATAAATGATTCTTGACTTTCAAAGGTCAACTTTTGAGGAATACATATTTGCATTTTTTGAAGTTTGAAATTTTATTTTATTTTTTTAATAATAAATTTATTTTTAATAGGTTCAATTTGCCAACATACAGAATAACACCCAGCGCTCATCTCGTCAAGTGCCCCCCTCAGTGCCCGTCACCCATTCACCCTCACCCCCCGCCCTCCTCCCCTTCTACCACCCCTAGTTCGTTTCCCAGAGTTAGGAGTCTTTATGTTCTGTCTCCCTTTCTGATATTTCCTACCCATTTCTTCTCCCTTCCCTTCTATTCCCTTCCACTATTATTTATATTCCCCAAATGAATGAGAACATATAATGTTTGTCCTTCTCCGATTGACTCATTTCACTCAGCATAATACCCTCCAGTTCCATCCATGTTGAAGCAAATGGTGGGTATTTGTCATTTCTAATGGCTAAGTAATTTTAAATTATCATTTTATGCACATTCAGATTTTTGTTCATTTGTTGATTATGAATATCTTAAGTTAACAAACTGTACAATCAATCAACTAACAATTTGGTTTAATGGGGTCATCATTAAGCTGTGGTTAGGCAATTATTAAAATGTCTTATTGCTTCTTTATGTTACAATGTCATCAAAATTAGTAGAGAATTGAAGGATACTTTTGATAAGAATATAATTCTCTATGTTAATACTACTGAGATCAAGATAAAAAATAAGAGTGTGGAGAGTGGTGAATCTTTATAGCTAGTACATAGGACTCCTCCATATAGATCTATATGACTTTAATTTCCATTTTTCTCATTGTTCTTATTTATTTTACTGAATTTTATTTATGTCTGTGGGCCATATTAAATGTCTTTAAAAGGAATACAAAGCATTGTATATAAAAATATAAAAATTGCCTAGTTCCTTTGGACTAAGACATATAAAATCATTTTTCAAGGTGATTTAAGCTCTTTCTAAGATGTAAATGATCAATCAATTAAGAAAGATGTGTATTTTATTATTTGTAAGAGCAAAAGATTATAATCAGTCTAAATGTCT
The DNA here is from genome assembly GCF_048164855.1 of Canis lupus baileyi. NCBI lineage: Eukaryota > Metazoa > Chordata > Mammalia > Carnivora > Canidae > Canis > Canis lupus. Next base: position 5,395,033 of record NC_132859.1, read on the forward strand.
GTCTAGAGGGAATGATTAAATAAGTTACAGTTTATTCACATTATGAGAATTCACCACAACTATATAAAGCAACACAGTGAGTTCTTTTATGCTAAAAGCAAACAATTTCTAAGAAATATAGTTGTTAAAATGCCAGACTATAGAATGTGTAATATATAACCATTTTTACACACACACACACACATATATATATATACACATACATATATACATAGTATACATATGTCAAAGAAAAAATAAATATATATTTGTTTAGTCACCTACAAACTCTGTCTGCAAGGGAATGCAAGAAACAGGCAATATTATGTGCACCTGGAGAGATGAGCCATGAGCTGACAGACATGTCTGGGGAAGGAAGAAAGTAGAGTTGCTCCAGGGATTGTTTTGCACCTTGTAAATATGGAATCATGTGGATGTAGGGTCCATTGAAAACAAATAAAATTCAAAGTGAAGGAGTAGGCCAGTTGGAAGAGGAGGAAGAGGAGGAAGAAGAAAAGAAGAGAGTGGAAAAAGCTGTTTCTACAATCACGGTTGGGCAAGGAAGTCAACCAAGTGAGCTGACTAGGTTTTCTAATGACGTGGTTGGATAATAATGTTATTCAGACTCCTTATCAGGTTTATCTGCCCGTGTATGTAGATTTTGATATTTCTCCGTAAATTGTCTTCAGTGCCAGTGAAAATCTTTGAGGTTATTAAAAATGTTGTGTATGACACAAAGTTGACAAAAAATGAACAGAGAACAATTATGGCCACATGTGCCCAAATAAGCAAGATCATGCTCTATGAGAGCCCACAGGTATTTTTATCTGGAATTCAAACAACTGACCAAAATCTCAGAACTTTTCCCCCTGATTTTAGAATACTCATTTTCGGACAAATCTGAGGCTCAGTAATGTTGATTCATCCAAGGTCATAGCTAATGAGTGGGGAACCTGGAAATTGACCCAGGTAGTCTGACTCCAATGTCCATACTGGTAACCACTATACTGCAGAATGAGGATATAGTATCTGTTTCATAAAATTACTGTGGGATTAAAAAGAATTAACTATATATACCCATATAGTTAATTATATATTAATATATTATATGTTAATATTAATATATAAATAGAAAATTATTGATATTAATTAATATATAAATATAAATAGTAATTTATTAATATATAATTAATTATCTCTATATATGTATATATATAGTACCTACCACTGGACTTGGCTTACTGTAGATAATTCATACTTTGGAGTTTTCATTACGGAAAAGGCAATAGAGAGTACAGATTTTGCAGTCAAATGGGCCTGTATTTGGAGCTAGCTCTGTTACTTAATAGCTGCCTCACTTTGTACAAATCCCTCAGCCTATATCTTCTGCAATATATGTAGAATAATACATCTCATACACTGAATTGGGCAAAGTTTAAGAGAAGATAAATTATAAACGTTGGGTGGTAAGCATAAAAATTAGAGATATTATTATGATTATTATTAAGGCTATTACTAAAAGTTGATTTAATAAAAATTTACTGCATTTTTATTATTTTTTATGTATAAAGTGTTTTTGAGTTATATTAATAATTTTATATCCAGAATTGATTTTCTAAAAAGAACCAGTAATTCCATTCAGTAATTCCATTGCATGTTTTGGGAACAGTTCAGATCATACAGCTTCTGCATATAACATGATGTAATTCATGCTCATAACAGAAATTTCCCAGACATTAAAAAGTCCAAAAATAAATTTTGAATCATTAAAGAAAGTATATTTTTATTTCACATATTCAATATACATTGAGTGTCACTGTGTACCAGGCACAACATTGAACAATAAACCAAAATTCTCTGCCCCAGTAGAATTTAAAATCTATAGGAGGGAGAAAGTCTATAAGCAAATAATAGAAATATATTGTATATTAGAAATTGATGAGTGGCAGGGAAGAAAAATAAAACATTGAAGAGGAATAAGATGTGAGAAGAGTTGGGGATTATTGACATTTTCAAGGGGTTAGGAAATGTCTCATTGAAATTTTGCTATTTGAATAAAGATCTGAAGTTGAAGAAATAAGACCCATGAAGCCCTGAGGAAAGAGTGCTCCAGGCACAGAGATAGGTAAGTGCAAAGCTCTGAGGCTGGCATAATGGGGAACCTCAACATGGCCCGAATGGCTACAATAGAGTGATCAAGGGAACAGAGTGGGAGATAAAGCAGAGATGTAACAATTAGGAGCAGGCTCTTGAACACCATTATAGGGATCCGGCCTCTACTTCGAATTAAATTGAATGTCCCTAGTGGGCTCTGAGTAGAGGTGTGACTTAATCTCACCTTAACATAATCACTGTGGGAGCTGTGTTGAGACTTAAAGAAATCGGGAGAATATGTAGGAATATTTTGCAATATCCTGGAAGACAGGTGAGGAGGGTTTGGTTCCCATTTGGTAGCGGTAAAGGCTATGAAAAGAATCTAAGGGTGGATATATTTTTGAAGCAGAGACAACAAAATTTACAAATGGATTGGTGTGGAATGTGAGATGAGAAAAGGGATGAGCAGGTTTGTGGGGAAGGGATCAAAATCAGTTTTAGACACATTAAGTTTGAGATGTCTATTAGTCATCCAAGGAAGTATGTCGATTTGACAGTCAGTTAGAAATGTCTGAGGAGGTCCCAGGGGAGATATAAATGTGTTAAACATAGTTCAACACTGGATATATTTCATTTTAATCTCATGCAAATTGCTCACCCAGTCAGATGAATGTATGGCATAGCAACTCTTCCTTAAATAGACCAGTCAATTAAATAGAACATTTGACTCTAGTCAACTTGGATAAATTATGAGAGTAGCAACAGGAAACTCACAAAAAAAACATCTGGGCATCACCATTTATGTATTAAGTTGAGCCAACATTTGAGAATAAAATTCTAGTGTTTTATTTTTGTTTGCGTGAAGGCCTTAGAATGAGTAACAATGACACTCTGGGTGTGTGTGTGGGGAGGGGGGCGCGGGGGGGGGTGACTCCAGAATAACAAAGTGAAGACACTGTCAACCAAATGTTGAAGAAAAATCCCTAAATCCAACTAAAATTGGGAAAAATCCAGTAGAAACAACAACACTCAGGTAATTGATTAATATTTAGCAGGTTAGGAATATATGATATATTAAAAGGAAGTCTATTTCAGCGTGTGGTGTGCAAACACGCCGTTATACAAGGCGCTATGCTCAAAGCCAGGAGATTTCATTATGATGTTGCAATTCTCTCATTCCACATAATTCAATTAAGGCCACTAAGTTTATGGTAGCTCCTATCTACATGCAACTGCTAGTCCTGTGTTTCTAGTTACTAGAAGCCCTCTCCCTAGTCGACTCTGCTTCTCAGAATTCCGCTCATCCTCAGAGTTCTCCTTCATGAATTCTTTCCAAAACTTCCTGAACCCATGAGATAGCCTCATACTCTCCATACATAACCTTTGAAGTTTTTTTAACTGCTGTATTTGGAGCACCTAGAACAGTGGTTAGCAGAAAAGAGACATTCAAGAAACATTTATTGAATGTGTGAATGAATAAATGACTTAAAGGGGAAAAAAAAAAGTGCACTCTCCCCTCTCCTTTCTCTTTGCAACTAACAATGAGTATTTTCATACTAAGCACTCTGAGGAGTCCTGCAGTAAGGACGTCCATTCAACTTCGCCTGTCCCAAGCTTACTTAACTTCCTCATCCTTTCCTGTCTTAACCTACTTATATAGAACACTTTCTGAGAAGCATGCTTCGGGGAATGCAAAAACAGGAGATGGACTGCTAATGCACTAGAAGAGTTCATATTTTAAAAATATTGGCCACGTTGTAATTTTAAGGTTCAATCAGAATAGCAATGGTCTGGGTTTTTTGTTACACTCTGTATATCGTCATGAAAATATTTATAAACTCTAAACATCTACGCCTCCTTCTTTAGGTATGTGATGCATTAGCGGTGTAAGACAAGAAGAAAATACGCATTTCTCTGTCCTGTATTAGGAGTGAATTCCTAGTATGTTAGGTCAGTGGTCATTAGAAGTGATTAAAGGAAGCCAAATAAGAATTGATTTGGAGTTATGTAACCAAAGCCAGGCAAACTCTCATTCAATTACGTCTATAGTGTACAGGCAGCAGAAATTGAAGATGTTTCAGGATGACCATGATTCATTACTTTTAGCTCTTTAAGGGAGATGTCCTGGCTAAGTACTCAAGCTAAAAGTTTGAATTGCTCTGTTCCGCAATGGAAAAAAAAAAAGTTAAAAAGTTGGAGGACAAAAGGAAATGAAAAAGAAAGAAAAGACTTGCCATAGTTTGGCATGTCGGGATTCCTATAGAGTAGGGATGAACAAACTTCTTGTAAGAAGGGCCAGATAGGAAATACTTTGGAGTTTGTGGACCGTATAGTCTCCATTGTAATTACTGTAGCGAGTGTAGCCTGAAAACAGCCAACGCACTGGAGAATGGATGTGAAAGCGTTCCTGTAAAATATTATCTCTGCAAACAGGCAGTGGGCTGGATTTAGCCCAGAGGCATAGTTTGCTGACCCCTGCTATTCAGAACAAAGGTTCCCCACTCTGTCGCTCTAATCACTATGACAGAGCATGTAACAGCTAATATGTTCGGATTTAAGAGGTTCCTCAAAATCAAATATTTTTTTTTTACATTTGGTCAACCTTAATGCTCTAAATTCTCATTGTGATTTCATTATTTTAGCCATTTCCTTGATTTAACACAGTTCCACAAAGATTTTTCTTAAGCATAGTAACAGATCAATCCTCAGTAACTGGTTTATTTCTTCATATGGGGAGATCATTAGTAGATGGACTTTAGATAAGTTTTACTTAGGGAGTTGTTGAAAAAGGGGGTTAGGGAAAGGGCAGCTGAGGGGCTTCCAGGCCCTCTGGAAATTTCAGGTTACTTGGGGAAGACCCAAGTAAGGGAAGGAGACACAAGCAAAGCAGAGATAGGGCCTTACCAGAATCTGACCTCACTTGTTCAGTCCCTCTCAGGCCATCCCTGGGATTCCTCCAGAGTGTGGTTTTCGGCTCAGTTCTATTTCTCTTAGCCAGAAATATGGAATGTCATTTGTGAGCTATGTTTGGGGGATAGGAGAGGAGAGGAGAGGAGAGAGAGAGAGAGAAAGAGAGAGAGACTAGGAACTGATGCTCCTTTTTGGTACATGGGGCTTTTTTTCTTACTGCCTCCTATATGGAGATCACAAAAAAATGCTCAGAGCTTTGAATTATGTCACCTCCACTTCTAAAGAGGTGAAATTTTCTCATTTCCCCAAGCTCTTTTCTAGCCTGTTGTCTCTTGACCTTGTCATATTTTATTGCTTTCTTTTCAGTTCTTTCTCTTGTCACCTAATGACCAAAGTGACAGAGGATGGGAAAAAGAGGGAGAGAGAGGTGGTAGGATAAGAAGTTAGAGAAGCTGAAAGACAGGAGCAAGAAACAGGAAAATTCTGATTTTCTTATTCTCATCTCAGCCTCTGTCCTGACATGAAACATAATGACTGTCACAGAAATAAACAAATTTACTTTAAAATATCTTTAAAAAGACTATCTTAAACATCAAAAATATTATTTTTGGTTTATTTAATTTGAAGAAAGGAAAGGAACACTCCAATGAAAACCTAGGACTAATTTTTAATGTAACTTTAATAGGTATGAATAGATGTGAAAATCTGTCTATGCTTTACCATGGACAGTTTTTTTCAACTTGTCAATCATTAATTTCATTATTATGCATTGGAATTTGTAAGTTCTCTTTTTAAAGCTAGTGTGTTTTTGTGATCAAAGAAAACTAAATATACACCCCTATGAACCATGTATGTTAATAAGCACAAGTTTCTGATATAAAATTTATATCATAGCAATTCAAATTTATCTTGCCTGACCAGTGGAAACATAAGATGCTTAGTTAATAAAATATCCTATAAGAAAGTAAGTCACTTATTTTTGAAATGATCTAACTTTATGGAACATAATCATATATTTATAAATACTTGGAAAATGAATTTCTTTGCTTGGCACTTCATGTAGAAAACTCATTACCATGAATATGAGTATTATGTATAATATAAACAAAACATGAAAGATTAATTTAGGATGCCAATGAAAATATGATTCATAATTCCCCTATTTTCTTATTCTCAGGTTTCTTGAATGGTCTGTCATGGCCTCCAAGTTACAAATATCTAGAACCAGAAAATGTGGTCCAGCAAATTAGCCCAGATTTTCATCAACTGCAAATCCCTTTTCATTTGTTTGCATATGTTTCTGTTTTATTTTTAATATTTTTCTCCGGATTGAATTTTGGACTTTCCCCTCCCCATTTTTACACAATGCAACATTTAGTAATGAGCTAAAAGAATCCATGTACTAAATGCAATAACAGATCCAAGTTAATTATCCTCTAATGCTCTTGACCTGGCTGATGTGATCTGAGGAAATGTGTTTTCGTTTTTTGTACACTTTTGCTCCAGCAACTCAGAGGGTAGGTAGCCCCACCGAACTTTTAAGATGAGAAGCTTCACTTTCCCTCAAAAGGAAAAGAATTTGGAAGTGGAAAGTACTTCAATAGGGTATCTCTACTTTAATAGGGACCCTTTCTTTGTCCTAATGACACATAAAGTTAATCATCTGATGCATTCCTAAAGATACTTTTCTCTAAGAAAACAATCGGAATAATGCTGGATGTGTGTATATTTAAAGCCAAAAAAAAACAAAAAAAAAAGACTGTAAGGCAATTAATATGAAATGACCCTGAGAAGTCTATTACATCTTTCAATCTGGCCTTACTAGCCAGACCCCAAGAGTCTCAACAAACAGGCAATGAACATGCTCCTCTAATGACCTGATTCACCACTGTCAGCAAAGGTGACATTGAAGTCATAACAGCATTTCCATATTTAACCCCAGTGGTGGAAAAAGATCCCTTTCTCTTCCATGATGATCTATCTGAACTTGTGATATGTTTTCATTGGTATCAGGCTACACATTTATATTGCCCATACTACTCACCTAGCTGCTCTCACCTGATTACTCAATGCTCTTAATATTCTAAAGCCTTACAAATCCAACCTTACTCATTAGATTGCCCTGAAGTAGCTTTCCATTTCTCAATCTTCTGGAACATTTACTGCAACATATGCATTAGTACTTAGAAAAAATATTATGTATTTTTGTCTAAATACTTCGCCAGTATAAATCTCAACTTTCCAACAAATGGAAATTACATTTGATTCGAGTTTTATGTTGAAACACATATGTGTTTTGAAGTAGGTTATTTTAGTGGTTAACATATAATGTTTTAAACAGACATTTTAAAGGGGGGGGGGGAAGGAGGAGGAAATTTTTTTTACCAATGGCTTTTTGCTTTAATTCCTTTATAAGCATTTGATAATAGAGAGATACAGGATGGCTAATATGAAGAAGGATCATGGAATATAGAGGAGGTTGTACAAATAGGAAAATGCTAAAGAATTCTCAGACTCACTTCCTGTGTTAGTTTGTCTATTTCTACAAATGGGTAGGGTTTTTTTTGCCCCTTCTTTTTTCCTGGTTTTGATTTGTATTCTTTGAATATTTGTAGTTTAACATACATTGTTTATAACGTATTTTTTAAAGATTTTATTTATTTGAGAGAGAGCAAGCAGGGGGGAAGGCTAGAGGGAGAGGGAGAAGCAGGCTCCACAGTAAGTAGAGAACCCAACATGGGGCCCCAGTCCCAGTATGGTGGGATCATGACCTGAGCTGAAGGCAGACACCCAACTGACTGAGCCACTCAGGCACCCCTAACATACAGACATTTTGAACATTATTTACGTTGATAACTTTGTAAAGAGAATTAGATTTAATTTTAACTGAAACCAAACTTCTAATTATTATTTCCCAGTTTTCATTCCCAAATCCCACTGAAGAAAATGATTGATCATAAAACTTTTAGTGGTGTACCCATCCCGATTATGGAGATAAATATTTGGGAGAGCAATATGTTCACAGATCCTTCCATTAAAATACAAAACAATCAATGGCTTGAACTCTCAGGTTTCAATTTGTAGATTCTGGGAACAAAATATTCCTGGGAATGCTTAAATTTAATAACTGTACTCTTAAGTTAGCAAAAAGTTAGGCCCCGAGTTTACAGATATCAATCTACTTCACAAATAATCAATTTCTTTTTTTTTTTTTTTACAAATAATCAATTTCACAAGAGGTTGCCACTTTTTTCATAAGAAGCAAATTCTTTCCAGGAAATAAGCATGTGGTCTTCACCAGAGAGAAAAGTAAAAGTTGGTAAAGCTGCTCTGCCAGTTATCTCTCTCCCTCTCCATTCATTCAGCATTTGAGAGGATCCATGTTTTCACCCAAAGGATATAAGTATACTTAGCTGGATTCTGTAATCTGCATGAAGGAATAAGATACCATATTTGACATAGAAGAACTTCCCATTTAAAATATAGAATTCAGGGACACCTTGGTGGCTCAGTGTTTGAGCATCTGCCTTCGGCTCAGGGCATGATCCTGGGGTCCCAGGATCGAGTCCCGCATTGGGCTCCCTGCATGGAGCCTGCTTCTCTCGCTACCTATGTCTCTGCCTTTCTCTCTATGTGTCTCTCATGAATAAATAAAATCTTAAAAAAATAAAATATAGAATTCAGTTCATTCACTTTCAAATATTTATTGGGAACCTACTCAATTCAAGGCTATGTCAGACATGTTGAAGATGCCATGTTGAACAAGAGGAACCCCAACTTGTCCTGTGTGAATTTAAGGTTTATTTTAGAGGATGTCACCAAAATCTGAAGGGTAACAAGCAACTAGCCATGTAAAAATACTTGGGCAGGACATTGCTGGCAAGGAAACAGTAAGGTTAGCGTCTAAAAAACCCTCTAGAGTAGCTCTAGGGTAGGAAGGATTGCAGGGTGTTTGAACAAGGGAAAGAAATCAGTGTGGCCTAAACACACAGAACAATAAAGAAGGTATATTCTGCTTAGATTGTAGTGGATAAACAAAGGATGAGAGTGTTTGGTGAGAGGATACTGGGGACAGACAGGAAAGCTTTCATAGTAGAAATTTCGTAAAGTAAAACATCGTTAAATGAAAGGTGAATAGAAGCCCAAAGGATAATAGAAGAGAAAGGGGGCATTCAGAGAGAAGGCATTGCTAGACCCAGGCAGATGAACATGAGACAGCAAGGTACACTTTGGGAAATTTAAGTTCATCTATATGACTAGAGTGGAGAGTGGAGACAAGTATAATAGAGCAAGGTGGCAGAGAAGGGACGGTAGGCATATCAGTGAGGATTGCTAATGGCTACAAATGACATGAATGTAAACAGCAGTGGCTTAGATACTTAGGAATTTAGTCTTCTGACAAGAAGTTTTGTGGTCAACACTTACCAGCCTTGATCCAGAAGCTAAATTATATCAAAGCTAAAGGTCAGCAGTCTCTAGACCCCTCATGGGATGAACATGGCTGCAGCAGCTCCACCCATGTCATCCCAGCTGCATGTTAAATACGCACAGAAAAACAAAACAAAACCCTTTTTCTCTTAGACTACTTCTTTCTTATCAGGAAGAACAATTCTTTTCCAGAAACACTCCAGAAAAACTTCGCCTATGCTGAGGTATCATGCCCACGTTAGATGAGAAATTTAGTTTTCTTAGGATCAAGGCAAGTTTTTCTTAGCACAGAAGAGAGATGGGAAATACCTACTATAGTGGCAATAGCTCCTCTATTGATGGAGGTCCTTAGATGTCCTTGTGCTAAGCAGTAGGCCTTCTTCCGTGGGTGATGGGCTTCTGGTTGAGACCTCAATTTATGATATTAGCATAATGGCCAGCACATTTTTCTGTGTTCCTTTCCATTTCCCATTTAAAACATTGTTGCTGTCATTTGTATATGGCCTCATTTACTTCCTTAGTTTGGCCTCTATCTCTTGGTTTGATGGATAAAATAAATATTGCCTAATTTTTTTTATCAGTTTTTAAGCTAATACATTTAAATCCAATAAACAAAATCCACCAGAATTGAGTTCTTTGTAAGCAGTTTTACTAGACAGCTTTCTAATAGACTTTCCTCTCGGGCCGCAAATGTAGACACAAATAACGTTTTTACTACCTTATTAATCATTATGCAAACCATGAGTCATATATATTAATTTTTCTTTCAGGAAAACTAAAAATGGCTCTCACAGGAGAACACAGAAAATATAAAGATTGATATTTCGCTTTCAAAAGCAAAATCCCTAATGACCTACATTTCCTATTCAACTAGGAAAAAGATACCAAGCTAACAAGTTCACTCATGATGAAAATCATTTCCTGCATTTCATTAGCTTTGCTCTTTTATGCTACATTAAGTGAAGGAGTCTAAATAAATTTCTGTTTGCTCAGAAAGATCCTGTAATTTATGCTACAGGCAACTTAGTTTGGAGTTTGCTTCTTCTGCCTTATAAGAAAGAAAAAATAAAAGTGATAAATTCTTATTATAAAGATCCAGCTACAACTGAATGCATTGTCCATTTACTATTTGTAGCAGTTAGGAGTATTTATTTATTCTTTTAAATTTTTGTAAGTAGGGACTCTAGAAAGACAGTATGCTAAGTAGACAGCACCCATTATGGATATACAAGCAACAGCTGAATCATGCCCGCGCTGAAGTTCTGGCTCCTAGAAACTACAGGAAATGGCTTTGCAATAATGGGAGCCTGTAATTTGCCAATTTATCTTTTTCTTTTTTTTTTTTTTAACTTGCCAGTTTAGCTCCTTTATAATGTGGATTGTACCAAGGGCTTCTGGATTCCTCTCTAGTGACCCCTCACCAGAACATCTGCATGACTAGGAATGTTTTTAACTTGTTCAACCTGAGGACTTTTTCCTCAGATGACTATATATAACATCAATGTTCATTTAGTATCTATGGTTAGAAAACACAGAATGAAAAGAAGTTAACCTACATCCAGTAATACTTTAAAAATGCCTTTGCTGACCTTAGGTTAAGTGTGTAGATTTGACTGTAGGCGATTGTCTCCTCTTCCTCCCAAACATGGCTTAAAAAATGAAAATATTTTAACTAATAAGGTAAAAGAGAAAAACAAAATACAGCTTCAGAAAAATCACTAAGGTAAATTTTTCTGAAGGTAGACTAAGGTGAAGGAGGGATAAATGACACAGCAGAACAGAGAATGTCCAAAGCTAATTGGCCGGGCAAGGGGAGTGGGGTTCTGATGGAAAATGAGCTCCTTTACCTCACACATCCCCTCAGTCTCCATGTGGGAAAGCAGGTGTGGAGACTGGAAGTCAGTCTAAAGACTGACCACTCAGAGGTTGTTTGAAGTCTCTTAACTAAAGACGCATAAAGGTTTAGGGGGAGAACAGAATGATAAAACTGGTCTACACACATCCCCCACTCTACGCAAAGCCCCTTTGCTCTGCTTTCAGAATAACTGCAGCTATGTTTATGTTTATGTTTGCGAGGCAGAAAAATTGGAAGATAATTTGAAAAAAAAAATTTGAAAAGCCCAAGATAAAACACCTCTAGATGTTTAGGAGTTGCCCAAGGACATGTAGGAATTTACTCTCAGTGTAGTCAACTAGTTGAATCCTGTCCCCTGCCCCAGGCCTCTCCCCTGCCCTGTCGCTCAGAACTTCTTAAAGCTTTTTGTACTTCGATCTTATATGTTTACTGAGGGAGTGACATACATAAGAAATCCTTTCCCATGACAAAAAGGAACCAAACAAAGAAATAGTCCTAAAAATAGGACCCAGTTAAAACAGATAAATAGATTAAATAATATTTTAAAAGGCAAGCAGAGAAAAAGAATTGTATAAATTATGGGGGGGGAGAAGAATCATTGCAAGTCAACAAAATCAATAAAGGAACCAAAACAACAGAGATAGAAAATAATAATAAAGAGATTAGAAAAGTAGAGGATTATTTTAGGTGGGTTCAACATCCAACCAGGAGAAAATAGAGACAAAGAAGAAAAGAAGAAAGGAAATGGTCAAATAAATAAAACAAAAAACTGAAAGGCTTGTGTCTTTAAGCTGAAAGAGCACGTTGAACGTCCAGTAAAACTCATGACACACACACACAAAATATAAAAATTAACATAGTCACATTAGAATCCAAAAGACAGAAAGATGAGAGTATTGAAAACTTGGATAAAAAATAATTTTCAGCCTATAATTTGATAGCCAGGAAAGGTATCAGTCACATGTGAGGATTAGATAAGGGCATTTTCAGATTTGCAGTAATTGAAAGACTTGTCTCCCATACCTCTTTATGGAGGAAGCTACTGAGGTTTATCATTCATAAAAAAAAATTGAGATAGTAAAGGAGGACAGAGAGAGAGAGAAGGGGTTCAGGGACCAGTGTCTTCATCACAGGAGGAGAGGAGCAATTGGCATGATTATTGGGCTTTAAGCCCAAAAAACTTAGTTTACACTAAAGCAAGAAATAGATAACTGTAGGAGATAGATCATCAGTTAAAATAAGCAAACAAAATAAAAATGAAATGCTTGGGGGATTGATAGATGATGAGGAATACTTGAGCCTTTGGGAAAGTATTACCTGGTGTTTGGTAGATCTGTTAGAGCATTTGTAAAAAGTAATAATAATAATAATCAGTGGTAACTACATAAAAAGGTAAACAGTTTTAAACATAATGCAGCAGTAATTACCTTTAATATAAAAAGTGATGTAAGAATGAAAACCTAATAAACATACACCATTGTTTCAGCAGTGAGTAATATCTATTGAATATCATGGTCCGCATGTTTCTTCCTAAATTCATGTATTGAAGTCGCGATGCCCAATATGATGGATGGTACGAGAAGATAGAGCCTTAGGGAGGTATTGGGTCTTGAGGGTGGAGCCTTCATGAATGCAATTAATGTCCTTATAGAAGAGGCTAGAGGGACGCCTGGGTGGCTCAGCAGTTGAACATCTGCCTTCAGCTCAGGGTGTGATCCGGGATTGGAGACTGAGTCTCACATCAGGCTCCTTGTAGGGAGCCTAATTCTCCCTTTGCCTGTGTCTCTGCCTCTCTCTCTTTCTCTGTGTGTCTCATGAATCAATAAATAAAATCTTAAAAAAAAAGGGGGGGCTAGAGATCCCTCACCTTTCTACCATTTAAGGACACAGTGAGAAGTTGGCAGCCTGCAACGGGAAAGAGAAGCTCCACTAGAACCCCACAAGGCTACATCTTGGACGTCTAGCCTCCAGAATTGTGAGAAATGAATTTTGTCATTTATAAGCCACCCAGTCTGTGATATTTTGTGATAGCAGCCCAAACAAACCAAGACATAAAATGAAAATCATGTAAAGGCTGACTACTGCTTTGCCATAGATGGGAAAAAGGAAGAGTATGGTTGGTTAAGAGAACCCTATTCTGAATTACACTCAATACCCCAAAGTACCTCTAATTTATTTTAAACCCCTTTGCTTGGTACCATACTTATATCCCTAACAATGTCCAGAGACTCTATTAAACGTCTCCCAATTCTGTTGGGATTTTGCCCTACTGGTACAGAGGGATGGAGAATTCAGGAGTTTACCAGTCTCTTCAGCAGACCTCCACCCCATCCTTCTGTTTCTAGAACTCTGTTGCTTACTATTTGGGGAAGTATATGATGTGAGCAATTGCTGAAATTGGGGAGCAGGGGTGGCGGGAGGTGGGGGACAGTGGATCTGAAGAAAAAATTGGGTCACCGTTCTGTGAGCTTAGCTTTCAGCTCTAGCATGACCAGCATGTCAGATACTCTTCAGTCACCTCCTCTGCAAATTTTCAAAATGCTGTTGCTATCATCTACGGTTTATTCTTCTATGTTCTTACATGTCAATGCCTTTTTTAACTTTGAAAAGATTGTATATTAATGAGGAGTTGCAAAGAAATGTACAGGGAAGTCCTACGCACACTACCCTCAGTCTCTCCCAACGTTAACATTTTACAACGTTAACTATAATGCAATATTGACATTGGCACAAACCCTAGAGCTTATTCAGAATCTTTCAGTTATATATGCATCTGTGTGTCTATGCGAGTTATCGCATATATATTGGCTTGCGTAACCATTACCACAATCAAAACGCAGCGGTACCACCACAAGACTGTGTTACCTCTCTATAGCCATGTCCATTCCTTCTCCCCACTCCTAAACCCTGACAGCTCATCTGCTGTCCATCTCCATAATTATGTTATTTCACAAATGTCATATAAATGGAATCATGCAATATGTATCCTCTGGAGATAGGCTTTTTTTTTTTCCACTCAGCATAATTTCCTTGAAGTTCATCCAAGCTGTTGCATATATTAATTGTTCATTCCTTTTTATTGCTGAGTAATATTCTGTGTAATGGATATACCACAGTCTGATTAACCATTCATCCATTTACAGAGGATTTGAGTAGTTTCCAGTTTTGGGCAATTATCAATAAAGCAGCTATGAATATTTGTATATAAATGACTGTGTGAAAATAAATTCTCATTTCTCTGGGATAAATGCCCAAGGGTGCAATTGCTGGTTCATATGGTAACTCCATTATTAGACTTCAAGGAAACTATCAAACTATTTTACAGAGTGGCTGTAAAATACATTCATACCAGCAATATAGGAACAATTAAATTTCTCTGCATTCTCACCAGCATTTGGTGTTGTCCCTATTTTTTTCATTTTAGCCATCATGATAAGCAGGTAGTGACCTCTCATTATGGTTTTAATGTGCATTTCTCTAATTGTTAATAATGCCAAATATGTTTTTGTGTTTATTTGTCACCTGTATATTCTGTGATGAAATGTCTCTGAATATCATTTTGCCAATTGAATTGCTTGTTTTTTAATTGAAGTATAATTAACACGCAGTGTTCTGTTAGTTTCAGGTGTACAATATGATTCAACAATTGTATAGAGTACTCAGTATTCACGATAAGTGCCTGTTTTTTTGTTTTTTTTGAGTTTTGGGTTTTTTTCTATTGAATGTGGAGAGTTCTTTATATATTCTAGATACAAGGTCTTTGTTGGCTAGGTGACTTACAAATATATATTTTTTTCCAATCTGTAGCTTGTCTTTTCATCCTTACAGCACTCTCGTGCAGAGCACAAGTTTTTCATTTTGAAGAAGCCTTGTGTATGTTTTCCCATTTATGGATCATGCTTTTGGTATCAAGTCTGAGAACTCTTTGCCAAGTCCTGGATTTTGTAGTTTTTCCTCCTATGATCTTTTTCTAGAAGTTATAGAGTTTTATGTTTTACATTAAAGCCTATGATCCATTTTGAGTTAAATTTTGTATAGAGTGTGAAGCATAAGTTAAGGTAACTGCTTTATTTCCTAATGGATGTCCAGTTTTTTCTCAAACCGTTCACCGAAAAGGCTCTTTTCCATCTAATTGCATCTGCTTCTATATCAAAAATTAATTGACTGTATTTGAGGGGATCTTTTTCTGGGTTCTCCGTTAATCTATGTGCCTATTTCTCTATCAGTATACCACTGTCTTGATTACTGTGTAAATGCCTTTTTTAACATCTCATTATTGGTTTTTTGGCAAGGATCCAGGAAATAAATGCATGTGTTTGATTCATTATTTTTTACTAAAAAAAAAAACAAAAAACAAAAACACTTTTTAAATATCTTTTTTATTTTTTCACTAGCTGTGGTAAAATTTGTTAATTTTATGTAGTTAGAAAATAGTATATTAGAAAAAACAGTTTAGTGTTTTAGTTATCAAAACAGCATAGGATCTACATATGTTTGAAAAATAATCAGACAACAAAGGACAGTGATTCACTAGAAACAAACCTGGGGCTTAGGCTTATGAAAGAAAAAATGCAGACAGAGCCAGCAGTCCCCCTAAAAGGAGGAGATGGAACACAGAGTCAGGGAAGCCAAGGCGGCTAGAGTTTATAAGACAGAATGCCAGATATTTGGGTAGTGAGAATTGCAGAGAATGAAAATTTCAGAAATCAGCAGAGGGTTTCTCTGAAAGGCTCAATAGATGGTAATCAGCACATAATTGAGAGTTCAGAGAAAGAACCACAAGAAAGTGACCACCCAGGACCAGGGATAGCACCTCTACCCAATAGCCAGAGTAGAAAAACCTCAAATTTAGGGGCATTGGCTAGAGTTCTAAAAATGTCTTGCCTCATTGTTGGGAAAATATTAGTCTTAGTTCTCATCCCATCTAACAAAGCTTACAAGCAATGCCCAAAAGAATCAAACTTTCCAAATCACCACATGAAGAGCCATGGTCAAGAATATTTATAGGCATTCAAAAATACTCAGACCCAGAAAGGTTAAAGTCACAGTGTCCAGCAACCAACAAAATAATGGGAGGCATGAAAAGAAGCATGAAAATACAAGTTATAAAGGGAAAAATCAATCAACTGACCCAAAAATGAAGTGGAGTGCTATAATGTTACTGCTTTGTCTTGGTAGTACCCCGAGGCATTAGGAATTGGGGTACTTTTCATTGGGATAATTAAGCATGGTATAAAGGTGACAAAATGTAAAGTGGAAGGATAGAATTCAGTGGAAGTGGAAGGTTAAATAAAGCCTTCCAGTAGTCCCAAATATTTGATGGGATGTTGGTTTTCCTACCTTTCAGCAAGAAGGATTAGGAGCAGATTTATTAAAATCTTAAAACATATCATAGCCCTGGGGAAGCAAAGAGATTTAAGTATGCCGGCAGCTGACTTTTGGGTTATCCTAGCGAAAATAATTTAATTTTAGAATGTGAAATACTTAAGTGTAAATAAAGAAACAGCACTCGACATTTGTATCATTTGTATCAAAGACTCCTGGGGTGGTGTAGGATTATTGGAGGAGTCCAGACTCCATCTGGACCCTAATCAATACTGGACACAATTACATGGTGCTAACAGGTGTTCAAGTAACCTCTTCCTTTTCGGTTCTCTTTGCCTCACTTAAGGCATAAAGAGATGAAGTAGATAATTTTATCAAATCCGATCCCTGCTCGTTACAAGAAAGGCACAGATAGACCTAATCCTATTGCTTTGAAGCGGAGATATCCAACTCCCCACTATCTGTCTCCACAGCTCCGAAATGGCAGTGTTGAAACTGAACGATGTGGCTACTCGGCTTGCTGAGCGTCTACATGGGCTTAGACCTTGGCTGTCTCACTGTCCTTGCTTGCCTCTGCAGGATCCAGCAGGGCACCTACCTGCCCTGCATTTGCCTTTGTGCTCCTAGCCCAAGTGACCTCTCTGTAGGATAGAGTGCTGCAATCCTCCTCCTCTCCCCTGGCCCATGGGATTGAATAAAACTCCCAACAGCCACTCCACAGGGCATTTAGAACCTGCACAGGAGAGCAACTGAAATGCAAAACAAAACATACCCAACCCAACCTAACCTAACCAAACCTTAAACAGTTTTCTTTCACTTTGTTAATTTAGATTTAGGATAAAATAGTTTCCATCATTTCTTTTTTGAAGTTTGAACCCTGCCCATGATAATAATAACAATGATTGTTATTTTGAAGGGCTTATTTATTTAGTAAAATTGAAGTTTGGATTCAATTGAAATACAGCTAAGAGATATCATTTCGGCCAAGAACAGCACCATTCTTCCCTTTTCCTTAACAGTAGCAGGTAGAGCTTTAGATCTTGGCCGGGCCGGATCAAGGGGTGAACCAGTTGGGCCCTTGCCCAGGGTGCCAATCTATAAGGGCACAGAACTGTTCCCTGCTGGGGAAGACCTGTTACAGAACTCCACTCCGTGTGAATATAATATGATCTTGAAAGGACTATTTTGCGGATGCCAGGGTGGATCAGTCAGTTAAGCATCTGCCTTCAGCTCAGGTCATGATCTCAGGGTCCTGGAACTGAGCCCCCTGTTGAGCCCTCTGTGGAGCCCCATGTAGAGTCCTGCTGGACTCCCTGCTCAGTGGGGAGTCTGCTTCTCCCTCTCCCTCTGCCCCTTCCCACTCCTGTGCTCAAGCACCCTCTCTCTCTCTCTCTCAAATAAATAAATAAAATCTTTAAAAAAAAGACTATTTTGTTAAACTACTTGGGATGGGACAAAAGGCACTGCTAAGAATCTAGGCAAAAAAAATAAAACCTAAACTTGTATGTTGCTCAGCTTGAGTACAGTTTGGAGGCTGAGGAGGATAACACACCACCATGGACCAGACGCTGAGCCTCCCAATAGCTGTCTTTTCTTAGTTTTCTCCCCTGTATGGAACCCGGCCTCCACCTTCAGTTCTGCTGAACAAATATTTAAAGAAAATCAGTGCAAGAGAGTGCCCAATACTTATGAGCTGTTGTGCAATATTATTAGATGCCAAACATCTTAACACAGAGCTTCTGGAACTCAGACTCCAACTATCCATCCTTGTATGACTGAAAGTCAGAAATACAAGTAAGATAATATTAACATGAGTAGGTAACCGGATATGAAATCTAATGAATGATGGCAAATTGCATTTCTGCAAAAGTAGCACAGTGCAGGTATTCAATAGCCACATTTCAGTAGGCTTATTCCACCGGCCCTAACACACCATCTAATCCATCTGGAGAGAAGTAGTAAAATGTTATCCCCTGCATTTTAGCTCGCTGCCTGACTGCTCTTCGTGGCTGATCCATGAATTGAGAAAATCTTTGAGGCAAAACATCAGTGAAGAAGCTGGGAAAACCAGAGGCCCTGTCGTCTGCAGAAATCAGAGGGAAAGTAAGTTGCCAAATTAATGGATGGTCTTAGAGTCCAAAAAGTCCCTACTCTAGAGTAGGGAATCTAGGTATGCACTTGCTCATTCACTTAATAGACGGTATGGAGAACTCAAGTTCACGTTCCTGGCATTGTTCTTGGCACTGAGGAAATGTCAAAGAACAAAATAAAGTCCTGTCACCGTGGAAATCTAGAGAAGAGAGAGAAACGGTCATCTGTTAACTACATAATACATGTCAAATGGCGATGATGCCAGGGAGAAAGACAAAGCAGGGTAATGGGGAGAGCACACCGGGGAGGAGGATTGGTTGATTTGCTATTTTATTTTTCATAGAGCGGCCTGGGAAGGCATCGCTGATAAGATGCAATGTGAGGCGTGAAGGGTAAGAAGTGAGGGAGTGAGCTAGGGGCTGGTGCAGGAGGATGGTTTTTAGAAAAAGGAGCAGCAAGGGCAAGAAACAGAGCCTTTGGTGCATTTATCCAAGAGGCAGGAAGCACAGAGGAGAGAAGTGCAGGGGAAGAGGTTGGGGGAGGAACAGAAAGCCCGAGTGAGGGAAGGCTCATGGCCTATGGCTGGGCCTTCTGATTTCACTTGGAGAGAGATGGGAGACCACAGGAGGGTTTGGCAGGGGAGCGAAACGATCTGACACGTGTTTTATGGGCTCGCTGTGGTGCTATGCTAGGCCTATGTTGTCCAAGGAGATAGGCAAGGTGCACGGAGGTCAGTTCAGAGGGATCTTAACCACATACAGGAGGACAGGTGATGGCCTAGATGAGGACAGTGAGGAGGAGCCAGGCCCTGGGTGTGCGGTGAAGGAAGGGACCATGGAGCTTGTTGATAAGGAGGATGGAAGAGGAAGTGAAGCATAAAAGAAGAAAATGCGATGATTACCTATTTATTTAAAGCCTTCCTAATAAAAAGCATACATTTCTGGGGTCAGTTCTCCTTCAGAACGAGCCCTGAAATTATTATTGAGTGAGATATTGTTGGAGGGAAAACGAATTTGAAGGGAATTTACAACAACTACATGGATAGCTATTTATTGATGACAACATTTGTAGCAGCGGTTCAATGTCTATAAGCCTCGAGATTGTTCTAGGGAGTATTGTTTTTGCATGATTTTGGTAATAGGCAATCACAAGCAAAGGGTTTCACTAAAGGAACATTAAGATGAGATGCATATAGGAAGGAAGATCAAATTTTTTAATAGTTTCAGTTGAAATTGTGCACAAAGAGGTAGAAGTAAAGTGGTTTTTTAGAAAGCAACATAAATTCGAAGTTGTTAGGAAATAAATCTGTGTTTGACTACTTGAATGCTCAAATGTATGTTTTAAAGATTTATTTTATCCTGTATATATGACAAGAAATGGCCATAAATGTTTTTTTAAGTCAATACAGGCTGTAGAACCAGTTAGAAATTTTGATATCTTTCAAGATTGAGAGATTTTCCTTTTTTTATTTTTTATTTTTTATTTTTTTGCTTATTTAAAAAAAAATAACTAACTTGAAAACAATTCCAATGACGCTGGAGAAAACTAAATTTACAAGGAAAATTTAAAATGAGGTCTACATAGAAGCCAATGAGAACATGTGTTGGGCTGGGTAAACAGAGGAAAAGCTCATAGCCAGTTCAAGGCTGAGCCGGCAATTGCTCTTTCTTTTGTCAGGAATAAGATGTTAGTAGAGATCACCAACATCAACCTTAACTAAATCAAGTTCAGGAGATAGAGCAGAAAATATCCCACATGTTAACAATGGGTATTTGTTTCCTCTTGGCCACAAGGAATTAATCTGGGGAAGCAAAATGAATGACAAAATCTAGGCAATGGCCTGCAGAGGAAAGTTCAAGACTGAATGTCGACAGTAGATGGGATGAATATTGAAATTCCAACAAAAAGAGAAGCAAGTGTCACACTTACTAAAACTACCCAACGACTGTTAGAACCTGAAAGTCAGAAGAATTGGGCAGGGGCAGACTTAATAATTGTTAATGTGTGCCTACGATTTGTTAGCCCAGGGAGTAAAAACAAAACAAGTAAACAAACAAACAAACAAGCAAAAAAAACCCCAAGTAAACGAATACAGGCAATGTTCAACCTTTGACGACCGCTGTGTGTTAAGCATGTTTTAATCGCTATCACATTTAGTTCTTTAAACAAATGCATTATATTTTATCTCACTGTCAAGTTACCAGAAACCCAAAGAAAATCCAAATATTTGCGGGCATTTACACAGGAAATAATGCCCAGTCTGGGGTTTGAGCACCATGCAGTTACCTCCAACAGCATCTAGGGCTTCTTTGTACTACCAGCAACTTTCAATATTAGGATTTAATGACTATCTTTAGGACCAGAAGCTTTTAAAAAGGAATCAAATAAAGGCTTGTCTGTGTTGCTGGCTTCACTTTCAATTCCCCCCACCATTTTCTTGATCTCTCTATGTTTCCAGTTGATCCAGTTCAAGAAAATCCTACTTGCAGTAAAATACAGACTAAAATATGGCCAACAGAAGAAGAGGAAAATGATAGATCAGAGTAATGACAGGGGCAAGACGTGTAAAATGATCATATGACAACCTAGGATAAAGGAAACATACAGTTAATAACAAAAGTAAGCATGGCACTTTCTAGTAAATGCAATTAAAAGGGAAATGAGCCAGGGTACATGTCTAATTAATGACCTTACAAAAAGATGAATGCAAGATCCTTAAGGCCCCCTTCTCTAAGAAGAATTTGGAAAATGAAGAAAATCTTCGTGTTATGACAACAAACAACTTATTAAGTATGCACTATTGATACAGCAAACAAAAAATAATGCTTTCTCTGGGATGCTACCTATTTAAAAAATTTAAAAAAAAATAGAATATAGATTCACAGAGAAGCTCACCAGGTGATGCTTTCCTTTTCAACATGTAACTTGTCAACAGAGGGAAATTGCAGGTGCTAAATTGCTAACCCTGTGTTAGACTGCCTTCTGAGAATTGCTGGAACGTGTTCTCAGATTTTATGCCTTAGATTTTAAAAGTAATAGTCCTTATGGTGAGCTTCACATTCTAGCTCTTTATCCTTCAGGTATATTTCTTTGGGGCATAGAAGTAATAGATTTATGTATACTTTTTCCCACATGAGTATCTTAGAGCTTTTTTTCCTACCAAGTTTCCGTGATCTGTTTTCCTCCTGGAGGAAATAAGCAACTACAACTAAATTCTAGTAATTGATAGCTGTAAACACAGTGAGTCGAATTTGGGGGAAAATTAGAAAGTCTGCAAAAAAGAAAAATAAATGGCATTTGTAGACAGCTCTCCCATATTACTTCATTTGAGTCAAGGTAGGAATAAGACCTAGCATCTGTAAAGATGAAGAGGGGATAGCTGCGACTTGAATTTTGTGTTCTGAGTGGGAGTGGAAGAAATCACATCACGTCTCTTACTCACAATATCAACGTGGGCCCGTTGGTGGTGCAGACTTGGGTAGTTGTAGTCAAATTTGTACCACTCCTTGAAGTCATTTGTTATCTACTGACAATGTGTCCTACAGTAACTGCAGACCGTAAAGAGATTTCCAGCCAAAGTAAAACCCACACATTTGAGGCTTTTTGCCAGTTCCTTTGAATGCAAAAGTTGAAGTTTGCATTGTTCCACAGGAAAAGCAAGATTAGTTACAGTTAGCAGTTTTTTCCTGCAACGACTACCACAGTGAATAACTTATTTCTCAGAGTGCACCTCTGCACTCGCAAGTAAAAATAGACTTTTGCCAGTAATTTTGAATACCTGACATCTCCCTAGAATGGTGATATATTTCCTTCCTGTTGTTTAACCTCGTTTCAGTGAAATTATTTGTTATTGAACTCATAGATCTATTTGCAGTTCTTTAAGGAAAAATACTACCCAAACACACGGTGAGGAAGAAAGAATGTTTTGGGAAGAAACAAAATAATTTTGCTTCCCGAAAAATGAAGTTTTAAATGAGCACTGGCTTACGTCTCAAGATTATATTTTAAGTGGTCATGGTCTCGAAATAACACCGTTTGTTAAGTAGTCATCAGAGGGGAAAATAAAAGGTATGATTCAACTGCCCTGTTTAAGATTCAGAAAGTTTCCTATAGCAATGCTGGTCAGAAACCTAGGACTGCAGACTGTTGTGAATGAAATTTCTAAGAAAGATAAATTCCTGAGGAAGGAATACATAGGAGTCTTCAACCGAACATTTGCTAGTGTTAACATGATGATGGTCATGTTTCCACTTATACTCAAAAAGTAGATGAACAACATGAAGAAGAATATCAGAAAAATAAAAATAAAATAAAATAAAATTCAGAAAGTTTATTAGGACTAATAAAGCTGCTCTCTAAACTAATACATGTAAGCTAATGAAGAAATAGTTATAAACATGGCATTTTTCACAGGAATGGACATTATTTTTATTTTTCCTTAAAAGCTTTATGATACTGAAAGATAAAATGAGAATACAGAAGCAAGGGACTATTCCACATCGTATATACCACAGGTAACCCAAGAGGGAGGATGTATGACACTCAAAGCTCAGTCTCAGCCTCTGCTTCTGGGGAATCCAACCTAGACGTTCATATTTTTTAGCCCCAATGGCCCTCTGTCCTCTTCTAAATAATAAGTTTCAAAAAGGCAGCTCAATCTGGTGTTCTGAAAATCACACGTGCTTCTTGGCTTGTGTATGCACATATTTGTTTGAGGTAAATGTTATCTTTTACTCTGTTTCCATCTACAACCATCTTTTCCTTTAAGCCTTCATTATATGGCATATAGGAAAACCCACATGGGGGCTGGCTGGGGCTGCCACAAAGCACCTGCCTTTGGCTCACGTCATGATCTCAGGGTCCTGCTTCTCCCTCTCCCTGTTTGTGCTCTCTCGTTCACTCATAAATAAATAAATAAATAAACAAATAAATAAATAACTTTTAAATAAAGAAACTCACAGGGCATTAAGTCCTTTTGGGGAACAAGCTGACAAATAGATAACATTAAAAATACTAATTAACCAACAATGAATCTCTCTTCGCACCTTTTTTTTTTAACTAGGTTATCAATTATTCTCTTAGATATGTGGTCACTTAAAACTTTCATTTACTTCATCAGTTTATTAAAAAATTATAGAAGTTTCTAGAATATGTTTCAAGAGATTTTTTAAAAATTTTTTAGTGGAAGTACAGTTGACATAGAGAAAATTTTAAGCACAAAAATTATTTTAGAATTCTTCCCATTATATTATTATTTGCAATGTGCATAATTTTATGCCCCACGATTCCATTTGAGAGTATTTTATAGAAATTTTTTTCAAAGTGTATGAAAATTCAGGGTCCACTTCTGGGTTCTCTATTCTGTTCCATTGATCTATGTGTCTGTTTTTGTGCCAGTAGTGGACCCTGAACTTTATGGTCAACTAATATTCAATAAAGGAGGAAAGACTATCCATTGGAAGAAAAACAGTCTCTTCAATAAATGGTGCTGGGAAAATTGGACATCCACATGCAGAAGAGTGAAACTAGACCACTCTCTTGCACCATACACAAAGATAAACTCAAAATGGATGAAAGATCTAAGTGTGAGACAAGATTCCATCAAAATCCTAGAGGAGAACACAGGCAACAACACCCTTTTTGAACTCAGCCACAGTAACTTCTTGCAAGATACATCCACGAAGGCAAAAGAAACAAAAGCAGAAATGAACTATTGGGACTTCATCAAGATAAGCAGCTTTTGCACAGCAAAGGATACAGTCAACAAAACTAAAAGACAACCTACGGAATGGGAGAAGATATTTGCAAATGACGTATCAGATAAAGGGCTAGTTTCCAAGATCTATAAAGAGCTTATTAAACTCAACACCAAAGAAACAAGCAATCATGAAATGGGCAAAAGAAATGAACAGAAATCTCACAGAGGAAGACATAGACATGGCCAACATGCACATGAGAAAATGCTCTGCATCACTTGCCATCAGGGAAATACAAATCAAAACCACAATGAGATCCCACCTCACACCAGTGAGAATGGGGAAAATTAACAAGGCAGGAAACCACAAATGTTGGAGAGGATGCGGAGAAAAGGGAACCCTCATACACTGTTGGTGGGAATGTGAACTGGTGCAGCCACTCTGGAAAACTGTGTGGAGGTTCCTCAAAGAGTTAAAAATAGACCTGCCCTATGACCCAGCAATTGCACTGCTGGGGATTTACCCCAAAGATGCAGATGCAATGAAACGCCGGGACACCTGCACTCCGATGTTTCTAGCAGCAATGTCCACAATAGCAAACTGTGGAAGGAGCCTCGGTGTCCATCGAAAGATGAATGGATAAAGAAGATGTGGTCTATGTATACAATGGAATATTCCTCAGCCATCAGAAACGACAAATACCCACCATTTGCTTCAACGTGGATGGAACTGGAGGGGATTATGCTGAGGGAAGTAAGTCAGTCGGAGAAGGACAAACATTATATGTTCTCATTCATTTGGGGAATATAAATAATAGTGAAAGGGAATATAAGGGAAGGGAGAAGAAATGTGTGGGAAATATCAGAAAGGGAGACAGAACATAAAGACTCCTAACTCTGGGAAACGAACTAGCGGTGCTAGAAGGGGAGGAGGGCGAGGGGTGGGGGTAAGTGGGTGACGGGCATCGAGGGGGGCACTTGACGGGATGAGCACTGGGTGTTATTCTGTATGTTGGTAAATTGAACACCAATAAAAAATAAATTTATTATAAAAAAATAATAAAGTGTATGAAAATTCATGTATGAAAAGTTCACTCTCGGTGTTTATAGGATATTAAGATCTCCAAGATATATTTTCTAGTGAAAGAATCAGAAAACAGAATATTGCAACAGAAACTGTGAACCAAATTATATAAAATAAGAATCTACTATATTATTTAATACTTACACACCCATTTCACACAGAAACATATACGTGTTTCTCTGTGGAAAGGCTTAGGTGAAATTCACACTGATTTATTAAAATTAGTTATTTTTGATTCAGCAGATAGGATTTGGAGTGTGGTAAGAGGAAATTTTATTATTTATTTTACAAGCTTACGCTTTTTTACGAAGAGAATATTGATGATGTATGTATGTATTTATTTATTTATTTAAGATTTTATTTATTTATTCACGAGAAACACAGAGAGAGAGAGAGAGAGAGGCAGAGACACAGGCAGAGGGAGAAGCAGGTTCCATGCAGGGAGCTCGATGCAGGACTGGATCCCAGGACCCTAGGCTCACATCCTGAGCTGAAGGTAGATGATCAACCACTGAGCCACCCAGGGATCCCTAGCATTTGTTTTAAAAAAACTTAAAATATATAGCTATGGAAAAAAATAGTAAAATATGGTTACTTTCTTTTAAGGAAATTTTCTATCCTTCCAAATATTGCTATCTTTCACTCCTTCCTCTGCATTTTTCTGTATTTGAGTATGTATCTTTTTTTTTTTAAAGATTGTATTTATTATTTGACATAGGGTCGAGAGAGAGAGCACAAGCAGGGGGAGTGGCAGGAGGAAGAAGAGGGAGAAGCAGGTTCCCCTCTGAGCAGGGAGCCTGATGTGGGGCTCAATCCGAAGACCCTGAAATCATGACCTGAGCTGAAGGCAGATGCTTAACTGGCTGAGCCACCCAGGCGCCCCTGAGTATGTATTTTTCTTACAGTACTTCTTCAATTCAATAATATCTATTAAAGTCCTACTGAGATTCAGTTATGCAAACTATATTATTTCTATCTTCAAGGAATTTGCAACTAACAAAAGGAAAGAAATGCATTAACGATAAGGCACTGATCAGATGGCTAAAATATGGCAAGTATAAACAGCATACACTGGGTCTTGTAGGATGCACAATTCCAAGATGGCAATTTTTTAAGGTTTTATTTATTTATTCATGAGAAACAGAGAGAGAGAGAGAGAGAAGGGCAGAGACACAGGCAGAGGGAGAAGCAGGCTCCTCGCAGGGAGCCCGATGTAGGACTCAATCCCAGGACCCTGGAACACACCCTGAGCCAATGGCAGATGCTCAACAGCTGAGCCCCCCAGGCATCCGGCGTAGTTGGTTTGTTATGGTCTGTGGTCTTTGGAAAGCACAGGCAGGACATGGGAGTCTGAGAGGAATGGTGCAGAGATCTCTTCCCCACTTCTCTGCTTAGTCACCCTGTGGTTGAGGACATGCTAGGTGCCAAACGCTAGCCTAACTAAGCACATCATGATTTTCTTTTTAACCTAATATGAGGTAAACGAAGAAACAAAACCCTGCCTTTGCAGTAGAAATTATTATTATCCCCCACTTTGCAAAAAATGACATAGATATATTGCTATAGGTCACAAGGGAAAAAATGATGAGGCCAGAATTCTAATGCAGGTAACCAGGCTCTAGAGCCCAAATTGTAATCACTATCATATACCAAAACTGTCTTGGATAACCTGAATCTATCACTTCAGGGAGGAAACATAACAAATTTTACTCTGAGTATATGCATTAGGATTTCTTTTAAAAAAAGTAAATGATTCCACATTAATATTCGATTCCCCCCATACTAGATGTTTTTTACACTTGTCACAGAAAGAAAGCAGTGATCTTTCTTAGATACATTTTATAATTTTACCTACTATTGCAATACAACATAAAAATTGGATAAGGACTCTATTTGTCTCTATTTCCATCTTATACCTTCTTCCGTGGTATATATTTGGGTCCTAACATCTAATATGATACTGAAAATTAGTCTGTGATAAGTAATCTGCCTAAAATAACTTATGCTCTTATTATCTGGAGCCATCTCATAGATTCACCAAACACATGTTGCCTTCTCTAATATATTGCCATTGTGACTTAGAAGTTTCTAATTTAACATAAAATAGCAATGGAAATGTGGAACTTGGTTCTAAGTTCAAGCTCTCTATATCCAAGATTTATAGATCCCTTACAGAAAGATTACATACACATGGTTCTCTTCTCTTTCATTGATGTTATTTTATAATTTGTGTTATCACTGATGTTAATTTTTAAAATATGGTGCTTTAATAATTGAAAGTGGAATAGATCTTTGAAACTCTATCCAAATGTGGCTTGGATGTGTTTCAAAGCCCATTAAGTTATCCATAAATGCCAAAAGTATGAATTATCTTGCAATGGGTCAATGAGTTGTTTTTTTTTTTAAGCCTTTTCTATAAGGAAGCTATAGTTTTCTTGTTGTGCAGAGGTTAGTTCTCATGATATTAGAACTAAAATTATTTTATTTAGGAATCTACTCTGTAGCACCTAGTATGCTAGATGATAGGAATAAAAAGAAGTATCACATCAGAAAATCTCTAGTCTACTGGAAGTTAGACAACTGGACATATTATTTGAATACAGTTGAGATTATATAAACAGAGTAAGCATGCTCTGGGAAGGTGTAAGATGAATAACTAATGAAGAAAAACTGACACACATAAAGAAAACAAGGAGTTTTACAGGAAAAGAAAGACATTTGTGTTTTAGGCAAAGTAATAGTCTGTGCAGAACCAGAGAGTTGAGGGAGAGCACATGATCCTTTTGTGCAACAGTAAGGATTCCCTTATGACTAGACAGTGGATCATCAGCTGAGATGTGACAAGTGAAGCAAATAGTCTTGATTTAGACTGGGATGAACCTCATATTAAGCAATTTGCTGTATATTTTGGAAGCCCCTGGGAAAATTTGGTAACTATTAAGCAGTAGAATAACAGAATTATATGTATAGTTATATAATTAAAACAGAACTGTTTTATAAGAGAATTCTTATACTGACAACTTGCAACCCTTGCACACCACTCATGGTTAAAGACTAGAAACAGAAGGAAACTTCCTCAACCTGATAAAGGGAACCTTGGAAAAACATCATACTTAATGGTGAAAGATGGAAAGTTTTCCCCCTAAGATCAGAAACAGAACAAGAGATGTTCAGTCTCATAATTTTTATGAAACACAGTACTGGAGGTTCTGGGGAAGGCAATTAGGCAAGAAGAAGAAAAAAAATAAAAAGATACCCAGATTGGAAAGAAAGAAGTAAAATTTCTTTTCTAGTTGCAGCAAACATGATCTCCTATACAGAATATACTAAGCATCATCAATAACAACAAGCTATTAGAGTTAATAAATGAGTTCAGCAAGGTTGCAGGATATAAGACCACTATACAAAAATCAATTGTATTTTGTTATGTTAGCAATGGCCAATCCAAAAGTGAAAATAAGGAAACAATTTTATTTATAATAGCATCAAAAATATTAAAATGCTTAGGAATGTATTTCATAAAAGACTATATTTAATAATAAATGCCATGTTTATATGCTAAAAACTATAAAGTATCATTAAAAGAAATAAAATAAGTCTTATATGAATAGAAAGCTATCTCATGTTCCTAGACTGGAAGACTTAATGTTAAGATGACAATAATCCACAAACTGACAAAATAATTCGATGCAACCCTTATCAAAATCTCAGCTGCAATTTTTGCAGAAACTGATAAATTCTTCCTAAAATTCATATGAAAGTGCAAAGGACTCAGAATAACCAATGATCTGGGAAAAGAACAACAAATTTGTAAGACTCACTCTTTCCAGTTTCAAAGCTTATTTCAAAGTTAGAGTAATCAAGACTGTAGTACTAGAGTAACAGTAGACACCTAGATCAATGGGATAGAATTGGAAACAGAAATAAACCCATACATTTATGGGAAATTAATTTTTGATAAGGATTTCAGAACAATTAAATGGGAAAGGAATAATCTTTTCAATAAATGGTGCAGGGACTATTTGATATCTACATGCAAAACAATGAATCTGTAATCTAACACCATATACAAAAAAAATAACTCAAAATGGATCAAAAACCTAAATGTAGAAACTACAATTGTTAAACCCTTAGAAGAAAACATGCGAGTAAACTTTCATGATCTTGGACTTGGTTTCTTAGATAAGATGCTTTAAATAAAATCAACAAATTAAAAAATTAACTGAACATCATCAAAACTTAAGATTTTGTGCTTCACACAATACTATTAAGAAAGTGAAAAGACTACTCACAGAATAGGAGAAAATCATTTAAAATCATGTGCGCAGCAATAGTCTATTATCTAAAATATATAATAAATGCTTACAACTCAATAAAAAGACAAATAATACAATTAAAAATAAGTAGATAATTTGAATAGACATTTCTCAAAAGAAGATATAGAAATGGTCTATAAGCATAAGGAAAGATGTTCACCATCTTTAATCATTAGGGAAATGTAAATCAAAACCATAATGAGATATTACTTACTAGGTTGCATATAACCAAAAAGATGGATAATGCCAAGTGTTAGTGAAGATGTAAATTGGAGCCATCATATTTGGTAGTGGGAAAGTAAAACTGTAACAATGCTTTTGAAAAGAGTCAAGCTGAGGTGCCTGGGTGGCTCAGTTAAGTGGCTAACTCTGGATCTCAGGTCAGGTCTTGATCTCAGGATCATGATTTCAAGCACTGCATTGGGCTCCACACTAAACATGAAGCCTACTTAAAAAAAAAAAAAAAGAGAGAGAGAGAGAAAGAAAAAGAAAGCAGTCAGGCAGTTCCTCAAATGGGTAAACAGAATTACCATATGTCTTAGCAATTCCACACCCAAATATATATCCAAGAGAATTGAAAACATGTTTTCATAAAAGCTTAAACATGAATGTCCATAGCATTATTCACAGTAGACAAAATATGGAAACAATTCAGATGTCCATAACTGATAAATGGATAAACAATATGTGGATATATTCATGCACAGGGATATTGTTCAGCCATAAAAATGAATGAATTGCTGATATATGCTACAACATGAATAAACTTTGAAAACACTATGCAAAGTGAAAGAAGCCAGATATAAAATACATATTGTATAATCAGATTTATATGAAATATCTAGAATGGGAAAAATCCATAAAAATATAAAATAGATATTGATTGCCAAGAACTAGGGGGTAGGGCAATAAGAAGTGACTGCTGAGAGGTTCAGGATTTCTTTTCAGGGTGATAATATTCTGGAATTAGATAGTGGTAATTGTTGTACAGTCTTATAAATATATCAAAATCCACTGAATTTATACTTTAAAAAGGTTAATTTTATGGTAATAGAATTACACCTTATACAGAAATCATATGCTATATAAATTACATAGCAACAAAGATTCATTTGTAAATGAATGATTTATAGTACATGCTGATGTATATAGTGTTTAGTAAATGGTGAAAATGAATGCATCATAATAGATTAATAATAGAAATTACTAGAAATTTCCATTAGAAAATTATAATACACAATGTATAATTAAGAATTTAAATTAACCATCATAATTCACCTATAAGATCAGAAAACAGAATGTTTTTAAGATTGACAACCATTATAGAAGTTTAAACACTTTCCTCAAGAAAAAGAAAGGACCAATTTTTTCCAAGTAATTCAATGTAGAATTACAAAGTATTATCTAAATATAGTGCTGTCAAAATTTCTTGATAAGGGTTATTCAGAAAGGACATTGAATAGGTTCATTTGGGTTCCATTTAAGAATTATGATTTTCCAAAGGGTTTAGGTTAACATGGAATTTTAGGAGACATTAATCAACTCTGACTCGTAATGAAAGACTATAATCATGCTAATCCAAGAATTGTTCTCTAGCACATTCTGTACCTAAAATTGATGAAAAGACTTTTTGTTGTTCACCTTTCACTTAGGAGACATATTTTAAAGGATGGTTATATTTCATCTAAATTTATTTGGCTAAAGATAGTGATCAATTTTGACTTCACTTTAGATGAATATGACAGAAAATGGAAGTTTGGTAAAGCTGCTCTTTAAATATTTCATTCCCAACCTCTTTAGTTCCTTTAAAAATGATCCTATCTCAAGTATATGTAAAACATGCACATAAGTATATAGGTACTTGTCAGGTATATACACATACATACACGTATTTATGAATTCTCAACTATATTTTTGCGTTATGTTCAGACAATGAAAAAGTGAATCATAACAGTTATCACATATTTCAGAGGAAAGAGAACAACATTTTAACTATAAATTGCATGTTACAACTAAAAATAAAAGATTTTTAGGCTATAATGCTATTAGAGAACATTTTTAGGTTGAACCAGACATTCAACTTAAGCAATAAATATTTGTCCTAATTAAACTTAACGTTCTTAGTGGTGAAAGGTGCCTTTTCTTGGTATGGTATACGTTAAATAGAACTGAGATGCACTCATGCCCTTGTTCCAGAATAAATTTAACTTGGCATCAATGTCTTTGCTTTATAAAAGAATGAGAACAATTAAACCTACCTACTCTAACCTGATTTGGGGTATTTGCAGAGTGGTTTTATGATTAATACGCCACATGCACATTTGTCTGGCAGATTGACACGTGTCTCCAACTTATTTTGCAGCTCTTATTGACAACATTCAGTCCTATTAAGACGTTGTTTTTGCTGGATTGACATCCTCAAGATTCATAATCATTTGACGGCATAACAGATATTTTTTCCTATACACCGTACTTCCCTACAAAAACAAAAGAATACAGTGGTGTTGTCAAAGAAGAATTGTGGAGAATACATACAAACCTGATTGGGAAGAGAAATTATCTATAGATATTCTTTAGGGGATGCCTTGTGAAACCGTCTTACTTTTCAGATCTGTGAACTGGGGTGCAGGGAGGCATGCCCAAGATCACAGAGGGTACTTAGGTTCCTGACATCTACCCCATGCCTATGCGACTGTCATTTCTGTCACAACTGTTACACATGATGAAGAAAGCACAGGAAGGTTTCCCTCCTTTTTCCTTAAAGGTATGCATGCTGTTTTAATCAACTTTCTAGCAACATGAACACAGTTCTAATGAAAGAGAGAGTTTTCTCACAGCCGTAGTAGCTTAAATAATAAAACTATTCTCTCTGCCCAAACCCTTCTGGACTCTGGCATTAAGCAAGCTTTGTATTTACATCATTGCCATCTCAATGTGGTCACAGCTTTAATCTCTGCTTTTCTTACTAGAATAGCATACAGACATTCTCTATCGCTGTATGTATTTCATATTTCTCATCTTCCAAAGTTGCCTAATATTGTACTATTGTGATGCACCATAAGTAACTTGTATTCCTATAAATGGACATTTAAGTTGCTTTCATTCCCCTTTCTTCTAGTGTTATAGTAAATATATATATATTTATATGTGAATATTTATACTATTAAATATATAATTAATTCATTTATTTACTTTAGAAAGAGAGAGCATATGTGTAAGTGTTGGGGTGGGCAGAGGAAGAGAGAGAAAGAATAGCTAAGTGGACTCCCGACTGAGCAGAGAGCCCAATGTGGGGCTTTATCCCAGGACCCTGAGATCATGCCCTTAGCTGAAATCAAGAGCTGGCTGCTTAATCTACTAACCCACCCAGGCAAAACCTCAATGAGTATATTTTTGAGGTTTTTTTTTCCCCTCCAAATCTTATATTATTGTCCTAGGTTCAATACCCAGATATGGGATTAACCTGATAATCAGTATTTTAACTATTCTTGATTCTTACTATCATGTTGCTCCCTAAATGGCTCTACCATTTAAAATGCTAAGGATATCTTTCATTGCACCCTCACAACTATGGGTATTATTGTTAAACCTTTTTTTTTTAACAGCCCAAACACTGTACTTTCTATTAATTCGGTAATATAAACTGGTAGCTACATGCAAAAGAATAAAACTGAATCACTTTATTACACCATACACAAAAATAAATTCAAAATGGATTAAACATCTAAATATATGACCCCCAAACCATGAAACTCTTGAAAGAAAACATAGGCATAATCTCTCAGATATTTGACCTAACAACATTTTTCTGGATGTGTCTCCTCAGGTAGGAGAAACAAAAGCAAAAATAAATTACTGGGACAACATCAAACTAAAAAGCTTTTGCACAGTGAAGGGAACCATCAGTAAAATGAAAAGACAACATACCGAATGGGAGAGGCTAATTTCAATAAGGAGTTAATATTCAAAATACAACTCATACAACTCAACACCAAAAAAACCCCCAATTAATCCAATTAAAAATGGGCAGAAGCCTGGAATAGACATTTCTCCAAAGGAGACATAACAGATGGCCAAGAGGCACATGAAAGGATTCTAAAAATCACTAAACTAGAGGGAAATGCAAATCAAAACCGTAACAGACATCTTCTCGCAGTAATCAAACAGCTAGTATTGAAAAGACAAGAAATTAAGAGTGTTATCAAGGATATGGAGAAACAGGTAACCCTCATACACTTCTGGTTGGAATGTAAATTGGTGCAGCTGCTATGAACAACAATAGGGAGGTTCCTCAAAAAGTTAAAAATAAAAATACCATATGATCCAGTAATTACTACTGGGTATTTACCTAAAGAAAACAAAAACACTAATTCAAAAAAAAGATATGTGTACCTCTATGTTTATTGCCACATTATTGATAATAACCAAGATATGGAAGCAACCTAAGTGTCCATCAATAGATGAATGGATAAAGAAAATGTGGTATGCAGACACACACACACACTAACACACACAGTAAAATCAGCCATAAAAAAAATGAGGTTTTTGCCATTTTTGACAACATGGGTGGACCTAGAAGGCATTATGCTAAGTGAAATGTCAGATAGAGAAAGACAGATACTATATGATTTCACTTACATGTGTAATCTAAAAAAAAAAAAAAAAAAACAATAAAAATAGAAACAAACTCATAAATATAGAGAACAAACTGATAGTTGCCAGAAGAGAGGAGCGTAAAGGGTAAGGAGATAATGAAATAGGGGGATGTTGGTAACTACACTTATCAGTGGTAAGCATTGCATAATATATAGAATTGTCAAATTACTATGTTGTATTCCTGAAACTAATATAACATTGTATGTCAGGTATACTTCAATAAAAAATAAATAATGCTCTTGAGCTGAGCAAATGAAAGCAAATGAATACACAAATAAAATATCTTTTGAAGTCTGAAGACTGGTTTGTAGACTGAGCATGGAAAAAAATCTAACATTTTTTATTTACATTTTTATTTACATTACATTTTAGTTACATGTTGCAGTAAGATATATTATTAGTTTTTTAAAAAGTAATGAACATATAATTTAGAAAAATATTGCCATATTCCTTTTCATGGGGGATAAATTATGATTTGGGGTTTAAAAAGCCTTTACTAAAATAGTTCAAAATATTATATTTTATATTTACTTTGTATTTTCATATTTGCTATATTATTAAGTATAGGAAAATTATTATTTAATATTACTAAGATAAATATAAGAGACAGAAAAGAATTTTATAATAACGTATGTGAATAACACATTTTGTAATTATTATATTGACTATACGAAATTATTAAAAGTATAAAAATAGTCATTTTTCTATGTTTTTATGGATTTATGGGTATGTCTTGAATGCCGATTGCCTTTTCCCTTAATCCAATTATATTAATATACTTATTTTAATATTATGTTCACTTTTCTTTAAAATCTCATTCACTATTAATTCAGATGAATACTAAATACTTAGAACTGGCCCTATGCTAAGCTTTGAGACTTTACAACCCATTGGTTGAAGAGCTTACTGTCTGGAGGAAAAGTTGGATAAGGCAAATATAAAGCACTGAAAGGCAAGGGTATGCACAAGGCAAGGCCTCTTTTGCTCCTTTTTAATTTCCACATTTGACAAGTGAAGTCACGCAGGTACTAGGGAGAAAGGCTTCAGTTTGGCAGCTCTCTGCTGCTCTTATGGGTCTTGTCTTCCCAACAGAAACTAAGATCCCTCATGGGTCAGAGGAGCCCTGAAGTCTGTGTTCATACTCAGCCAAGGCAAGAAGAGAGGCTTTGATACACTGGCTCACCTTCGTGGCTCCCCAAACCAACTCAATCTCTTCAGTGAAATCCTCTGGGGAGTGGTATGACTACGTCACCCTTTCAACACTTTCAACATATCCCATCCCCTTTTCTTACTGTATTCTTCCTACTGCCAAGAGGACTATTCGCAGGCGAGCCTTGTCTGCATGTGATGCCAGTCATGTAAGAACACGGCCATGTGCTGCATGTTAAAAATGTAATGGCCGCAGAAGTGTTTTGAACACTGAGATGCATCATATGCACTTTGGTTTTTACTTCTGTCTTTTTGAGTTATTTCTATGCTGGAGTGGTGAGTTCTATTCAGCCACTTACACATTCTCTTTTTTTCAAGTGCTGGACAACGCAACCGGGTTAGATGAATAGCAGGTTATACTGTGCTGTGGAAGTGGATATTGAGTTTCTCCTTCTTTTTTGTTACAAGGTGAATTTTATGAGGCAGAGGGTCATTTTATTTATTTTTAAAGATGTTATTTATTTATTTATTTATTTATTTATTTATCGGTCTCCATGTGGGGACCCCCATGCGGGACTCGATCCTAGGACTCTGGGATCACGCCCTGAGCTGAAGACAGAGGCTCAACCACTGAGCCACCCAGGCATCCCACTGCATCTGTTTTAAATTCATAGTTTAATAAACAAAATAACTGTCAACTGGAAACATGTTTACAATACGATCAAGTGTTTAGAAGATTTGACTCCTATCTCTTGGGGTGGTCATATGTCATAGGAGAGGAAAGAGGGGATGCTTCTTGAGGGGCACAGTCTAAATTCAAATGTAATTTCTTAAGTTTGGATAATGAGGAAAGTTCTGGGAAAGCAGAATGGAACAAGGACAGTTTAATTATTAAAAACATCAACAGCAAGAAAAAAGTCAATAAATGTAGTAACTACTGTATTTGGTGAGTTTTAAGAAATAAAATTAATTTATTAATAAATTATTAATTATTGATGATCAATTATTAAGAAATAATTATTAAAAAACCCATAGAATGTGTGTACTTCAAAATTATAAATTCATATGAGAAGTGTAATAATAACAATAAATTGTACCCCCTAACCTCATTATTTTATGGTCTTTATATTTTAAAGAGTTTCCGAGGTAGGTACTCCTATGGGCAGATAGATAAATTATCTTTAGCATTAGACTTCTAATAACTATTTTTAGGAAACACATATAACGATGACATTAAAAAGTACTTTGCAGAGATAAAGTTATTTAGAGAACAGTATTCATGTTTGCACTTGAATATTGATATTTGAACACAGAGAAATCAAGATTGTGATCAGGAATCAAGGCAAGGAAAATTTATCATTTTTGCAAGGGAGCCCTCTCCCTGGCAAATGAAGTAGACCTACTCCACTTATCGAGTCACCAAGCCGCTGTATCTATAATTTATTTTTTACTTTGCAAAGGGATTATTCCCCTTTATTCAGGTCTACAAATGAAACTTCAGGCATTGGAAATGGCCCGAAAACTGTAACTGCAGACATTCTTCGAGTTCTGACCTAACGTGGACTTCAGCTGGCAAACGTGTTGTGCGAATGTAATGAATCCCAGGAGCAGAAATAATCAGTGCCATTATTCTCAGCCTTATTTAAAGAATGGTTTATACAGTAACATGAGCAGCAAGAAATCTGTTCTTCTCCTCCAGCTGGAACACTCACGCTGGGCTGATCTATTTAATAATTACTGGCTAAATATTTACAACGGGTTGCCTTTGTTTTAAAGCACAGTCGAGATACCTAGAAACTATGCTGAGTTTATTTCCAGAAGTAACAAATGGAAATTCTTGACTTTAGGGAAAGGTGACCACGTTTGGTATAACGTTTGTATTCATGTTGGTATTATGGTAAAGCCCAAGTCCGGATGGGTGTGAAACACTGAGGTCTTCTCAGCCCAAGCTTACGAGAAGGCCAAGGATGGTTTTCGTTGTTCATTTAGTTTAAACGACTAGCTGTTCCAAACGTGTGCCAAAGATTGTAAAACTCGAACTAATTAGACGGCAGGGAAAAACAGCATTGTGGGATTATCATCTCATATTTTAATCAGAGCTCATGAGCATGTACTTTTGTTCTGGTCACTCCTGCAGGGAAAAGCTGACACCATATGTGATGATGCTCAACGTTTTGTAATGTACTTTTACTTTTTTTTTTTTTTAATAAAGCCATCAAGACGTTCTGATATGTCAGGAGGCACATGTTGAAGAGAATAATGAATATAGAGAGTTTGAGTTCTTTCAAAGTAATGTGCCACAGGTGGGCCGGCCAGCAACGTGTCTGTTGGCCCAACTCCAGACACTGTGGAGACAGGGCTGGATCCGGGGGTGCCCCCACCCCGCAGTCTCTGCACCCATCCACGTCTGCCTCTGTGGCCCCCAGCATGCCCTCCTCCCCTCTGCTTTAAGGAGACCTGTGGGTCCTGTACCCTCTCCGTCTACCTTCTCCCTTCTCTCTCCACCTCCCACTCTTCTAAGTTCACAGCCCTTATACATGTGAGAGTGTGTAAAATAAAACACATAGAGAGGAGTGCACAAAAGTGTATATAGTTCAGTGATGTATGGTTTGCACTCCCTTCATGGTGTCTATGGAGCGGTCCAAGTTCCTCATTTCAATGAGCTCCAGGTTGGAACCTTTCCCCTTAGCATTTCTGGTGTGTGTCTTATTTTGTAGATTTTTCTTACCCAAAGTGATGAAGGTATTATATTGCTTTCTGGACTCTTCATTGTTCTTCCTCTTGCAAACTGTTTAGCCTTTCACAATTTACCTAGAATTATTTTTTGTATTGGTGTCTCTATATTCACCTTGAGGTAGAGTTCTAGGTTCAGGCCACAAAGGACAGCCAGCACGAAGACCGGTTTGAGGAGCTGGAGTCTCAGGAGGACACAGGAGCTGGGAACGGAGGCGGGAGGAGTGGGGGATGAGGCTGCAGAGACAGGTGCTGGGCAGGTGCCGGGAGCCAGCAGCCCTCGCTAAGCATTTTCACTTTATCTCAAGTGTGTGGGGAGCCATCAGAGAGTTGGGAACAGGAGAGTGCTATGAAAGATGTGTGTTTTTAAGAGTCACTAGTGGGGCACCTGGCTGGCTTAGTTGGTCAAGTGTCTACCTTAGGCTCAGGTCATGATCCCGGGGTCCTGGGGAGAGCCCTGTATCCTGCTCAGTGGGGAGCCTGCTTTCCCTTTGCCCTTCCTTCTGCTCATGCTCTCTCTCCATCTCTCTCTCTCTCTAGCAAATAAATAAATAATATCTTTTAAAAAATAAGAATCACTAGCTATTGTGAGAATAATTCATTGAGATCCAAAAGCAAATGCAGGTGGGCCAGTTGAGTTCCTGCATATTACCAGGTGTGATATGATGGAAACTGGGACCAAGATTTTAACAGCGGAGGGAGGGAAACATGCACAGACTTGACATGTGTTTTGAAAATAAAGCCAATAAGATTTCTGATGGATCAGATATGGGTTTGAGAGAGAGAACATGAAATGTGATTCCAAGGGGATATTTACTGAGACAGGAAAAATATCAGTTAAAGTTTCACTGGCTCCATGAAACTCTAGTCCGGGTTGTGAATGATTCCCGAAGTATCCATACCACCAATCTCGCACTCGATGGCAAAATGTTGCCTTGCATTTGATAATGCCCTCTTAATGTATAAACTCTTCAATTCCCATCTCTCAAAATGATCATAACCAATAATCTCTAGATATTTACCAAGCATTCTCATAGACCGTATTTGATCCCAGCATCTCCCTGAGTGGCAGGCAGGACATTAGCCTCCTTAATTGTCAGCTGAAGAATATTAGATATGGTGTTTAATAGATAGTGAAGCTGGACCTTCAACTAAGTCTTATGACTCCAGAATTCCTAACTTCTTTCGTATGTCTTGTATTTTCTCTAGAACAGCAATATCAATGGTAGAGCACAGAACCACTCATAAAACGTTTGCTAATGTGTCTACTGAATGGGGCCACACCTGCTGTATCTAGGCAAGAAAGAGATCGTAGCCATCCACTGATTACACCAAGAGCTCAGGCCTGGAATTCTACTTCTTCTATTTAATGGCTGTATCTGTTTTTAATTAAGTTTATCTAGAAATAGTTAACTTTTAAGGTCTAAACCTATTTTCTAATGAAAGTATATTGGACATCCCCTGGAATTATGCCCTGGCTAATTTTTCTGAATCTGCTCGAATTCTAATGTGTGAGTGTGAACTGAAGCATGAATGATAAAAAAACAAAATGCTACCTCGAACTGAACTTAAAAAATTCAACAGAAAGAGCAACTCATCAGCAGCAATTAGTGTGGAAACCCAGATGGTCAGATGAGACCAACCAGCAGCTGATTTTATTAATTTCTTAAGGAAATGTTTAACGTTGAGATGGAGTCTTCAGAAATGCACCTAGAATATGTTATTTTTCCAATAGGCTAATTTAATTAATTCCAACTGGATTAATCTGAACACATTACCACTGTTTACCTAAAGAGAAAGAACAAGTACAATAAGTTCTAATGTAATGGAGTGAATAGTACAACAGTAAAACCACATGAATTCAAGGGACAAGAATTTATCATTTGAATAGATCGAGTATCATTGAGTATTCCCTCTCAGGGTGAGAATGGCAAAGTTATAATAACTGGCATTTATAACTTTCACAAAGCACCTGTATGCATCATTCTGATTTGATCTTCACCATCACCCTTAATAATATCAGTTTATGTTCATCAAATGCTTCTGCCAGTTACCATGCTCAATGCTTTGCATACATTATTTTTTTTCCCTAATAATCTGCAAGTTAGGTGAGTTGATTAAGGGTTTTGCTGATAAGCAAGATGAATGGACTTTGCCTAACTTGAACAAAATAAAATTGTTAAATTTAAAACTTTAAATGCTAAAATAGAGACTGGGACTAAGACCATTTGACTATTTGACTATTTCTTGAAATCAACCAGTTTCCCTGCTTTGTTTTATTTAGACTTTAGGAGAGTCTACCCCAGGTTCACATTCTTAAGGAAGTCTGTTTGACTTGACTTGGATATTGTGCTCATTTCCTTGTCCAGGTGCTTCAGTCTGGTTAAGATTAACTTTTGAGCTTTGAAGGTAGGACTAAAGGAAAGTTTCTCTTCCTCTAACCAATTTGACATTTGCACAAAAAATGCAGCAAATCAGATGTTAAGGGAGAGGGGGGGAAAAAAAAACAAAATCACAGGATTCAATGCTATCTCCCAATGCTATCTCCAGGTTTCCAGAATCAGTAGAGGGAGGAATATCAGGGTATACGCAGGTGACAAACAAGTGGTCAGATGCCTCCTGAAGCCTGCAGGTTCTTATGGAGCTAGATCAATCTTAGCTACTCAATAAGAATAACAGTGGGTCCCACAGATTTAACAGTAATGAGACAGCTGGGTACCCATGATATGCATGTCTAATCTCTGCCCTGGAGAGATGGCCATAGAACTCTCTCTTCTGTGTGTCTCACTGCACAAAGGAAATAAAGATTCTAAGACATAAGAGACAAATATGGGAGAAAACCACTGGGAGAAGGAAAGCTATTGGAATAGGTGTGTGTGGTGGAACAGGGAGGTGGTGAGCCTGTAGTGCCATGTTGATGACAGCTGGAAAATCATATTAAGTTCTGATCTTTCTTTGCCCAGTGTGTACGCTTAGGACAGTCATTGTTAGTCCCTTGGCGTGAGAAGTCTATGGCAACTACCTCTGGGGTTAGTGTTCTCAGGAGAACTATCAGAACAGCACACCAAAGTAGCTAATGAAAACACGTGTTACCTACCATGCTTGTTTTTTTTTTTGTTGTTGTTTTTTAAGGTTTTATTTATTTACTCATGAGAGAGAGAGAGAGGCAGAGACATAAGCAGAGGGAGAAGTAGGCTCCCTGCAGGGAGCCCGAAGCGGGACTTGATCCCAGGACCTCTGGGATCACAATCTGGGCCAAATGTAGATGCTGAGCCACTGAGCCACCTAGGTACCCCCAGGCTTGGTTTTTTACCTCATCCTCTCCAAACCCCGAGGTTTCGTGGGTTACTCTTTTGGGTGATGGTTTCCTACCAATTCTACTTTTTCCTGGGCTTTTACAGATTAACTGCAGTTGGTCACGTGATGGCAAATGAAAATAATTTCTTCTTATGAAGGCTAAGATGTGTCTCTTAGATTTTCCCTAAATTTATTATCGACAGAGTAAATGATACCTTTAGGACAATCTTAGCTTAAAGGTCAAAATAACAAGAAACTCAGTAAGTATGGCTACTTTGAATAAGAACAAAAGATTGGACAACATGTACCCTAGTGGTAAATGCTATCAGTAGTCAATTTCACAGTATTCACACTAAACTTTGCATTTAATTTCAAACCACTGCATGGAAAAGTCCAAAAAATATTGGCTATAAGTTAAAGTTTATACCAGTATAAAAATTAGAACTAAAAATGTGGAGGCTGGTCCAGCAAAAACAATGGAGTTGTGAAGATTAAGACAATGTGAATAAAATTGTCCACATGCCTGGCATGTAGTAGTTGCTTAGTAGGTACAGATATCTCCCCTCCCATTTACAGTCATACACTTAGTAAATGAAGACTAAGATTTGTGTCTTCTTTTTTTCTCTTAAATTGAAACAACTGTAGGTACTGTATTAGTTTCGTGAGGCTGAGTTACAAATTACCACAAACTTGGTGACTTAGAACATTTTTTTTACTTCAAAATTCTGAAGGCTGGAGTCTAAAATCCATATCATTGGACTGAAATCGAGATGTTGGCAGAGTGCGTTCCTTCTGGAAGCTCTAGGGAAGTGTCTATTTCTTGCCTCTTCAGTCTTCAAGAAAAGGCTGCTGACATCCCTTGGCTTGTGTCTGCAGCAGTCCAGTCTCCAAGGCCACCATCTTCAAATTTCCCTCTGCTCTGTCTTCACACACTGCTTCTCTATCAAATCTCCCTTTGTCTCTTTCTTATAAGGACACTTGTGATTACATTGGGCCCACCAAGATAATCCAGGATCAACTCCACATTTTAGGATCCTTAATTTAGTCCCATCTACAGACCCCCCCCCTTTTTTTTGACATATAATGTACTGTTCATAGGTTCCAGGGATTAGGGTGTGGGATCCACTTTTCAGCCTGCACCACAAGTACCTGTGCCTACACAGTGTAAGCACTCAGTATATATTTGTTCAGAAAAGTCTCTCTCCATGCCTTTTTCACTGTCTCCCAGCTCCTGTAATCTGCATTATCTTTTCAAAGGTTTTATTTATTCATTTATTTGAGAGAAAGAGAGAGAGCGTGAGCATGAGTGGGGGGAGGGGCAGAGGGAGAAGCAGGGCCCCTGCTGAGCAGGAAGCCTGACACAGGGTTCAACCCCAGGACCCTGGGATCATGACCTGAGCCAAAGGCAGACACTTAACAGACTGAGCCATCTAGGCACCCCTATAATATATATTATTGTTAGTACTTTGTCCTACCCTCATATACCCTATGGATATATTATTTGTACAAATTTTCTCTCCATCATTCCTAGTAATCATCTAACAAAAAAGTTTTAAGCAACATGGTTGTGAGGAAGAAACCCTGGACCTGTTAGACTGGAACCAGATGTTAGTCTTAAAATTTTTAGTTGGGACAAAAAGTAGCGAACAACAAGGGGATGATTTGTTTTGAAATCTATTATTTCACACATCTACATACTTTACCAGTCATTTTTTGAAT
This sequence comes from Canis lupus baileyi, assembly GCF_048164855.1. Taxonomy (NCBI): domain Eukaryota; kingdom Metazoa; phylum Chordata; class Mammalia; order Carnivora; family Canidae; genus Canis; species Canis lupus. Next base: position 5,438,364 of record NC_132859.1, read on the forward strand.
AAGTAAGTAAGAAAGGCACTGAGGACTTCTGTAACTTGAAAGTACGTAAATTTGCATCAGATGTGTAAGCTGTAAGATTGACATCTCGTGAATAACACCTGAGTGATGGTCTTTAAGAAAATAGTTTTCATACTTGATTGAAGAATATGGTCATCAAAAATGATATTCTTACATGGTATATCTTAAATACATGAAACACTAGTAGAAATGACTAGACTTTTGGACAGGGAGTGTGTTCTAAGATTGAGACTGTCTTAATGTCTTAATGACTGGGTCTGTAGGTGAGGACATACTCTCCTTCCATACACTTGAAGTAGCCTGAGATAGCTAAGGAATATTTCATAGTTACCTTGCAGTACTGAAGACAATTATAGTTGATCTTTGGGGTGCCTGGGTGGCTCAGTGGTTGAGTGCCTGCCTTCTGCTTGGGTCGTGATCCTGGGGTCCTGGGATCAAGTCCTACACCAGGCTCCCTGTGGGAAGCCTGCTTCTCCCTCTGCCTATGTCTGTGCCTCTCTCTCTGTGTGTCCCTCATGAATAAATAAATAAAATCTTTTTAAAAAATTATAGTTGATCTTTGTCTTCCCACATAGAATTCACAAAGATAATGAGCTTGCAATGGGACATAAGCAGTCTGGTAAATGTTACCAGTAGCTCTCATCAGAAGCACATAAATTAAAATTCTACTTGTTCATTCATCATTGCATTATAAGAAATTCTGAATCAATCCATCTAGTAAATAGAGAAATACTTATTGAGCATCTATCATGTAACTGATACCAAGGGAGGTACTAGACATACAATGGGGGAGCCAGATGGATCTAGGGCCTTTCTGTATTCCTCCCTAATGACATAATCATATCCTGTAAAACTTCAACCAATTACAAAAAGACAAGTGAATAAACTGATGGATTAGCCAAAAAATAGCACCACAAAAACGGCAACAAAACTTCTCCATCAAGTTCTTCATGATGTCACAACCAAGTTAACATTAGGCCTGGTATCAACAACCATTCATTTATTTATTTACTGATGAACATGTATAGAACATCTAATGTATTCCAGGCGTTTTACTGGCTACTAATGATATAAAAATGATTAACAAGAAGACCATAATGGATGCTTGTTTCATTAATTAACTAATTAGCCTCTGAGGACATTGAAATAAATAGAAATATTGAATCAACTAAACAACATCTTGGGTATCAAAAATAACAGATGTGATAAAATAAGTAGTCAATGTATTTGAGTGATATATAAGTCAGAGAGAGTACATCTTCAAATTTTCATTTCCAAAAGGATGAAAATAGGAGACTTAATGTAAAATTATACATCTGAAACAAAAAGGAGTTCCTGAGCTGAAATACAACAAACCTTCTACAGGTAATGTTTTCAACTGACAAAGAATCTAATCGATAAAACCATAAGAGAAGTTCCTTTATCAAGAGAAAATTTATTTATTTATTTATTTATTTATTTATTTATTTATTTATTGGAGAAAATTTATTTTTTTTAAGATTATATTTATTTATTTATGAGAGACGACGCAGAAAGAGAGGCAGAGACACAGGCAGAGGGAGAAGCAGGCTCATTGCGGGGAGCCTGATGCAGGACTCGATCCCAGGGTCCTGGGATCAGGCCCTAAGCCAAAGGCAGACGCTCAACCACTGAGCGACCCAGGCATCTCCTATCAACAGAAAATTTAAAAGGGGCTTCCAATGAGCTAGTTTTTGCATCATACTACGCAGTCTAAGTCAAAGTGCAGAAACTATAAATGTAATTAAAATAATAATTAGATTAATATCTAAAGGAAGCAGGTGAAACCATTTCTGAGGAACTGGTGTGGCTCACAAGAGAAACTGATTATGCAACATACATGACTCACTTTCATTCCAAGCGATTGAGAGCAGAATCGACAAGCATTTGCAGCCTCCCCACGAAACGACACATTAATCAAATATCCCATCTATATATTCAAGTCACCCAAGACCTCTCTACATTTAATTGTCAACTGTCTCATTTAGGTGGTTGATAGAATTATTCCAAACTCTAACCTTCTGGCACAGAATCCCTACAGGTAACAGAGCAGCTATCCTGGGTTCAACTGGTTTATTACTGTTTGTAAGTTTATCACATGTTCTACTTGCTTGGACATTTTGCTTCATTTGGCAACATGGTCTCTTTCCATATTACTCTGTTGCAGATGAGATAGGGTCAGAACTGCTAAAGACAAAGAAATGACATCTGACAATGAGGAAGGACTCCAAAAAACACCAAATAGAAAATCACCGTTGCCCAGGGCAGACTTGCCCATGTATTTCAGAAATCCCTAAGGGCAATGCTGGATTGCAACGCTTTGCTTGAAGTTCATAAGGAGCAGTGTGAGTCATCAAGTAAATGTCAACCTATGTTCAAATATTCCATTTTGACGAAGACTTGGGAGTATTTAACAAACGAATTTAAACTAGAAAGCTTTGTGGGTTAAAGGAGGGGCCACTCTTTACTCTCAAACATGAACTGGGTTGAAACCCTTATTTCCTTTTGAAACTGGTTTTGACCTTTCACCAAAAGATGCCTCATCAGGTGCTCTGAGATAAAGTTTATCATGTATCAGAAGCTAAAAATACCACTTGATGAAATCTGCAGTGCCCCAGGCTCAAACATTATACCCAACATATGGGGAAAAAAAATTAATGGATTTCTCATTCTAATGCACTTCAGAATGATAATAGAAATGATAGCAGGTAACACTTACTAGGCACTTATTTTGTGTCAAGCATCCTGTTGATTTCCTTATAGAGAGCATCTGATTGAATCCCCCAACAATCCTAAGTAGACATTATTATGATCCCCAAAGTACTAATGAGGAAATGAATACTTTCACTGGCTAGCCCAGCTCCAACTGTAGACAGACGGCTGAGCTGCATTTGAATTCTGACCACATGACTCTAGAGACAGTGGAAATCTCTGATTCAGGTGGCTCTTGTTCCCGAAAAAAAATTTGGTTTTTTAGAAAAAAAAAAAAAAAGGTCATTTTGTTCTCTCTTACACTTGAATCTATTAAAAAATATGTATTTCTATGGTTTCAAAGTGCAGTTGAAATTCCTCATAAAAACTGCACAGGGAAACAAAGAAAGCTATAAGAGAGATATTAAGCATTTTAAGGTATGAATTATATGATAGAAACAAGTTAACAATGTGTCTTTTTTATCAATTTCATGAATACTGTCACCAAACTTGTTAAATTCTATGTATCTTATTAAATTGCTTCATTGAATAAAAGACATATTAAAACAAACTTGCTAATGGGTAGAATGAAGAGTCTAAGGAAATATATGAGCTATAGGAAAAAATAAAAACTTTCAGAGCAATTACAGGAAAAAAATAAAGGCTTTCAGATGCATTACTTTCAAATGACTTAATACCTACGCGTAGCTATCAATCACAGAGCTATTATTTTAGTAAGATTGTTTAAAGAGTTTGTTTTGAAGTTCCAGTTTGTTTACAGAAACAGGTTAAGGCTCTGAGAGGAAGTTTCACCTCTTAGATGCCCTGCAATCTAATTTCTTCTGCAATTTTGCTTAGCAAATTCGAATGCACAGAGATTGAAAGATATGTCCAATGGAGATCACATATTCCCTAACTAGTGGAACTTGAGAATTTATGTCAGTTCTAATTCAGAAAATATTTTGACCTCTATGTGTAATTGACTGCTCTGTGATTATGATTCTAAATGTCAAAGCCAGAGTAGAAGAGGTCAGAGAAAGGGCCCACAGTGATCTAAGCATTATGTGTTTATTTGAATGCTAAGGAAAATTTCAATGAATGTAATAGCTGCAAATTGCACACTGATGATTCAGGCTCCTGTTTAGTTTGGTATTTTCAGGAAAATACAGTTACCTTAGCAACTAACGTATCACATAGCACATGCTGTAGCATGCAGATCGTCTCCAAATCAAAAGTATGTCCCTCTGGAAGATATTGTACCAGGAAACAGGAAGATAAATAAACCAACCTCTTCATGTAATGAATTATTTATCTCCTTGACAGGTAGAAGATAATTTATATTTAAATCAGTTTTCTTTGCTACAATCCCATCAAAATGGCAATGTCTATATCACATAGAGGAAGGAAAATACGTAAACTACGTAACTTAAGTGCAATCTTCAATTGAATCAACTTCTGAACATTACAGTGGCTGACTTATAAACCTATACACCCAAAAATATTTTGGGGGAAGCGTCATGGTTATGGGTACATTACTCTTAAAAGTTTAAATAGGGATGCTTGGGTGGTTCAGTTGGTTAAGCATCTGTCTTTGGCTCAGGGTCCTGGGATGGAGCCCCACACCTGACTCCCTGCTCCACAGGGAGCCTGCTTTTCCTTCTCCCTCTGCTTGCTGCTCCCTTTCCTTGTGCGTGCACACTCTCTCCCTCTGTCAAATAAATAAAATCTCGTTGAAAAAGTTTAGATAATAAGTTATTATCACTAAACACAGAGAAGTATTTTTTACCCTGGTGGCAGTAACTCCAAAGTTGACATAATTACAGTGTGAGAATTTAAAACTATGCCTCTACAAGTCTCAAATAAGCTGTTTGAATATGAAATAAGCAATTAAACTTAATGCTATCTGCATTGTTACAGAGACTCAAGTCTTACTAATTGAAAGAAAAGTAAGTGTCATGGTTTCTTTCAACCCTGCAGAAGAAACAAATATCCACTGCTTACCTCCCAAGAATTCAAATTTTTTAGTAACCAGACAAAAAAAGTTGCCTGTTTTTGCAGAGTTGATGTTCTAGTTGGGAAATACATACGACAAAGGGTTAATTATATTGTGCTACCTTCCATAAAGATTATGAACCAGGCCTCCTCTTTCTTTACTTCTTTCTCCCCTTCCCTTCCCAGATATGTCAATCCTACAGCTCTTAGATGGGGCAGAGTGAGGAGGCGGCAGGGGTGGGGAGGGTGGTGTAGCCCCCGGGTGCACATTATTAGAGCCTGAGTGAAGTGAGAACATCGGCAGCAGTGGGCCAGGAAGGAGGAAACTGGAGATTGACTATGTACGGGGACTTGTCATATGAGAAAACACACTAAAAATAATGGCAGTCAGATTTCTAGCTGTTGAAAAGGGAGTTATAAACTCAGAAAATGGGAAAACTAGAATAAATCCAGTTAGATTGGATCAGAAAAATTACAACTTTTAGTATATGTGCAGAAAAATATAGAAATAAACATATATGTAGAAATATATATATTGGGGATCCTTGAGTGTCTCAGCGGTTTAGAGCCTGCCTTTGGCCCAGGGTGTGATCCTGGAGACCCAGGATCGAATCCCACATCAGGCTCCCTGCATGGAGCCTGTTTCTCTCTCTGTCTGTGTTTCTGCCTCTCTCTCTCTCTCTCTGTCTCTCATGAATAAATAAATAAAATCTTAAAAAAAGAAATATATATTTATAATATATAACAGATATTTATCATGTAAATAATGCACATTATATACATATATAATTATATATATTGTATTGATATAAAATATATATATTCCATGTATTTCTTTCCTGAGAGGGATCAAGCACCAAATTCCACTAGCAATGAGGATATCGAGAGCCCAAAAATACTGTTTTTCACTAAAAGGAAACAGGGCTTCTTGAAAAAAAAGTCTGAGTCCAGGGCTAAGGCAGAGAAAGTACAAGTGAGCACACATCTTTTCTTGCCAGAAAACAAGGAAGCACTGAAACAATGATTGAAAGATGTCAAAAGCAAAAAGTCAACCTGGAGAGGCCCCCACTAGCCAAATTTGGGATGGTGTGAGTATCTGAATAGATGATGACAGCAATGGGTTGAAACATACTGAACAAAACAGGGAGCTGTCAGTTCACATAGATGTAAATGAATGGGGGAGAAAACGAAGTCTGACAAGGAAGTGATACCTACAAAGTACCTCTTCCCAAAATGCTTACAAATTACAAAGGGAAGTGAGTAATTTTATAAAGTGGAGAAGCCTAGCAGACACCGCCTTATTCAAGCGATCAAAGTGGCACATCACGTCAAACCTGTGTGCCACCCAGGAGGAAGCAGGGAGAGGCGCAGGGTATCATTTCCGAGATATTTGTGTTAGTGAACTGAATTGAATCATAGGGAAATATCAGACAAATCCAAATTGAGGGGCCTTCTGCAAGATAACTGGTGTGCAATGTGGAAAGTCAAGGAAAGAGACTGGGTTGCGGGGGGGGGGGGTGCTCTTCTAATTTGAAGCAACTAAGAACCACCAAATGCGACGTAATTTTGAAGTGGAGCCTTTCGTTATAAAAGATATTATTGGGACAATGTGAATAAAGCCGAACAAGGAGATGGCGGTAGTGTATTTGTGTTAGTTTTCTGACTTTGTTGGTGACCCTATGGCCCTACAGGAGAACATCCATGTTTGTAGGAAACACCCAGGAAAAGAGTAGAGAGTGACCAGAGGGCATGATGTCAGCATATTACTCTCTCTAGGGGCTCAGGGAAAAATTTCATTGTATCATACATCCACCTCTTCTCTGTGATTGTTTCAAAATAAACAATATGCATAAAGGTAATATGGCAGATGGTGAATGCACATGAGCGACTCCTTTAAATTTGTGTTGTCTGGAAAATATGCCCTGAAGAGGTGGCATTTCAATCTGAGGACTGAATAAAACCAGAGCTGGCCATTCAGAGATCTGCTTGAAGAGCATTCATTCCAGGCAGAGGCCTGAAGGAATTTAGTGAGATCCAAGAATAGAAAAAGACAAGCATCCAGTAGATGGCTGGAGCTGAATGAACAGGAAGGAGATGGAAGGTACACGGACAGGCTCTCGGGAAGAGCCTCGCCAGTGTCAAGATGTTTGGAACTTCACTTGAGGTGCCAAGGAAAACCACTGAAGGAGTTTAGCAAGAATGTAATGTGAGCTCATTCATGTTTTCAAAAACCACTCAGAAGAAAAGGAGACCAATGTTAACATAAAGAGATAAAGGCTATTCGCACTAGGAGTGAAAAAAGAAGAAAGGTGGTGTGTACTCTGGAAGTAAAAATGATAGGATTTATCACCATCATTATTGAATGAGGAGATTGAGAAAATATAGAGTAAAAAGGGCAGCTATTCCTTAGTTAAGAGCTTACGACCCACCAGGCAGCTTCCAGTCACTTCACATACATTTATTTACTCATTTAACCCCTCGTAACAATACAATGAGACAAGTACATGTGCTAGTCCCATCTAGAGATACCGAGGTGTGAAGATGGTAAGAGACAGGACCAAAGTCACACAGTCTTTGGCGAAAGAGCTGTGATTCGGATTCACAATGGCATACTTAACTACATGCTGTACATGTTTTTTTTTTTTTCTAAATCAACTTTTTGAGGGATAATTTACACATAAAATAATACACTGCCTGTAAATGTACAGTTTAATGATTTTTGATAACCATATATAATTATGTAAGTATCCCCACAACCAAGATACAGAACATTTCCACCACCGAAGAGTTTCCACTCTAACCTTTTAATTTCCTCCTAATTCCATATCTGATATCTGGTTCTCCTAGCTCCAGGCAACCATTAATCTGCTTTCTGTCACTATCATTTTGTTTTGTCTGTTCTAGGGTTTTATTTAAATGGAATCAGACAAGTATGTAGTCTTTGTGTCTAGCTTCTTCACTTGAACATTTTTAAGTTTCCACGATATTGTTACGTGGATGAGATTTATCTTTCCATTGCAGAATATTCCCTTTCATTTTAGATTACTATTTTTCAGTGCAGGATACTATTCCATTATAGTCAGAGAACACAGTTTGCAATCCATCTACTAGCTGATGGGCATTTTGGCTTTTTCCAGTGTTTGGCTATTTCAAATAAAGATTCCAGGAAAATTTGTGTACAAGTCCTTTTATTAAAAAAAAATAGAAATTTCCTTTGAATCAATATCCTAGGAATAGAACCGCTAGGTTCTATGTTTCATTTCATGAGCAACTGGGAAAGAGTTTTCCAAAGTGGTTGTACCATTTGATATCCCCACTCAAGAATGTCTGGGAATGCCACTTGCTCAACATTGCCTTGTCAACCTTTAGTTCTACCGGTCTTTTCCAACTGTAGCCATCCTAGTGTGTGTGCAGCTTGCATTTTTGGGGCAACTAATAATGTTAGATATTTTTCATGTCTTTATTGGCCATTTGTTCATATACCATCTTTTAAAAGTGTTCACTTTTTCCCATTTAAAAACTATTTTCTTTTTGCCTTCCTATTATAAGTTGTCAGATATAAATACATATATGGTAAATATTATCTCCCCATCCATGTCTTGCCTTTTCATGTTCTAATGATGTTTTTTGAAGTTTTTTAATTTTGGAAAAGTACAACTAATATTGTTCTCTCTTATACAGCTTGTGTTTTTGCCCTAAACATTTTGCTTACTTCAAGGTTTCAAACATGTTCTATGTTTTCTCTTTAGAAGTCTTACAGTATTAGCTTTTATTTAGATCCATGATCTATTTCTAGTTAATTCTGTGTATGGTATGAAGTAATGACTGAGATTATTTTTGCCTGACATGGATATCTAGTCATTCTGGCACCATTTTGGAAAAGACTATCTTTTCCCTGTTACATTGGCATATTTAAAAAAAAATGAATTGGTCATATTTGTGTGAGTCTATTTATAGACTCCATACCCTGTTCCATTGATTACCATGTCTATTCTTACATTAAATGTATGCAGCCTTGTTTATTGAAGTTATACAATAAACCATGAAATCAAGCAGTGTAAGTCTTCAACTTTGTTCTAATTCTTATTTTTAAATAGATTTTATTGTGTACTAGTTTTGGATTACAGAAAAACTGACAAAGGTAGCACAGAGAGTTCCCATATACTCTGCACCTAGTTTTCTCTATTATTAACACTATGTTTGTATAGTACATGTGACTCAATTAATGAATCAATATTGATACAGTTAATAACTAAAGTCTATCCTTTATTCTCTACCTAATAGTCCTTAATGTTTCTTTAATAATGTTTTTTTTTTTCTGTTCCAAGATGCCACATTACATTTACTTGCTATATTCCCTTATATACCACTTGATTATAACAGTTTCTTAGACTTTTTGGTTTTAATGACCTTAACAATTTCAAGGAGTATTAATTACAATTTTCTGTAGGATGTTCCTCTGTTGGAACTTGTTTGTGTTTTTATTTTCTCATGATTACACTGGAGTTATGGGTATGTGGAAGGAAGACCACAGAGATAAAGTGATACACACACTGATAAAGTCCATCACATTAGATCAAGTGTATATCATACCAACATAATTAATCACCATTGATAGTGACCCTTGGTCACGTTGTTGAAGTAATTTTTGTTAGGTCCCACTACCATAAAATTATTCTTTCTCCCCATGTCATACTATACTCTCTGGAAGGAAGTCACTATATGTAGCCCATGGTTAAGGAGTGGGGAGTTATTCTACTTCCTTGAGGGCAGAGTATCTACATAAATTATTTGGAATTGTTCTGCAGGAGAACTTTGTTATCTTTCATTATTCATTTTATTCAATTATTTATTTATATTAGGATGAACTTATAAATATTTATTTTATACTTTAGATTATATTCCAATACCACACTGTTTACCTTGTTGCTCAATTTTCTAGCTTTGGCTATTGGGAGCCCTTTCTATTGGCTACTATGTTACTCTGACAAATACCCATTGGTGCAGAATGGTTTTCCTTTATTTTATTGTTTTTATTTTTGTAGTCTTTTTTTTTTTTTTTCACTTTTTACATTTTGGCCCTAAAAGATGCTCCAGGCTCATCTAGTATGTACCCTGCCCTGGTTCAAGAACTAACCATTTATCCAAGGAACTCTGATTATTTTTATTAAGGAATGCTATTAGGAACCAATATTTAGATAGATGGTGTGTTCTGTTCTTTTTCAAAATTATCTTGTTCTTTTAATATTTTATTTATTTACTCATGAGAGACACAGAGACAGGGAGAAGCAGAGACACAGACAGAGGGAGAAGAGGCTCCACACAGGGAGTCGGATATGGGACTCCATCCCAGGTCTTCAGGATCACACCAAAGGTGGCTCCAAACCGTTGAGCCACTCAGGCTGCCCCTGTTTTTTGTTTGTTTGTTTTTAATGTTCCTTACACCTCTATAGAAAAACCCAATGCCTCCTACATTTCAGCTTGAGCACCAGATAACTGATTGCACCTTTTGTTCAAATTAGAAAATCTAGAAGATAATTAGTTGGGGATGAGGAAATCAAAAATTCTCTTCTGGACATTTTAAATTTGATATCGAAATGTTCTTATCAAGCCTACATATCTTCTCAGCTCTCAGGACCAGAAGACTATTTTTTTTTAAGACTTATTTATTTATTTGAGAGATAGTGCAGAAGCAGAAGGAGGGACAGAAGGAGAGAGAGAGCTGGAAGTAAAGCAGACTCCTCACTGAGTACAGAGCCCAACAGAGGGCTGGATCTCATGGCCCAAAGATCATGACCTGAGCCAAAACCAAGAGTCAGTCTCTTAACAAACTGAGCCACCCAGGTGCCCCTCAGGACCAGAAGATTATTAATGCTAGTTATAAGATAAAAAGGGCAATAGGAACATTAATTAATTAGTTAACTAGTTTAAATGGTTTAAAATCTTGGCTAGCAACATCCAAATTTAGTAGTTCATTCATTAATGAGTTATGTGTTTCTTGACATAAAAGATTGTAAATTTGTAACTGCAGCTATTTCCACATGGCTGAAAAGAATCTTGGTAAAGGGGACAGATTCTGACATTTCTTTTTTTTTTTTTTTCAGATTCTGACATTTCTTAATCTCCTATCACATTTTAGGTATTGTTCAGATCTTTTGCATATATGTCAAGACTAACAACAACCAAAAAATGGCTATTCTTCTTCCCAGTCTGCAAATGTGAAGAGTGAATTTTGAGAGATTGGGTAATTTCTCAAAGTCACAGAGCAGGAAAGGTGGTGCTGAGATCCAACCCATTACCCATTGAATTGGATTTGAAAAATTATCCATTATTTGAAATTCAGACATAACTAGGCATCCTGCATTTTTATGTGCTAAATCTGGCAACCCTAATCTAGGACCATCTGGCTTCAAAGGCTGTGTTTTTTCCATACCACAGCGTAAACACAATACATCAGGAGACAACACATGAGAATCTGGGAAATATTCTCTCCTATATTCTCATACTTTAATTTACTGTAGTTCCATATATATATATATAAATATATAAATGTGCTTTTGTGTATATAATCCACACTCAGAAAGGTGTAATATAGGTCTGAAGATAAAAAGAACATTTTTGGTTTGAATTTCTTGATTTTGGGGTGTTTTGTTGTTGTTCAGCTACATAAGACTAATAAAATTAACCTTTTGCTTCAATCAACTGTCTCAAATTGGAGGTTTTTCTAACCCAATAATTCCATTACACATTTAAACTGCCTTGTCACACTTAAAAATTCAATCTAAAATATCTGGGAAAAAAAAAAAAAAAACAATGTCTTGTTATATTTGATGTTCCCAAGTTCTAATTAAAAACACCAGAACAGTAGGACTGCTGATGAGATTGGTCCCACTCTGGAGGAAAAGCGCCCTCTCAGCACACTAGAAGAATTAATTGATGCCTTTGCAATCAACTCTCAAGGTAAATTTAAAGTCTTTATTAGGAGCATCAAGGTCTTGTGACATCTCTTCTCCTTTTAGCCTCATATTCCTTAAAATTATGAGTTTTCTAACATGTCCCCTGTTCTCTATTTCAGTATCTAAATACTCTTATTTCCTACATTGATATGTTTACTTGCTTCTTAACTTTTGTAAATAGGAGAAATGATATAAATTTTGAAAATTTATGTAAATATTTTATAACCTTGGAATATAAATGAGACTTTTTAAACAAGATAACAACAATTGAGAAAGAAGGAACTATAAAGGAGAAAATTGAATGATTTACTCTGCAAAAATGTAGTATTTCTGTATAACTAAAAACACTGTAACAGAATTAAGTCAAAACCAAATTGGTTTAAAAAATGCATATGGAAGCCAATAATTCATTGGCAAATTTGCTCAAACTATTCATTGACTAATTTATTGTTTAGTTTTATATTTTTTAAAACATCCAAAATTGTATTACTTTTGCTAACATATTCAAAAATTTTCTGTTCTTTTTTTTTTTTAAGATTTTATTTATTCATGAGAGACACACAGAGAGAGAGAGAGAGAGAGAGAGAGGCAGAGACACAGGCAGAGGGAGGAGCAGGCTCCATGCAGGGAGCCCAACGTGGGACTGGATCCTGGGTCTCCAGGATCACACCCCAGACTGAAGGCGGCGCTAAACCACTGAGCCACCCAGGCTGCCCAATTTTCTGTTCTTTTCATTGTTACTTGCACCCCAATCATTCTATCAGATTCATTTTCTTTTTTTTTTTTTTTTATTGTTTTGACACTTTTTTTTTTTTTTTTTTTTTTTTATTGGTGTTCAATTTACTAACATACAGAATAACACCCAGTGCCCGTCACCCATTCACTCCCACCCCCCGCCCTCCTCCCCTTCCACCACCCCTAGTTCGTTTCCCAGAGTTAGCAGTCTTTATGTTCTGTCTCCCTTTCTGATATTTCCCACACATTTCTTCTCCCTTCCCTTATTTTCCCTTTCACTATTATTTATATTCCCCAAATGAATGAGAACATATAATGTTTGTCCTTCTCCGACTGACTTACTTCACTCAGCATAATACCCTCCAGTTCCATCCACGTTGAAGCAAATGGTGGGTATTTGTCATTTCTAATAGCTGAGTAATATTCCATTGTATACATAAACCACATCTTCTTTATCCATTCATCTTTCGTTGGACACCGAGGCTCCTTCCACAGTTTGGCTATCTTGGCCATTGCTGCTAGAAACATCGGGGTGCAGGTGTCCTGGCGTTTCATTGCATTTGTATCTTTGGGGTAAATCCCCAACAGTGCAATTGCTGGGTCGTAGGGCAGGTATATTTTTAACTGTTTGAGGAACCTCCACACAGTTTTCCACAGTGGCTGCACCAGTTCACATTCCCACCAACAGTGTAAGAGGGTTCCCTTTTCTCCACATCCTCTCCAACATTTGTTGTTTCCTGCCTTGTTAATTTTTCCCATTCTCACTGGTGTGAGGTGGTATCTCATTGTGGTTTTGATTTGTATTTCCCTGATGGCAAGTGATGCAGAGCATTTTCTCATGTGCATGTTGGCCATGTCTATGTCTTCTTCTGTGAGATTTCTGTTCATGTCTTTTGCCCATTTCATGATTGGATTGTTTGTTTCTTTGGTGTTGAGTTTAATAAGTTCTTTATAGATCTTGGAAACTAGCCCTTTATCTGATATGTCATTTGCAAATATCTTCTCCCATTCTGTAGGTTGTCTTTGAGTTTTGTTGACTGTATCCTTTGCTGTGCAAAAGCTTCTTATCTTGATGAAGTCCCAATAGTTCATTTTTGCTTTTGTTTCTTTTGCCTTCGTGGATGTATCTTGCAAGAAGTTACTATGGCCGAGTTCAAAAAGGGTGTTGCCTGTGTTCTTTATGGGCAACTAATATTCGATAAAGGAGGAAAGACTATCCATTGGAAGAAAGACAGTCTCTTCAATAAATGGTGCTGGGAAAATTGGACATACACATGCAGAAGAATGAAACTAGACCACTCTCTTTCACCATACACAAAGATAAACTCAAAATGGATGAAAGATCTAAATGTGAGACAAGATTCCATCAAAATCCTAGAGAAGAACACAGATTCATTTTCTTGTATTATTAAGTTACATCCTTTACTAGCTATTTCAGTAAGTGAAATGGATGGTAAATTCTCTTCATCTTTCTATATCTGCATTTCACTTTAACATTGGAATGACAGCCAAATGTGTAAAGATTCCAAGGTTCAAGCTAGTTGTTCCTTCAGATGGATTTAGTCTTCTCTGAGATCTATTGATTTTTTTTCTTTAGCTTTGATGTTCTGCAGTTTCACTAGATGTTGTTACGTATATCAACATCAAAATATTTTTTTAAATTAAATTTCAGAAAACAGTGTGCTATCTTATATCTATATATTAACATGCAAGTCTTAAAATCATGACATGTAGACATAGAAATATATACGCACCTAAAATGGACCCAAATTCAGAAATCATGTCATTTTGAGTTGAGAGTCAAGATTCTCTGAGAGCAGCCAAATGCAGAAACAAATATAGGGTAACCAGTAGATGGAAGAGAGGTCGGGGCTTGGAAAAGCATTTTTTTTAGTCCCCTAGCTTGGACTCTGGACTTTTAAAGGAGTCTTTTTATAGTGGAACTCCAATTTCAGTAGCAGCAGCTCGGTGGCCTGGGCACGCTTAGAGATTTAGAGGAGGAGAATGTAGCTCAGCCAGAAAGAGAACCCACGGTGAATTGTATGGAGTTACCACCTGTGGAAAATTCACAGGAGTCAAAAATGCTTCCTGTGCTCAACTAGTCCTCTGTCCTTGAATCAGGTGTCTTAGGGCCAGAGATTGTACAATGACTTGGGTGAGGTTGGGGGGCATGGTGGGAGCTTTGGGCTGGATCATCCTGCTGTCTTATATCAGAAGCAGCTGCTGACTTCTTCCATCCCTGGGGTTGCAGGGCTTATCCACGTATTATGCCATTTTAAGGGAAACTGTGCTTATAGTTTTGGTTAAAGCTTTCTAATGGCCAAGGAGGTAACCAGGAGGGATTAGGATTGAGCTACGTAGGACTAGAAGGAGGTGAGCATCCTGGGGAAGGGGTAACAACTATTATTCAAGAAAGGTGAGAATTTGAACAGTGTCAAATTCAACTAGATGAGCTTGATGAGATGAGAGTAATAGAGGTTAAGAAGATATCCTTCTGAAGCGAGGTGTACACATCAGCCGAATTTCTCATGTGGGAATGTCACATTTACTAGGGGGAGATTAGAGCAAGAATAATATTTTAATATTGCCAAACCACTGTGCTGTTAATCATTAGCAGAGTTTAGCTCTTGCTCTTCTCAAGCCCTAATAATAAAAAGCCAGGCTTGGGTGACTCCATCAGAGTTTCTTTTATAAGCTATAGAGTAGGGAGAAATAAAGATGTCATGTAAATTAAGTTTCCCTAAAACAGGCAGGACAAAAGCTCTCCTTGTGTGTAGAGGATGGAGCGGGAAGGATGGAGCGGGAAATAAAGGGCAGGAGGAGAGGAAGAAAGGCTGGAAACCATATTCAAATATCTCTTCTGCCAAAATACAGCTGATAAAAATCTCCAAAGCAGAGATCCACATGTCATCTTGCCTTTGGGACCCTGGGATGAGGAGTTCTCTAGTGTGCCCCAACGATAGCAAAACACCAAAAATTATGAGTGTTTAGGCGGAGAGAGGGCTGAGTTCAGGCCCCAGTTTCCTGTGGATGTGTGGAGCTTACAGAAGATTCCTTGTTTGCCACATGCCCATACAAGGTGAAGTGGAAGTGCCAAGAGGACTAGAGACCAAAAGAGGCAAATCCAGACAAGAAACAAGCAGGGATGAGGACCCTGTGTCTAAATCAAGGGCAGAGTCCCCCGAGGGTTAAAAGTGGATGTCAGCTGCCTGGAGGCCAGAAAGGAAGAAGCAACATCATGGAGGGGGCACTGGGAGGTTGTAGGAAGCACGTGCTTCTGACACCTGGGTTCTTGATGAACAGGGAAAGGCCACCCCCACCCACCCCACCCCCCTGGGGCTAGCCAATTTCTAGAGATACTAAGGGACTTGACTAGCCTGCAAGTGTGTCTTTCCTGTGCACACCGATCAGTGCAAAATCTATGTCTCTAGCCATCTCCTTTATGGAGCTCACATAACCAGGCCACTATCCCCTACTCTAATTCACCCTAGGGCCAGGGACCAAACACTGACAGATAGCTCCTACACCCAGAGCCTGTTGAAATTACCCAAACTAGCCAATCCTAAGGCTACTTACTCTGCCCATTGCTTCATGTAGAAAACACAATGAAGCCTCTTGCTCATGCCTTTCCTTTGTTCCCTGTGCCTCCTGGCTGAGCCTGCTGCTGTCCCAAGTGGCTCCTGGGAATGGTGAGCAAGAAAATATCTTTTCAATGACAATCGTCTCCTGATCCGTTGGCCTCACCACACCTAAATAATAACAAAACTTTCATTTTGAAACAGAGGCAACACCCAAAACCCAGCAGACTAAGACAACACATCCTTAGGCCAGCCTGCAGCCTCCTCCTAGTTGACATCACTCTCATTCTGCATTCTAAAAATATTTGGGGAAGGATGGGGGGTAGGAGAGACTCCTTGAGGAGGAAGTAATGATCTGATCTTTGAGTTGGCATAATACTGATCTAAAAATGACTTCTTAAACCAGGAGAAGTTTCTATGTATTTAATTGGAAATGTTTCACCTCCCCTGACCCACAACAAGCTCACACTGGCCAGTTGGTAGGCGCATGGGTTCAACAGAAAGGAGAAGCCAACTGGAAAACCTAATATGAGAGTCTTGCATAGTTGAGTTGACTTTTCTACCCTAGGGAAGGATTCCAGTCTTCAATAATTTTTAAAGGAAAGAAATTCTGTCCATTGGGATTAATATACAACTCTAAAGTAACACATATCTGCTGAAGATAATTTGGAATATCCATCCTTCAAGCCAAAGAAAAACACTGCATTTACTCTCCCACTGTCTTTGAAACGTGTCTCTGCATGTATTCATGTACTGAGCAATGTGCCTAACACCCTAACCTGGTTTTCATTAAACAACATTTAAATTCATTAGACCATCCAAGACTATTAAGTGGTCTTACTATTTGTTGCTTTATTTATGTAATCAGTCCCCTGCTGTTACTTGTTTAAGTTGTTTCTACAATTTCTTACTCTAAATAATACTCTGGTGGGTATCAAAATACATTAAATGTTGTGTGCGTCTTTATGTCTAATTAGATAAATTATTAAATAAATTAATAGAAATTAATTAATAGAAATTAAACAACAGCATTCCCTTTTCAAGACCTTTTGATCTTATGCACATTTTCAAGACTTTTTATTTATATTACCACATTTTTTCCAGCTGTACTAATTTGTATACCTCCCACCAACAGCGTGTGAGAATTTCCATTTCTCCCTTCTCTAAAAAAATGTAAGGTTTATTTTTTAAATATTTATAAAATCTTTGCCAACAGAAAAAAATGGCATTTCTTTAAAAAAAAAAAACACACATCTCTTTTCTTCAATAACCAATGGGAATGAACATTTCTCATCTATCTGTAGGCTAATCTTTAAATTGCATTATTCAGATACTTTCTCAAGTTTCTCAGAATATTAACCTCTTTCCTACTGATTTCTGAAAGTTCCCTTTAGTATAAGAATTATGAACCTTGCTGGTCATAGATGTCACAGTTTTTCTACTGGCTTGGCATCACCTTCTAATTTTGTGTTTAGAGGCTATCTTTCATTTATAAACAAACAGGATAGATATTTAGAGATGAAATACTGTGATGAGCTTATCCCTAGCAGATTTCCCTTTAATTTGCAATTATTCATAGAACGTTGAGAATATGCCCTTACTGGCAGGGAGTAATGATTGTAGTAAATTAAGGAAACAAGTTTAAACAAATACATGCTTACTCAAACTCTGCCTCCCAGAAACTGCTCTCCTCTCAGTCACCAGTCTTCACATGAGCTTCAGGGAATCTCAATAGCCTAAAATGCCCTGGTCTGTGGAGGACAGTAAATACAATAATAACTGACAAGGTCTAGGATTTTAGAGTGTTTCACATTCTTCACCTTAAACTGTATTGCATTAAACTGTAGAAGCTTGTGAATTTTGTTTCATTTTACAGATGCAGACATGAGCTTAGTGACTTGCCTGATGACATTTGGGTAGTGAGTGGGAAGGCATGACTCGTATGCACATGTAGTTCTTTCCCCACCTTGAATTCTACGCTTTGTTTTTACAGGACTACTTTCCCCAATGAGAAAAGGCTGTAGGTTGAGAAAAGTACTGAGAAGTAAAAGTATCATCTCTGGGATAATTTATGAAAAGTGAAACTTGAACATAAATTGGGCTCTTATAGGTTAAGCGTTATTTCAAGCCATGTGCTTGAACTGAAAAGTAACTTGACAGGCAAAAAAAAAAAAAAAAAAAATATATATATATATATATATATATATATATATATATATATATATAGACTCTCGTCTTTCTCATCATCTCTCTCATCTCAATCTGAGCCCTATGGAGGGTCCAAGTTTTTGATTCTTGAGAATGTTTTGGGGACAAGAATGAGGAGGTCACTGGCACATTGGCATGTGCTCACCTGTGAAGGAGCAGGAATTGGAACATATTAAAAGCAATGAGCCAAACTATATGGTTGTGAAGTGTGTACCTTATACAGGCTGAGGGAATATGTCTGAGTTGTCACCCCTGCCTGTCCTCCCCAACACACACTCAATTCTGCTATGTGTCTTAATCCTCCATGAGATTTCTTCATAACACTTATCGCCTCTCACTTGTTATGTATTTATTTGGTTACTTATCTATCATCTATGTTCATAAACTAGAATGAACGTTCCATGGCAGGACTTGTTTTCAATCATTACATTATAGTCAGCTCCTAAAACAGTACCTGTTATTCAGTGGCACCAAATATCTATTCAGAAGTCATAGGTAAAGTCTGAGCCACACTGCAGTTGCAGGTAGACCACATGAGGCCTTCTCTTCTCAAGTCTGACCAAGGTTATCTGAAATGTAGCTTCTCTTCATCATACTCCCAACACCGGCCCACCTCAGGGTACTCAAATATTTTCCCAATTTGTAAATTTTCTTGAAAATTAATATTCAAAGATAATACATATAATGTGACTATAAAACACAACTGAACTTTCTAAATTATAAAATATAATTTTTACTGTTATTTTAAGGTATATATTGACCTTATAAAATATATTTTGAACAGCTATAATAAGAACTTATTTGCACATATCATACAGGATGGGGTTCTTTTTGAGTAACTGAGACCCCAAATAATAGTTATTTACAAGAGAGAGGTTTATTTCTCTTACATAAAAGCCTGAAGACAAGCAGTCTAGAAGCTGTAGTTAAAATTTTTAAGTTCCTGGACTCTATCTTGTTATTTTACTAACCTCCAATTCCAAGGCCACCCCATAGACCAAAATAGCTACATTAGCTCCAGCAATTTTGTAGCATTCTAGCCTCTGGGAAGGCAAAGGGACCAAGAAGAAAGGACAAAGGATGCATGATGATTGTCTAATAATATTCAAGGCTGCCATGTGACACTTCCACTTATATTCCATTGATCGAAACTAAGTGATATGGTCTCATCTTGCTTGAAGGGAGGTAAGGAAATGTAGTCTTTATTCCATGTGGTGACATATGCATCTGAAAAACTGGGACTCTCCTACCACACAAAAAGGAAAAAGGAAGGGATCCCTGGGTGGCGCAGCGGTTTGGCGCCTGCCTTTGGCCCAGGGCGTGATCCTGGAGACCCGGGATCGAGTCCCACATCGGGCTCCCGGTGCATGGAGCCTGCTTCTCCCTCTGCCTGTGTCTCTGCCTCTCTCTCTCTCTCTCTCTCTCTCTGTAACTATCATAAATAAATAAAAATTAAAAAAAAAAAAAAAAAAAAAAGGAAAAAGGAAAATAAAGGACAGCTACTAGTTTTTATGGAGCTATCCAATTGAGTGCTTTCCTATTCAAAATAATCACCCCAGGAGGTCAAGTACTTTTTCTTTTTCTTTTTTTTTTTTTTTGTTTGTTTTGTTTTGTTTTTTGTTTTTGTTTTTGTTTTCTTTTCCAAGTACTTTTTGTAATAGCACTGTCATTGCCACCAGTTTTGCCTTCAGTGCCTATGATACATGTTTTTACACATCCTCAGAGGTGTCAAATACTCTACCTTAAAAAGTAAATGTGATTTTTTGAAATATCAAAAAGTTATCTCAGATGAAATCTTATGGGTTAGATATGTGACAAAATTAGTAAGATCATTTGAGACCAAAAATTTACTTACAGCCTCAAACTTCTAAGTCCAATATGTTTATTAAAATGATTTTCAAAAGGATGGTATTGTACAAATTCCCAACTACCAGCACCATCTACTACCCTCCATGAACAGAAGCACTCTCATCAGTACTTAGTACATTAATACTAGTAAAGATTGCAAACTTATAGGACTCAAGTAGATTCATTTCATGCCCTTCAACTTGTGACTTCTAGACTTGTACCCATTTGTGCAAATGATATGCTCTAGGAGCTGATGGTATATCATTTAAAATCTCCCATCATACTTGGCATTCTTTTTTTTCTAGGATGAAGAGAAATGGATCTCCAAAGTTTACATAAAGGTGCCCTAAAATTAGGATCTTAGAGTAGAAAAACTACTTGGGGCTGATTTTAAAATGTCATGTGACCTTGTGTTTCCACCAATTAACTGGAGGTAAAGTGTTAATTATTTGTGTACTTTTTTTATAAGGCAACTCAAAACATTGAATTTCATTCTTACATAAATTTGAAATTAGGAAAAATTGTAAGTATTAGCTATATTTTACAGTTTCTAGAATTTAATATCAAATTTCTTTTGTTTTTGAATCTTTATCAGTTGTTCCAAATCAGGAAAGTTGTTCTTTGTTAGTCTTTCAGAACTCAACTAAATATTGTGCTTGCCAGGTTCTTTCCCAGACAGTGGTGTCCCTCCTAGGTGCCCTGGTAACATGCGATTGTAATGTATTATCCTTGCCCATTGGTCTTTCGCCAAACGGAATATTCCTTTAAGGTGGAACTATGACATAATCACCAATTGTATTTTTAGCAATGTGTCTGAAATTTAGTGGGCATTTAATAAATCTTAAATTATTATAGAACACCCTACTTTAATTTCCAAAGGCACATTATATATGTACTTTCATATATTCTTCAAACACATTTTACTGGGAATTACTTGGTAAGTGCCCATTATGAATTGTGCTGGAATATGAATCTACCATCATTATACAAATCATAGTTATTGGAGAGGAAAAAAAGGATGAAGAAAGAAAGAAAAATAGAGGAATGAGAAGCTGTGGAAGAGATAGACAACACTCAGCTGACTAAATATAATAACTATATTTTAAAAGTGATGTTTTGGGGGCCCCAAATAAATTGTATTATTTTGTAGATTAGTATAACCATGTTAAAGATAAGGCTGGATTAAGACAAAAAGATGAGGGGTGCCTGGGTGGCTCAGTCAGTTAAGTGTTTGCCTTTGGTTCAGGTCGTGATTCAAGAGTCCTGGGATGAAGCCCTTCATCAGGCTCCTGCTGCTCAGTGGGGAGGCTGCTTCTCCCTTCTCTCTGCCCTTCCCCCTTCTCATGTTCACTGGTTTACTCTTGGTCAAAAAAAAAAAAAAAAAAAAAAAAAAAGATGAATGGGATATGACTGAAACATCTGAAAATAATGGTATATAAATTAGAAATTCTAGAAATTCTGTTAAACTACAACCTGCTAACAGGCCTAAAGGGGAAATCCATAATCCTTTCAAGTGCTCCAAACCTCATTTGACAAGATTCAAAATGAGTTTTTCATAAACATCTTTGGTAGAAAAAAATAGATACTTAAAAAATAATAGTTATGATTGTATAATACCTCTATGAACCCAAAAGTCAGCATCAGTCAGCACAAAAGGCTTAATGGTGAAGCACTAGAAGAGTATTACAATTAGAGGCATCCAGGCCAGAATGTCCACTAATACCTCCATTATGTACATCCATTACGTATATTGTTCAAGAAATATTAGCAAAAGCAAATCTACAAGAGAAAGAAATGAGGTATAAACACTAAACAGGAAAATGACTAATATATGGAGAAACCATAATTACACACATGTGGGATCCCACTTGTTAATTTTCCACTTTACACATGAAACTAAGACATAGAAGGGATATGTACTTGACTCAGATCCTACACCTACTTTGTGGCAGAGATAGAACCTGAATTCAGGCAGTTTCCAGATTTTGTACTTTAATCATTGTACTATATTCCAGAATATAGAGCAAACTCATTTCTTCCTCTTTCTTCCAAATACACACACACACACACACACACACACACACACTCTCTCTCTCTCTCTCTCTCTCTCTCTCTCTCTCTCTCACACACACACACACACACATTTTAGAAAAACATACAAGAGGCAAATGACATTGGAAGCTTTGGTGAGAGTGACAGGAGAGTAAGAGGAAAGATTTGTTTTTATTTTACAGATTTTCATACTGTGTAATTTTTCTAACCACACAGCTATTTTATTTCTGCTTTAATATAAACAGAAACACAAGAAAAGCACATGAAAAGGCCCTGAGGTAGAAAAGAACATTCTCTGAGAAACAAAAGGAAGCTTTCATGATTGATGTACAGAGATGGATCCAGAAGGGAAATACGATGAGCCTGGAGGGGAAAGCTGGGTTTTGTAGGCCATTTGAAATGTATTTTGGAACTTGTCCTAGAAGTAATGGGAAGTCATTTAGAGTTTTAAGCATGGGAGTAACACAATCAGATCAATGTTTTTTAAAGAGTCACTGGGTCAACAGAGTGAATAATAGATTGGAGAAAAGCAAAAGTAGAAGCTAGGGACTATTTACAAGTGAATTAGAGTAGTACAGAAAGATGATGATGGGGACTTAGGCTTGTGACAGTGACAGTGGAAAAAGAAGTAAGTGGATGGGTTGCAGAGGGATCAAGTAAGCAAGATTGTTGGGATCTGGTGATTGACACAATGGGGAGAGACAGAGATGAGATAAGAATGAGTCTCAGTGCTTTGGCATTGAGGGCAAGAAACTAGGGGGGGAAAAGCTCAATTTGGAATATGTAGAGTCAGAGACAACAGTTAGGAATCTGAGTAAAGATGCAGAACAGGCAAATGGATGTAGGCTTTGGAGCTCAGATGAAAGGTCTCTGTTGGGTACAACAACAGCCCCAATGGGAGTAAAAAAGGACATATAAGAGGATAGCTCCTGAGCAGAGGCTCTGAGAGAGAGACCAGCTCTGTGAAAGGACTTAGAAGATAATTGTTGAATGAATGAATGAGGCAGCCAAGGAAATGGAGAAAGGGTACCATGAAGAAAGGGAAGAAAAGTCAGATATACATCATAAAAGAAAGGGGAAAAACAGTGGTCAATTCAGTCACACAATGTTAAGGAACAAATTTCATGAATATTAATTGATAACAGGATTTATTTTAAAAGAATTCTAAGATTTACCTTTCATTTACTAGAGATCTGAAATAATATCCAATAGCTTTTCCAAGCACAGTATTATATAATTAAAATATTAATTATGATATTGCTGGAATCATGTAAATTAGGGAATCAAAGAAAAATCCCACTCAGTCGATGTGCTCTGTTTGAAAATATAGAATATCATAGGATTCTGGGAATCTTTCACTTATTCGAAACATTCAAATAATCAGATTATCCAATTTTTAAAACAAACCATTTAATAAAAGGATTTTTAATTGAATGTCAAATATAACAGATGTAATTAAGAAACAGTAATATAATTGTAAGTAGGTATAAAATGTGATGTTTAAATAAATATGTTAGAGTAGAATCCTGTCAGGTGTCTCAGAAATAATGTATCGGGGATGCCTGGGTGTCTCAGTGGTTGAGCATCTGCCTTTGGCTCAGGGCGTCAGTCCCATATTTGGCTCCCCGCAAGGAGCCTGCTCCTCCCTCAGCCTATGTCTCTGCCTCTCTCTGTGTGTCTCTCATAAATAAAATTTTAACAAATAAAATAAATAATGAATCATATAATTGAGTTTGTGGTATTTTCATACTTAATTTCATTTTCCGAGTATTTCTAGACTGTTTCCCATCCCCAAAGCAATTTTTTAATATGGGGAATACCGAGGTAATTTAACTCAAAGTTTCTGCCCTCAGGAGTTTGCATTATTGTAAGGGAAGGTGTTGATACAAACATAATCATTTGAGGGGCACCTGGGTGGCTCCCTCAGTTAAGCACTGGCCTTTGGCTCAGGTCATGATCTTGGGGTTCTGGGATCAAGTCCCACATTGGCTCCTTGCTCAGTGGGGAATCGAGTTCTTCCTTTGTGTCTCCCCCAACTTGTGCACACACTCTCTCTCAGTCTCTCATATAAATAAATAAAATCTTTTTTAAAAAAATAATTTGTTTGCAATAATATTAATGTGCACAAATTATGAGGGATGCCTGTCAGTCTCTGATATGCAGGAGGTAACATAGGAATTGAGCTCTGAGGGTTGAGTAGGAGTCAGGCAGAGGAAGTATAAAACAGGCATAGTCAGCAGAAAAAAAACGAATTCAATCAGAGAACCAAAGGAAAGATTTACTGCATTCAGCAAAAACAAAAGCTGTTTGGTATTATTGTAGGGTGATGTATAGGACCAAAAGTCAACACTGAATTGCCAGGGATGAGTCTAGGAGTCTTAGAGACTACACAAAGAAAATTGGACTTTACCCTGTAGTAGAATGGAAACTTTGAAGGGTTTGATATAGGTGGGTAATGGTTATACACACATGCACTCACTCTTCTTTTTTACTTCTTTTATTTATGTAAAATGAGGTCTATGTTGAAAACAGATTTGGAGAGTTCAAAATTTCGAGTCAGGAAGATAAGGACAAAGATCAAAACAGTAATTTAGGAGAATAATTTAGAAAAGATGAACAAGAATAAATAGAAGAGTAGAGAGGAAGGAATAGGTTTGTAATGGGCATTTATTTATTTATTTATTTTGGCCATGCAGCACCCCTTTCTCTGATATTTCTGATCCAAGGCAGCGTCTTCATTCAGGAATTGGATCTCACCCCCATAGCTACCCACCCCCATCACCAAGAGTGCCTTCTACATGGATGAATTAAATCTGTTAACCCCTCCTACCTTTTTTTTAAAGATTTTATTTATTTTTTCATGAGAGAGAGAGAGAGAGTGAGAGAGAGAGAGAGAGAGAGAGAGGTGGAGATACAGGCAGGGGAAGAAGCAGGCTCCATTCAGGGAGTCTGATGTGGGACCTGATCCTGGGACTCCAGGATCATGCCATGGGCTAAAGGCAGACACTAAATCGCTAAGCCACCCAAGGATCCCCAAACCCCTCCTACCTTCTTACCCCATATCCATACCCATATCATAGTAGCTCAGCCAAGAAGTGAAAATACAGTGCAAACTGAGTCAACAAAAATCACTTTGAGGTTTGGAGTTAGGAGAGAAAATGCCTCTTCTTCTCCACACGAAGCTGTGAGCCTGGGGTTGCCAGGGGATGCAGCCAACACAGAGAAGCAGGGATCAGTGTAGGGTGATACGAGTGAAAGATTGAGAGGTTTAGAGACACACCTGGTAGCACGAATTCCCTTATGGCTCAGCTGTATTTCTACCAGTCAGTGTGACACAAGTCTACGCAGGTACCCTCAGCTTTTTGAAAGTTTGAGCTACGTCACTTTGCTCTGGTGAGAGATCTACATTAGTACCTGTCTTCTCTGAGAGAAATCCAAAAGGGATTTTCATTTTTATGAAAAAAAGGAGAAAGGGGAAAATGACATTCAGTGTTTGTTTCGTAGGAGCTGTTCTAGAGGTAGCATGCCCTCAGAGCAGTGGCTACCGTGGCCCCACCAAGCTCCCTTCCCAGGAAATATCTTGAGCATCTCAGCATCAAGCCAACACAGCTTGGAACCATGTTTGTGAGCTTCTGTGTTTTATCTCTATTTTGTGCATCCATTAGCAACATGTGTCCTAAGGTATAAAAAAAAAAAAAAAAAGGCTAAGAGAGGTTACATTTTTGGGTCTGGGAATGCTCAAAAAAAAATTTCATATAAATTAATGGCAATTGCTTCTTCATTTCATTGTAATTCAGGAAAGGTTTCGTAGGAAAGCTGTGCTGTTGGCTGCTGGAGTCCATCTGCACAGTTTCCCTTTCGTCCAAGGGAAATTTAAGTTGGATTTCTCTCACTTGTGAACATGGTACTGAGATAGAGTGCTGAACATACAGAGCAGGTTTTGACAAGATATGAGTCGAGCTTTACGTATGTTAAGTTTGAGGTGCCATTCAGGGGGCGTTCCACTGATACAAGTAAATCTAAATAAATCTGGATGGACTTGTACCCAGCTTTGGCAATTTACAGGCTAGAGAATTATTTCATCAAGGTATGCCATGAACAGTTCAAAAGTGATGAATATTAGACAAGGAAAATGTGCAGCGTAAGAAAAACAGTGGGATGCAAATGAAAATCTGAAGAACGTCAACCATAAAGAGTACAAAGTGGAAGAACACATTAAACAGAGAGAAAAATACCATAAAAATATAAAACAAACAAGGAGCATGCTCAGTCAACGTAGGAACTAAGGAGTAGAAGATACCTAGGAGAAGTTGCTAACTCTTGAAAGCTACAAAGAGGTCCAGTGCCTGAAAAGTCTCCATGGCACCAGGAAGGGCTATTAGTGCTCTTTTGTTTTGAACATTGATTGATTGATTGATTGATTATTTATTTAGAGTGCATGTGCATGAGCAGGGGCAAAGGGGCAGAAGGAGAAGGAGAATCTCAAGCACAATCCACACGGAGCGCGGAGCCAACGCAGGACTCCATCTCATGACCCTGAGGTCACGACTTGAGCCAAAACCAAGACTGAGACACCAAACCGACTGAGCCACCCATGCTCTTAGGGCTATGGGTGCTCTCACATGCAACGGTTAATAGAACGGTGTGAAGGAAAACACACTTCCAGGGGACTATGATCAACATGTGAGCTGAGGAAGTTAGCTACAACCAGCACAGTTCTCAAATTTTCACAAACAGAGGACAAAAGGGTTGGACCACGGCTGGAGGGGAAACAGGCAAGGTTTTACCAGCTTAGGACAAACACCGGTGGGGAAACGACACACACACACACACACACACACCCATGTGTAATACATGAATCACATATATATATAGTATGCAAATTATATGTACAAATAGACATAAACAGCTACATTTAGGCATGCAATCTGAACTCTTGGGTTTATTTTATTTTGTTATTTTATTTTATTATTTTTATTTATTTTTTGAACTCCCGGGTTTAAATCTTACTTTCTGAGAGCGAGTTGTATAACTTCTCTGGGCCTCTTTGACTCTTTCTGTAATACGAGAAAAATGGGAAAATAACAGAAATTATTTAAGGGAATCATGTTGAGAATTAAATGAGTTATAAGGTGGAAAGAACACAGAGCAGATTCTGGGACACAGTAAGCACTCCGTAAGTATTAGCTGTCATTTCAGCAAAGATAATCCATCTTCGAGAGCCTTCGTATTCACTTGGAAGTCTCTTCCTTCCAGGTGGTTCAAGTGTGTAGGTAGAAAGGACGTCAGTGCTCATAAAACTGCACCACTACCTTGATTTCTTAATAATGGACAGAGCTCTCAACGCCAAAAGGATTTTGGACTGGCTGACAGGGCATTAGCATTGATTTTCTGGCTTTTCCTCATCAGTCTTCCTCCCTGTAAGTGTTTTCTTTTCCTCTCAACTCCAGGCTCCCAGGTGTCCTCTTGATCTACTTAGTCTGACGCCCAGAAGTGCTACTTTTCAGTGTCACAGAGAGCATGACATCATCACAGGGGGGCAGAGGGCTTGTGCTTCCTTTTTCAGTCAATGGTTAGTGGTGGCACCTGCCCAGGACTTATTTCTGCAGCACATCTAGGTTCATTTCTCATAAATATTGAGACACCCTCCAGAGGCCTTGCAGCAATTTTTAAAAATATAAAAAAATGATTAAAGATGAAATGCATGTATTATACAAAACAGTATTCAAAAATTCATCCATAACATAATTTTAACTCAACCTGTACACAGGTAAAAACAAACAAAAAAAAAAACTGGAAGAAAAACACATAAACCCCTTAAAATTACATATCTCCAGGTGGCATGACTTTATCTTCTTCTCTATACTTTTGCAATTATTCACACAGATCATTTGCTAGTTTACAATTTTAAAAAATCTATTTTGTTAGCTGGATATACAGAGTTTTACCAACATTCAAAATTTTTCTTTCTTTTTTTGTTCCCAGGCAACTGCAGATAATTGTAATGCTCTCAGAGCAAAGCTTTTTATAAAACTCTACTTGAAAAGTACCAGTGGCAATCCAGATCCTAAGTCATTTAAAGGTAAAAGGTTTGGTCATTTCTTCTGGTCTTAACATCGCAACATATTTTGGTTTATACGTTCTTTCAGATGCAAAGATTTGCGTACCTCTTCCATATCAGAATTCCTTTTCTGGCAGTAGGACAGGGAACAAAAGAGCTTTAAATCCCTGTCCTCATGGAGAACCTCTCCAGGATTTATTTATCACTTAAGTATTATCTCAGAATAGAATTTTTATCATTTAAAGCTGGATGTTATGATATACAGGAACGCTCCTTCATTTTCTGTCATCTAGTACATACTCATCACACCCCTGACCATACTACCATGTGTTCACCCTGTACCTGCCCTGTCACCACCCACCCCCATGGGCACCACTTCATCTCACAGGTCCTGCTGGCATGCCTGGATGAGTCCGGAGGGAGGGTCCGGGGGTCAGGAAAGGGAAAACAAGAAACAAGTTTCAAGCACACTTGTTATTCATATAGTCCTTAAAGCCTAAATAGGGTAGGTAATATTAACCTCCCACTGTGGATGAGGACACAGGTTTAGTGAAATTAAGCATCATTTCAAGCGTCATGTGGCTCGTCAGTGGCAGAGCCGAGTTTTGAACCCAGGTCTAACTGACTTCGCAACTCGTGTTCTTCACTGGGCTGTGATGCTACGTTCTGATCACAGGCAGGTGAAGCAGGGCACAGGCTGAGCGGCTTGGGCGAACCCTCCCATCCCCAACCTCCCTTCCATCACCTTCGCTTACTCAATTTTTAGCAGTTAGTCAATCCATCAATGTTCTCAATTTAAGTGTCTTCTCAATTGTCTAGAAGAATAAGTGCCTTCCTTCAAGCTAATTCTCCCCCTAGACATTGGGTTTTAGAGGAAAAAGAATAAGAATAGAGAAGGACTGAGAAGGATAATTAAATCTTTTTTTAGAAGACACAGACATCTCGGCATAATTGTTTAACTTTCCTTTCTCTTCTCTCTCACCCTCTCTCCCTCCCTTCCTTCATTCACTTTTCCATTTGTTCATTAAACACATATTTGTAGAGCACCTAGGTGCTAAGGATGCAGTGATGAGTGAACAGACCAGAAAGTGAAAAGTGGGAAAAACGGGGATAGAATCATGGGAAGAGGAGAGAAAGGGAAAGTTTAGACACAAAGTTCCACCTGAGGAGTCTGAGGCGCCCTCCAGGGAACCCTATACCAGGAGGAAGAAGAAGAGGCTCACAGGCTTCAGAAAAGGGATATTTTCAGGACACTCTTTGTCTCCCCATCTTGTCTCCCCATCCTGCATCCAAAGCCAGTCACCCTCCTGGTTTTTCATTTTTAATCAATTTTATTGAGATATGATTTTATTTAGATATGATAAATTTCATCTATTTAATGTACAGTCCGATGAGTTTTAGCAAAAATTATACCAACGTAACTCCTCAGAGTATAGGGCATTTCTATCAACATAGAAAATTCACTCATGGGATCCCTGGGTGGCGCAGCGGTTTAGCGCCTGCCTTTGGCTCAGGGTGCGATCCTGGAGACCCGGGATCGAATCCCACGTCGGGCTCCCGGTGCATGGAGCCTGCTTCTCCCTCTGCCTGTGTCTCTGCCTCTCTCTCTCTCTGTGACTATCATAAATAAATAAAATTAAAAAAAAAAAGAAAATTCACTCATGCCATTGGCAGTCAGTTCCCAACCCCCTATATACTCATTGATCTAATTTCTATCATTCTAGATTAATTTTGCCAGGCCTACTTTTAACCAACCTCTAACTGGATACTTATCCACGGAAGCTGCAATATTTCATTGCCATAACTTTGCCCACCTTTTTGGCTACTCACTCTTTTTATCAGAAAGGGCACAGACATCAAAATCAATGGTATCTTTTTTGGAATTGAAGCCAGTCACTTTCCACAAGTAGCTACAGAACCAATTACCTCCAAGAAGGTGGGGACTTCTTGGGGGGTGAACCTGGCTCTGGACTCCTAGTCTCTGGGAATGTAGCCAAACTGGTTTTAAAAAGTCTCCCCTTGGTTTCTAGGAATAACAGTCACAGTTGCCCAAATAAAAACTTTCTCCTGTGTTTGAAATTCTGTTGGATGGTGAGTACTGAGGTTGTTTATCCATCTTATAAGAACTTTAGTGAGGATATTTATAAGCATTTGTTTTCATGCTATTTTAGACTTCAGAAAAATCATTCTACCCAATGATTCATTGTCCTGGAATATCATTCACAGTACCAGTTCCCTTGATATATTTGTAATTGTTATAGGAGACAAAATTGCTATTGGAAACAAAAACAACTTGTGCTTTTGTGGGATAATAGGCAAATGTGTGCATTTACCTATGAAGCCATAATAATAGAGATGCAGGTATTCTTACCATAAGAGCCTTTACTTTAAATACTTAGTATTTAGCCAAAGCAATCTTGACAAAGAACAACACTGAAAGTTTAACAATTCCAGATTTCAAGATTTACCAAAAAGCTGTAGCAATCAAAACAGTATGATACTGGCACAAAAACAGACACATAGATCAACAGAACAGGATAGAGACCTCAGACATAAACGTATGATTATATGATCAATCAATCTATAACAAAGCAGGCAAGAATATACAGTGGAAAAAAAAAACAGCCTCTTCAATAAATGAAGCTGCAAAACTGGAAAGATACATGTAAAAGAATGAAACTGGATCACTTTCTAACACTATACATAAAAATAAAGCCAAAATGGAGTTTTGACCTAAATGGGAGACCTGAAACCATAAAAATCCTAGAAGAGAACACAGGCAGTAATTTCTCTGACATTGGTCGTAGCACCATTTTTCTAGATATGTGTCCTCAGGCAAGGGAAACAAAAGCAAAAATAAACTATTGGGACTACATCAAAATAAAAAGATTCTTCAGAATAAAGTAAACCATCAACAAAACAAAAAAGACAACCTACTGAATAGGAGAAGATAGTTGCAAATGATATACCCAAAAAGAGGTTAGCATCCAAAATATATAAGGAACTTCTATAACTCAACACCAAAAATAAAACGAAAAACAAAGAATCTGATTAAAAATGGGCAGAGGATCTGAAATGGACATTTTTCTATACAAGACATCCAGAGGGCCAACAGATACATGAAAAGATGTTCAACATCTGTCATCATCAAGGAAATGCAAATCACAACCACATGAGATATCATCTCATACCTGTCAGAATGGCTAAGATCAAAAACACAAGAAACAAGCGTTGGTGAGGACGTGGAGAAAAAGGAACCCTCTTTCATTGTTGGTGGGAATATACATTGGTAATGGTCACTGTGGAAAACAATATGGAGGTTCCTCAAAAAATTCAAAATATAAGGGAGCACCTGAGGGGCTCAGCAGTTGAGCATCTGCCTTTGGCTCAGGTCGTCATCCTTGGGTCCTGGATTGAGTCCCACATCAGACTTCCCACAGGGAGTCTGCTTCTCCCTCTGCCTGTGTCTCTGCCTCTCTCTCTCTCTCTTTCACAAATAAACTCTTTTAAAAAATTAAAAATATAAATACTGTATGATCCAATAGTTCCACCATTGACTTACCCAGGGAAAACAAAAACACTAACTCAAAAAAATGTGTGCACCTCTATGTTTATTGCAGCATTGTTTACAATAGCCAAGACATGAAAGCAACATAAATGCTCATCAATGGATAAATTCATAAGGAAAATGCCATGTACACACACACACATACATATACACATACAATGGAATATTACACAGCCATATAAAGGATGAGATCTTGCCATTTGAGATAACATGGATGAACCTAGATGAAATACATCAGGCTGAGAAAGACAAATACCATATGATTCTATTTATAAATGAAATCTAAAAACACCTTAGTCTCTGGATTACTCCCTCTGAGGGAAACAAGCCACCACACTGAAAGGGCCCTGATATGGAGAGGAGAGACCTCAGCAAACAGCCAACAGCAACTTGCCAATCATGTGAATGAGCCACCTTGGAAGTGGATTCTCTGGCCTCAGTCAAGCCTTCACATAACTGCATCCCCAGCTAATATCTCGTTACAATTTCATGAGACACCTTCCCTAAAGGGAGACTAGTTCAGCTAAGCTTTTCCAGAAATCCTGACACTCAGAATCTGTGAGCTAATGAATACATAAATAAAAATCAGAATCAGATCTATAAATATAGAGAACAAGCTGATGATAGCAGAATGGAAGATGGGGGGGATTGGGCAAAAAATAGGTAAAGGAAAGAGGGAGAAACAGGCCTCCAATTCTGAAATGAGAGAGCCACAGGAATAAGAAGCAGAGCATAAGGAATATAGTCAGTGATATTGTAATAGTGATAGAATAGGGGCACCTGGGAGCTATACTTGGGATGAACATAGCATAATGTATAAATTTGTCAAATTGCTAAGTTGTACACCCGAAACTAACATGTGTCAACTATATTCAAATTTAATTTTTTTATTTTAATAAAAACAAAATGAAGTACTTAGGATTTGTAGCCCTGCCTTCTCTAATATTGTCCTTATGTTCCTATAGGTGAGCTAGCCATGTATGTTCTGAGACAAAGATGGGGAAAATTATTGGAAATTCACCAGGTTGCATTACTTCTTTTCAGCATCCAAACCCACCATTCCTCTTATGGAATTAACACAAGGAATACAAAGGAAAAAGGAAAATAAAACAAAACAAAACAAAAACCAACCCTGGAGGAGTTTTGGTTTATTCAATTAGAAATGCTTATAACCCAAAATTTTCCCAGCTCCAGGAAACAATTTTTCCTCTTATCGTTCGTTCTTTCTACACATGTAAAAATAGTTGCTTTCTGCAAATCTATGAAATTGTGTTGTTGTGTTGGGGGTATTTTTGTACCTGAAAGTTTTAGTATAGAAGCTGCAATGGACCTCTGTGCTTCAAAAGTATTTAGAGCTTCAGGAATTCTCAAATTCCAGCCAATCTTTATGAACCTGCACTTGTGATGACAAAATTAGAAGGAGCAGAAAGTTAGGTGATTAGTAATAGATTTGCAAAACAAGGCCCATCACAACCATGGGGGAAAAAACACCCTTTTTGTTGTTAAGAACATTATAGGTACAATCTGAGGAAAAAAAGAAATGAAACAAAAGAGAGAAGAAGAGAGCGAGATAACAATCAAATAAATCCTTAGTCCTCTGGAATCCTGACATCACATCTCCTAAACCAGTCTCAGAATCTATCCCATAGGACAGCTTTGGTTTTCTAGGCAGAAATCAGCATTTTCAGAGGCTCCAGTCAAAGCCTTTAGTATTTATCTTTGGGTTCCCCCTGCCATGTAATTCTCTTCACTTTTACTTATTATCACAATTAATATGGAATTGCCAGTGTGCCCTGATTAATTGCGTGAATCAGCCAGTCGTCAGTAGTGCAAAGCAGAGGGTGTGTGCTAACAGCACGACATAGCCATTCCCTTAGGGGTATTTATATGAAAGGAGAGAAGAAAAGCTCATCATTACCTGGTTTTGTTTCTCCTACATGCTAGACAAGATGAGAGCTGGAGAAAAACCTGTAGGCACACAATTACAGCATGATTTGCTAAGGGCACATGGAAAGGGTTAGCAAGAAAACGGGGAGGGTTGCATGATTGTGCCTCCTCTGCCCCTCTAGACGACGCGACACTTACTCTAGGCTATCTGAGCTTTCTATTGTGTCTTACTACTGGTGATAGAAACCAATCTAGGATGCCTGGGTGGCTCAGTGGTTGGGCACCTGCCCCTGGCCCAGGGCGTGATCCACGGTCTCAGGATCTAGTCCCAATCGGGCTCCCTGCATGGAGCCTACTTCTCCCTCTGCCTAAGTCTCTCTCTGTGTCTCTCGTGAATAAATAAAATCTTAAAAAAAAAAAAAAATAAAGAAACCAATCTGAGCTAGCTTCATAAACAAACAAAACGTGTTTCATTAAACAAAATAACTGCCACTGAGGGACACTGGGAAAAGTATGGTGCGAGGGGCCAAACCCCACAGCTGGACTGCATCAGGTTTAAATCTCAGCTCTGCTGCTCATTTGCTGTGAGACCCTGAGCAGGTCACATCACCTGTCTGTGTTTCATGCCATCTAAGTCAGAGTCTGTGCATAAAATGCTCACAACAGGGCCTGGCCCGTGGCTTGCAGGGCCCAGGAAGCTGGAGCTAGAGCTTGGGGGGATCAGCTGTGCCTCCATCGCTCCTCACGGCCTCCCTCTGGCCTCTGCCTCCCTTTCCCCTGTCCTTCTCAGGCGGTAGGCCGTGTGGACTTGGAAAAGCAAGTGGGGGGAAACACAAAGCGTAAAGGGCTCTGTAGATACAGTGCTCAAGTATTTGGACTTACAGGTAGCCAGCTGGTCAAATAAGGAGCCCGAAGTGCTCAATACAGTGGGGTAACATGCTTACTTATGGTCACAACATTCAAGAAAGATGACGCCCAGAGAGGCATGAGAGAGTGGAGACAGAGATGCATGAGACCCCACTTTATCCTGCAGATTTCCATTTACTGTTTATATGTATTTTCCTGGTTACCCACCCAAGATGAGCAGAGCTGTATCTTTATTTCTATCCATTTCCATACAGAGGGGGTGGAGGAAGAGAGAAGGGACATGATGCTTTGTCAGGGAAGACTAGAGGATCTTTTCAGGGGAGATGTATGTGTTAGCGATGCCAAAACAAAATATCACAAACTGAGGGGCTTAAAAAACAGAAATTCACTTCCTCACAGTTCTGGAGGCCAAGGTCAGGGGGTTAGCAAGGTTTGTTTTCTCCCAAAGTGTCTTTCTTTGGCTCCCAGATGGCTACTTGCTTGCCATACCCTCACCAAGACTCTCCTCTGTGTACCACACCACTGGTGTCGCCCCGTGTGTCCTAACATCCCCTTTACACGGGGACACCAGTCAGATTGGATTAGGGCCCACTCCATGGCCTCATTTTAATTTGATTACCTCTTCAGAGGCCCTTCAAATATAATCACATTCTGAGTAATGAGAATTAGGGCTTTGGCATCGAAATGCGGTGGTGGTAGAGGCACGATTCGGCCCATAACAGGAAGCGAAATATCTTGTGTCAGGAAACACAAGAATCCACGGTGGTAGTGGTAGGCCAAAGAAATGGATCACAATGATTTTCTCAGGTAGAATTAAGAGGACTTCATGACTGATTTGATGTGGAAGGAGAGAGATAGGAAGAAGTGAGACTCTCTTTAAGTGGCCTATCTTGGCTAGCTAGATACACTTGGCTAGCAGTACACTTAACTAAAATAAAAAATACTTAGAACAAGATAATCATGTGGGAGTAAAGTGGGGCAATCATTTACAAACTCATTCAATAAATATTTAGCATTTTTTTTTACCACATACCTAGCAGTTTTAGAGACACAGATTCCCTACGCTCAGCAAAATTGAGGACTCCAATAAATAAATAAATAAATAAATAAAATAAAAATAAATAAAATAAAAATTAAAAAATAAAAGAAATTAAAAAAAGATTGAGGACTCCATGGTCCTCACAATACGTGACCTTTGAGATACTATACTAATATTAGTCATAGAAGCATGGAGACGTTGGGTAAGCAGCTAAAGGTATGAATCTGGAACCCGGGGGTTCCAGGTATATCACTACAGCCGTGAGCCCGAGTATGTTCACCCAGGAAGTGCGAAGGCTGATAAACAGTCTTGGAATCAGGCAAATGCATGGGGGTTAGGGAGGAGAGGAGGGGCCAGTAAGGAGATGAAGGAAACCAATCAAACAGCGAAGTAGGAGGGAAAACAGAAGGACTTCAGTGGTGACTACATCCAGTTGAGACTGCCGACAGAAGTTTCATATACATATCTTCAAAGTAGCATTCTAGAAAAAATAATTTTTTAATTCATACTTTATATCTTCAGGCCCTCACAGTGACTCTGCCCCACTGTGTTAAAGGTAGAAGTTCTAAGGAAAGGACTTTAATGGACAACCTAGACCAATCTACAATCGACAGGGAACAGCCCAAACCCTCAAGAGGTCTGTCTTCCTGTGCAGACATGACTCTGCCCTTGGCAGTCTTATCTAAAATACGACTTTGCTCAGCATCGACCGTACAGAGGTAACCCAGAGCCGACTGGCTCTCACCAGCATCAACTTTAAACATCGTGCACAATGTTGACGGATACTTTCCCACCGAATCAGGTCTGCCCAACTAGATTTCCCTTGGTTCCCATTATTCTCCCTGAGTCCCCAGACTGCAATAACAATTTCTCTCTTTGATGTTTAAAGCCTTTAATTACTCCTTCAGACATCCCTTCGCAGTTTGCCTGTGTAAAACCAGACTGCAAGGAAAGGTTTTCTGGAATGAAACAAATGGATTGCAGCAACATTTTTCCTGTTCTTGTAAGAATCTGGGCAAAATTAGGTCTTTGTCATGTCCATCCATAGGAGATGGGGCCAAAGAGCAGGTTGGTGATTATTCTCCTTGGGGAGAATGCTGAGTGGTCCTTCATCATCAGTCACAGCTCATTCCAATAATGCTGGGGACAGCACAAAGGAAGTCTTCCTGGCTGCTCTGATAAGACCAGACATTCTCCTTTCACCATTTCCACGTTTGGGAGGCTGGTGTGAGTGCAGTTTCATGTGTCTCCTCCACTTATTTCCCCCCAGGCTCTCCAGTCCCAGTCATTATACCCATTTTTGTCCATAAAAACCATCTGTCTTTTGATTAGTCATCATCTTTCCCAAATCTGTCTGAAATTTTGCTTTTCCCAAAACACACGCACAAGTGGTTTTCTTCAAAAGTACAGAGCTACGACTTTGGCTCCCTCGGTACTTCCTCTTCATAATAAGGCTATTATATATTCCCCAGTTCCTCATGCAGCCAAAAGTGGAGGGGGACCAAGATTTTGGAACCCCTATTCTACATGAGTGGCATATTATACATTAAATACAAAGTCAACGTGAGCTTGTTCAGACACATGAGGGAGGAAAGCCAAACCTCTGCTACCTTCCTCTCAAGTTCCCACTTCTCATCCCCACCCTTTCCCCCGTTTCTTTCTCTCAAGTTTCTCACCGCAGCTTGGGCATGGAGTCAAGACCATTCTCAGCCACAATGTAGACCCTAGTCCAGAAAGCACAGGGTATCGTCCCAGGCTCTCTCAAAGTGATGGGGTAGGAAAGAAGAGGAGAAAAACATGGGCAATTAGCGAGGCCCCCCAGGAGTATCAGAAGAAGGTACCTGGGAGATTGTATCAATGAGGAGAGCAAACCCTGCCAATCCTCAAGCCAAGAATGTGCCACGAATGAGAAAAACCAGACAATGCAGAGAACACGACACATGGAGATGGAGTTGACGGTATTGGTGTCCAACCAAATATTGCCATTTGGACCATGGGCTCAGGGTTGTCAGGGCTCCTGATCATTACTGTTATTTTTGAGAGTTGGGCCTATCATTTTTTGAGAGGATCAGAAGTAAGGTTTTTAAAAAATATCTATACAATACCTCGAGTTTATAAGTCAACTCTTTTCCTTGACATCATTATGCTGAGAGACCGCCAGGTTAAAACCTCTTGTTTTACAATAAGCAAACAGTATTCCAGATGTCTACCAAAGTCACATGATGATTGCCAAACAGAATCCAGACCAAAATATAAATTTCACTCCTCCTGAATATTCTCCAACTGTTATGGTGAGGAGTTTCCCAGTGTATCAAATTCGGTGAAAATATAGGAGGGCAAAGGTAACAAATTCTTCAATGAAGGAACAGTAAAAGGAAGAATATTAATACCCTTCCCTATACATTATTGTGACATGCTTTTTTATTTCTCCTATTCTGCATCTTTTCAGAAAAAAAAAAAAGGAAAAAAGGAGAAAGAGGGAGAGAGAGAGGCTCCTGGAGAGGAAATTAATCTGTTTTAAAGGCTTGTCATGTGCCAAACAACTTCCTTAGGACGTTGGGTATATCTTTTAATCTTATTTAAGAAATGAGAGAGTCAAGTAGGTAAATGGCAAATGGAATGAAATGCAAAAAAGCATAATTAACATCTCTTCCTGCATGTAAGTTAAAAAAAGAATTAAATAACCTAGAAAATGGTACATGAATTTAATCCCTTAAACGTGTTGCAAGGCAAGCACACGGTCTCGGAGAACCCTAAATTTGCAAAAGATTACCTCTGATAGGGGGATCCCTGGGTGGCTCAGCAGTTTAGTGCCTGCCTTCGGCCCAGGGCATGATCCTGGAGTCCTGGGATCCAGTCCCGTGTAGGGCTCCCAGCATGGAGCCTGCTTCTCCCTCTGCTTGTGTCTCTGCCTCTCCCTCCCTCCCTCTCTCTCTCTCTCTCTCTCTGTGTGTGTATCTCTCATGAATAAATAAATAAAATCTTAAAAAAAAAGATTACCTCTGATAGAGTAAGATTTCTGATCCTCACCCCCCACACACCCCTATTTGAGGGCTCCAAGGTATAAGACAGACAGGATTAGGATATTTTTACTTTTTATTTTTTATTTTTATTTTTTGGATTAGGATATTTTTAGTGCACATATGAATGGGTGCTCCTCTAGGAGCAGGGTCAGAGAGAGGCTGAGCAGATACATCTCACTAATAACCAAATCTGGGTGCTAACGTGAGCACACTGGGGAAAAGTCGAGGGTCTTGCTCACCCAGATTGGGTACATCTAATGCTTTTTATTTACTTTATTTCTTCCCTTCATCCAATCGACACACATTTATTATAATCGGCACAAAGGGATAGAGCAACAGACAGGCTGCAGGAGATCCCTGCTGTGATGATGAAGTTCCTATTCCATCAAGAGGAGACAGACGAAAGAAAAGAGACAAAAATTGACAAACAATACAATTTCCAATCCTGCGAGGTGCTAAGAGGAACACTAAAGCAGAGTACTATACTGGAGAGTGATGGGTGTGATGGCAGGGAACCAGTTTTAGATATTGACATCAGAATGAGCCTGACATGGAGGTGAGGAGGTGAGGACAGGGGAGGAGAGGGGTAAAGAATGGTGTGTACAAAGGCCCTGAGGTCTGAATGAGCTTGAAAAGTTTTTCTTTTCTTTTCTTTTTTTTTTTTTTAAAGTTTTATTTATTTATTCATGAGAGACACAGGCAGAGGGAAAAGCAGGCTCCCTGCAGGGAGCCCAATGCTGGACTCGATCCCAGGACCCCAGGGTCACAACCTGAGCCAAAGGCAGATGCTCACCCCTGAGCCACCCAGGCATCCCTCAGCTTAAAAAGTTGAAGAGAGGGAAAGAGGGTCTACGTGCTGGAAGAAGCTGAGCCCGTCAGAGAGGTCATGGTTTCCACCTTGGGGGCTTCTTATTCTAACACCACAGGAAGCCACTGGAGAGTTTTAAGGAGGGAAATGACCTGCCCCCCTGAGGAAGACTACAAGGATTCTACAGTCTCTGTGACAGAAGAGAACAGGAGAGCATCACTTCTCTGCCACCTGGAACAAAAGAGAAAATGCAGAAGAAAGAAGGATTTTGAAGCTTGACGCACATGTAACATGGAGCCCAGAAACCTGCAAGGGGAGAGGCTCTCACTTTGGCGGCCTTGTGCCAAGAAAGGGATTTGGCTGAATGAGTAAACATTGGCCAGAGTTGCAAGAATGCCCCAACCCTGCTTATAAAATACCACACAGAGCCCATTAAACACCCAGTCGGCTTCCTCAGAACACGGCCTTACAGACAACCAACAGGGCCAGCTCTTGACCTGAACAGAGACAGCCTCCTCCACAGGCCGCAGTTCTCACTGGCAGACCCCGGGGGGCTTTGCACGGGCACCCACTTGCCCGTTCATCTCAGCTGCCAGGCTTTGGCTTGCTTTCTTTTTTTTTTTACTGTAACCTCTGTAGTGTTGGCCTACGTTGCTGGTGAAAGTAAATTGGCACCATGTGGGCCACACGCAGAAAGAATAACAGAAATGGGCGTTCCCCTGACCCAACACCTTGACTTCTAGGACTTTATCTTAAGGAAAAATGATCAGAAATGCTGTGGTAAGATACACAAAAGGAGAAAAAGTGCAGATGTCCAATGAGAGTACGGGGGTCAGGTACACTGGGCCACTTTTGCAGCCCCTCAACGTCACCTTCTAGAAGAATCTTTTTTTTTTTTTTTTTTTTTTTAGATTTTATTTATTTATTCATGAGAGACACACAGAGAGAGAGAGAGAGAGAGAAAGGCAGAGACACAGGCAGAGGGAGAAGCTGGTTCCATGCAGGGAGCCTGACATGGGATTCGATCCTGGGTCTCCAGGATCACACCCTGGGCTGAAGGCAGAGCTAAACCGCTGAGCTACCTGGGCTGCCCTAGAAAAATCTTTCATGACAGAAAAAAAAAAAAAAAAAATCTGCAACACAATGTTAACAGAGACTACAAAATACTATGCAGGATGGGAGCCTGATGTTTTTCAGCATCTGCTTTAATATGTACATATGTAATTACATTGCATGTGATAATAAAGTTCTAACGGCGGCGGTTCTCTCCATGGTTTAGACTTTTTTGTTGTTTTGTTTTGTTTTCAATCGATTTTCTATTTTCTGAAGGTTTTGTAATGAACAAAATTATTTTTGTAATTTAAACAACTCTCTCAAAATGTAGTCATACTGCCTCCACTGAAAGCTCGGTGTCCAAAATGCTTACCTGCAACATCCTTAGGGCTTATCTTCTAGCCTGACCAGTGGGGTTCGGGCCAGCCACTCTGGTCAACAGAATCCTGGGAGACCCGAAGGGCTGGGCAATTTAAGAGAACCAAAACAGCCTGTTACCCCGATTGTCATTCCAGATACTTTTTATCCTTTCATAGTTTTTCTTATTTCTGGACTTAAGTTTTTAACATTTTGTGTATTCGGTGGTGATCCCCTCCTTTCCCTCCTGGATGCATGCTGTATCGGGCCAACAAAAGCCCATTGTGTCCATGCTTTATCTCCAGGGTCTGCTGGGAACTAAGTAAGTATATACTGAAAAAATTAAAAGAATGAAGGAATCTAAGCCCTGTAAATAGGGAATCAGAGAGAAACCCGGCACAAGGCATTGATGAAAGTGGGCGCATTCAGGTCAGTGCTCAGTAAAAATGAAAGTATAATGTCTAGGAGGACTGAATTAAGCTTTTTGCAAGACTATAGTGTCCTACTGATGTGGTGGCAAAATTCCCTTCTGCTCCAGCCGTTTTTTGGAGCTACTAATTTTTCATACGAATGGCTCTAGACAATGATTTCTTTTCCACAACAAACAAGAAGATTAAGACCTATGGGGGGAAAACATTGATATTCATAGACTAACATTGCTGCCAACTGGAGGCATAGAATGAAAGGTTGTGGGGGGACTTCATGAGGAAGAAAGAGGAGTAAAACAAATGAGACTATGCTAATTACGAACATTCTAAAATTATTTTTTCTATGCTATTTAATTCAAAAATTATAAATGCAGGGAGCCTGCCACAAAACCCTAGGATATTTTATATAATCCAAATAAGTACCAACAATCTTAAAAATGTTCGCATCTCTGAGGCAGCACATCCACTTCAAGGTTGCAAACTACTGACAAATAAGAAATGCAGACAAAGATTTTTATACAAACAAGGCCGAACCATGGATTCAAAGGAGAAATTTCATTTTATACATAAATCACAGGGAGAGAGAGTTGAAAGGGACCTTGGCCATATTAGAGTTCTCCAAAGAAACAGAACCTTATTAAAGAAAGAGAGTGTGTGTGTGGAGAGAAAAAATATTTTAGGGAGTCAGCTCGTGCAATCGTGGAGGCTGACAAGTCCAAAATCTGCAGCAGGCTGGAGACCAAGGAGAATTGATGCTACAGTTCAAATCAAACGGCAAACTACAGTCATGATGCCCTCTTTTGGTGGAGTGGGGATGGGGGAGAATCAATCTTTTTCTATTAGAGCCTTCAACTGATTGGATGAAGCCCATTCCTGTTATGGAGGATTCTCTGCTTTACTCTGGAGTCTACTGATTTAAATGATAATCTCATCTAAAAAACAAAACAAAAACCCTTCAAACCAACATCCAGATGTGTTTGAGCAACCACCTGGATACTCTGGACTAGCCAGTCTGACACATAAAATTAACCATCACGTAAACCCATATGCACATTTGGAAGGACTCTTAAGAGATTAGTGAACTTCCCAAGCTAGTTGACAAATAGGCCACTGGAATCTTTCTTTCCTCGTGTTGATACAAATCTTTTTCGGGAGTCTGCAAAATTCCTTGACAGTCATTTCTAGAGCTAGAAAGTATCAGGCAACACCTTTTATTGTGTTATGTTAAAGATAGTGTGATTCGTTCCCAAAGTAGGTCAATCAGCTTGCGGGGATACTGATGATCTTACTCGCCTGTTTCCCAGATGCTCTGAGCGCAATGATTCCATAGGGTGGGAATCCAAGACCCACTTACTTGCTCAATTAAACTACGCCTTGTTCTAAATAAGCTCAATCAGAAATTGGTCATGTCACAGCACCCAACTTCTGATTTTCATTTTCCCTCTTTAACACAACAATGGCATTTCCTAATACTCTGAAGCAGTGGCTGTGTCACGTCAGTAAGAGTTTAGAGGAGAGAAATGGCCAGGAAGGCTCTTCATGGAGGTGAGATCTGAAGGAGAAGACAACATATGTGGTGAGAGAAGAACATGGGCTCGGGCAATGGGAGGAAACTTCAGGAAATGGAAGAGGTGGAAATGTCTGAGGCCCACCCCACACACTGTAGGTTGGTGCCCAGTGCTGTTGAGAG
Source organism: Canis lupus baileyi (assembly GCF_048164855.1). Classification (NCBI taxonomy): domain Eukaryota; kingdom Metazoa; phylum Chordata; class Mammalia; order Carnivora; family Canidae; genus Canis; species Canis lupus. Next base: position 5,481,241 of record NC_132859.1, read on the forward strand.
AAGCTCTGTAACTGGGGATGCACACAGTGAACTTGGCGACAGTATGAACAGGTTGTGCTTTAAAGGGATTGGGGCATTAGAATTCCGAACTAGGGAGTAACATGATTAAAATGGTATTTTACGTAGAGGGGGGAAAAACTATTCTGGTCATATTAATGTAACCTCTTTAAATTAACCTACTTGATCTTTTTCTTCTGTCTCCCATCCCTCTGATTTTTTTTAAATCACAGACAGAATAATCCAATTCCGTGTATAAATTATACAATACTAAACTGCAAAGCCATGCACTACCAGAAAAATAATTTAGAAGTAATTTTGTCATAAAAATTATTTCAAGGCAGTTGTCACAACTAATACCTGTTATTACATTTATACACAATTACTTGTCAGAGGAAAGATTTAAACAGGAAAATGTGGGCTGTGAAGAACCCCATTAAAATGAAACATAAATCTCGGGTGGAGGAAAGAACGAATTTCAAAATTAAGAAAAAAGAGACACAGTCTGTACCCAAGATGTCACATTCAATGTTCTAAGTTACAAGTAAGGATTGGTGGCTTGCGACTTTATCTCCAGCAGCAAAGAATCGACTGGTTCAATGCATCTGATTGTGGCTGGTATTTGGGAAAGACGGAGTGTTGTTGTGGCAATAACAGGAGATGCTGTGGGGGCTGAGCTCGGCCTCTGCGACTATCTGCTTGGCGACTGAGCAAACATTCTCATCACTGGGCCCTGGCTTCTTCGTCCCTAAATAAGCATAACTGTGTCATAGAATTAATATGCTGAGCATTCTGGGCCAAAGTGCCTAGGGCATTGCCCCACACATAATAGGGCTCTCTAAGAACGCAGTCCACCTTCCCACCACCTTTTCTACTCTGGCCTTCAACATCTTTTTAGTCGCACATTTGTAGACATTGCCGCCAATCTCCCAGTGCTTAGGCAAAGAAGAGAGAGGACTAAATCACTCTAAGTAGCACCTCCGAGACTCTCATTGTACCAGTTCCTTTGACACATTATGTATCATACTTTGTTAGACAAAATTATTCGTTAGTTCTATCCATTAAAAGAACGTGGCCTGTACTTTTGTGTCTGGTTGGAAACAGATGTTTCCCCCTTTTCCTTCACAGAATTCAAAAGTGAGCAGAATGCCATGATCAAACGTGCAGAGGTCTCATTCACAAGAGCTCATAAAACCATTCATCTTACTAAGTAAAATATTAGCGACAATAATCTATTGAGCGCTTATTACCTGCCAGGCAGTCTTCAAAGTGGCTTGTGTGAATTAACTCATGTAACATTCACTCTAAGTTGGTGAGGCCCATAACCTCTATGATTGGCATAGAGGCATAACCTCTATGCTATTTTATGGGCAGGAAAAATTAGAATTTATGAAACATGGTTGAGGTCACTCTGCTTGTTAATAGCAGAGGGGAAATTAAGAGACATAGAATCCCATGTACTTGTTGGGACATGAAATAGAAAGCAAATAATACCCAAAATTGTGACCTACATTCTTCTTTCTTAAAACAAACAAACAAACAAACAAAAAATGAAAACATGGAAAGCATTAGACTTCTACTGTGTTTGAAGTGCCATAATTTCAAAAGAGCAAATTACATATCAGACAGTGAGGAAAACAAATAAGGGGCATCTGGGTGGCTCAGTCCGTTAAGCATCTGCATCAGCTCAAGTCATGACCTCAAGGTTCCTGGATTTAGCCCCACATCAGGCTCCCTGCTCAATGGGGAACCTGCTTCTTCCTCTCCCTCCACATCCCTTCCTTGCTCCTGCTCTCAAATAAATAAATAAATAAATAAATAACTTAAAAAAAAAAAAAAGAAAACATGAAAAATCTAGTAGATCATCCTTAATCAGAAGTGTTCTGTTTTGTTTTTAACTAAATTTTATTTAAAAATTACTTTATAGGGATGGCTAGGTGCTCAGCGGTTGAGCTCTGCTTTGGAGTTCAGGGATCGAGTCCTACATTGGGCTTCCCACGGGGGAGCCTGCTCCCTCTCTCTCTGTCTCTCATGAATAAATAAATAAAATCTTTTTTTAAAAAAATTACTTTATAAAGAATCTCAAAGATATAGAGATATATAATCCATAGAAGAATTTTCAATGCTGCTCTTTATAGAACTTTTGCCCTCATAATAAATAGCTATGTTAAAGCGAGGCATATTTCTGGTACATACCTAGGGATAAACATTCTTGTTCTTAGACATACTTTACCTTTATTTTCTGAAGAGATTTATTCAGATCTAATTTACATACCATAAAACTCCTATTTCTTGTTTACAATTCAAGGACTTTAATATACTTAGAGCTGTGCAACCATCACCACAGTCTAATTTTAGAACATTTCCATCATGGTAAGAAAAAAGCCTTGTGCCCATTTCTAGTTATTACCTATGCCTATGCCTTTCTCTCCAGATCTAGGCATTCGCTTTTAATTTTCTGTCCCTGTAGATTTGCTTGTTCTACACATTTCATGTAAATTAAGTCGTACAGTGTGTTCTTTTGTGCTGAGCTCCTTCAACTTAGCATGTCTCCAAGGGGCCTCTGTCATGTAGTATGTTGTCAGTGTTTTGTTCCTTTTCATGGCTGAATCATATTCAAATTGTTTAAATATACCACATTTGTTTTTCCATTTACCAGTTGTTTGATGTTTTAGTTGTCTTCACATTTTGATTATTGTGATAATGCTGCAGTGAACATTCATCTTTATATGTAAACATTTTTTTTATGTCTCTGGGATAGCTAACTATTAGTGAAATTGTTGAGTTATATCATAAGTTTATGTTTGTTTGTTTTTAAGAAACTGTTTTCCAAAGTGGCTGCACCATTTTGTATTCCCACAAGCAGTATATGAGGGCTCCGATCTCTCTAGATCTTTGCCGTACTTCTAATTTTCAGTCCTTTTGATTATAGCACGCTAGTGGGTAGGAAGTGCTAATTCACTGTAAGGTTTGATTTGCATTTCCCTAAGGACGAATGATGAGCATCGTTTCTTGATCATCTTTTCATGAGCTTACAGGCCATTTCATACGTCCTTTAGGAAAATGTCTATTCCAATGTTGTGTGCATTATTTTATTCTTTAGTCATAAATGTTCTCTATGTATCCTGAATAACAGTCTCTTATGGGTTACAGGACTTTCAAATATTTTTTTTTCCTCAGTCTATGGGCTGTTGTTTCACTTTCTTGATCTTTTCTGAAGCCAAAAAGATTTTTGTTTCAGTACAATTTATCAATTTTTCCTATTATGCTTATGCCTTTACCGTTGTATATATAAGAAATTATTGCTTATTGCTTAACCCATGACCATGAGGATTTACTCCTATATTTGCCTTTATTTTTTTTTAAGATTTTTAAAAATATTAAGTAAATGTAGGAGTAAGGGCTCTTTGGAAACTTAGATGAGGTGGAATTACATAAATAACAAAAGAATGACTCCAGACACAGCCATTCAATAGTATGCACTGAGAATAACATAGCAAAATAGATGATAAAGTTTAAGGGTATAAAATGCAAAACATTCGCTTTATAATTATCTCACTTATATGTGGAGCCTAAAAAACATAACAAATGACCAAACAAAAACCAGGAACATTCACAAATACAGAGAACATAATGGTGGTTTCGGGGAGTGGAGTGGGTGGAAGGGATGGATAAAACAGGTAAAGGGGATAAAGAGGTACAAACTTCCAGTTATAAAATAATTAAGTCATGGAGATGAAAAGTCCAGGATAGGGACTGTAGACCATAATACGGTAGTAATGGTGTACAGTGACATGGTGACTACCTATGGTATAAAACGATCACATCACCGTTTTTAGGTGCAGCACGTTGTGCACTTCAAACTAATATAACCCTGGATGTCAACTATATCTAAATAAAACATTTTTAAACAAATTACTTGCAGGCTCAGAGTCTAGTAAGAATGAACCAAGAAGGCTGGTCAAAGGAAAGCCCGAAGGTTCTCAGGCTGGAGAATATAGAAAACAGCTGGCCATGAGGGGGTAAAAGCTGAACCTGTTCTCTAAAGAAGGTAAGAGCAGAAACCATCGATCAATTTAGGAACGTACTTGGAATATTTAGACACCAGAGTTTATGGAAAGTGATCTACTTAAACATGACAAATAATAAAGAATTATCTTTTTAACAAGAAGCAGGAATACGGTTGCATTTCATGCAACAAGAATAAGTGTTTTACTGACCCACAGAGAGTTCAACTAAGATGTCTCAGCTAGAACGTGCCATCAGTTCCCTCTGTAAGGCTTTCTAACGAAGTCCATTTGCTTACAAGTTACTAATCTACTTGTTGCCAAAACCATATAGTCTCTCACTCTTTGAGGAGCAAGAAAAGATAATGAGAAAGATGAGACAAATGTCTGTCAATTGAGAAGGCTGTTGAATTTCAAAGCTAAAACTAAAGGTTCTATTCATAGACATGAAGTTCTAGATTTTTCACAGTCTAACAGTACTTTGACAATCTTTTTTTCTTTTAATAGATGGAGCTTCTAGAGATCAGAACCCAATCTAGTGAGCTACCTGTGACCCAATTTTATAGGTAACATGATGACCCTGTGTTGTTCAAGGGTTTCCACTCTCATGTGTATATGTCATCCCTTTAATAATATCATAGGCTTTTCAGGGGCAGGGACTGTTTTTCTGCATCCTCAGTATCCAAGAGTACTTGGCTTAAAAGGTGTTTGTTGAATCACTATATTGTACATTTGAAACTAATATAATACTACCTGCTAATTATACTGGAATTTAAGAAATAAAAGAATTTTTAAACATTTATCACACTTTACTCATAAAATCTCAGCCTATTGTTTCTCTAAAACTAAAATGTCTATATCCACAAATCTGACTATGGTTTGCTATTAGATTTTTCAGCTTTTGTTCTCCCTTATTTTATCTTCTGTTACTTTTTTGCTGCTTTTTCTTTATTTCAATGTTAAAATAAATTTTTTTTTTTTGAGAGAGAGAGTGAGTGGAGGTAGAGAGGAGGGGCAGAGAGGAGCGAGAATCTTATTAAGCAGGCTCTACACCCAGTGCAGAACCCAAAGTGGGGCTCGATCTCCCAGCTCTGAGATCACGACCTGAACCGAAACCAAGAGTCAGACGCTCCACTGACTGAGCCACCTAGGCGCCCGCCCCAAGATAAATTCTAAGACATCAGAATTTCTAAATAACTTAAAAAAATAATAATACAGATTACATCAGAATAAAAAAAAGGAATGATCTTTGGAAGAACAAATCGTCAGATAAAATAAAGCAACCAAAGCTTTAAATCCAATTCAACAAGCACCGATGCAATCTAAGCTTTTATGCACTGAAGATAAATAGTGTCTTATACAATAAGACCTACATCCTACCCTCAAACTCACATAGTAGACTCAAATAAATTTTGTATGACAATTTGATAAGGTAATTATATTCCAAAGCAGTAACTCTTCCTATATATTATCACGAAGTACCAAATACTTTAACACATTTAATCTTCACAACAACCCTATGAGGTTTGCACTACTACACGTTAGTTTTACAAATGAGGAAATAGGAGCGTGGAGCAGCTGAATGACCTGTTAGCTGGTTTGGGCAGAGCTAGTTTTGGAACCAGGCGGTGTCGATTCAAACCTGCGATCTTGTGCCACGGTTGTCCTGCCTTTCACCTAACTGCAACATTGCCGCGAATTTTATTTCCTGTCTCAAACAGATCACTGGAATTCGTCCTCAAGATTTGCTAGTTATTTTACATCAGGAAGGGAAATCCATCTTTGACCTTTGACAGACTCCTCATCCAGAAGCAGCCCGAAGGAAGCCTTCAGAAATACACAACATGATGAAAAGACTATTTTGATTCGATGCAAACGTAGATTTAGAAGCCTCAGCATGTGCTCTAGTGCATACGTGCATTCCCCAAATGCGTGTGACAGGCTACCTTGCACTTGCAGTCAGACAGCTTATGGAACCAAATGAAATGAATACAGGCCTCTGAAAACCTATCCCACTTTATGGCCAGAGCATTCACAATAACAAACAACAAAATACTCAAAAACAACTTATTGGGGTTTTTTTTTAATGTTAAAATCATAATAAATACTATAGTAATTATAAGACTTTGTCCTAAAATACAAATGAAGGTAGACACCATAGTCCTGGCGTGGGGATGGGGTAGGTGGCCACTGAGTTATGGGACAAGCACATCGGAAATCGGAAATCGTGGGTGGCTGAGAGGATGAGGGCGTTCACATGCTACCCCAAGAATACAGACTGGTGGGTTGGGATCAATTCCTTTGTCATTGTTTCCTTTGCACCTGTTCAGCCTCCAGAGAAGCGGGCCTGAGGGGTCACCGGGCCCAGTACTGCACCCCCCGGGCTCGCTGCATTCAGCGTCTCCACTAGAATTGCTGCTTAATTCCGGTTCCTTCCTCCTTTCTGTTAAACACGCTTGCAAGTGGAAAATGCGTATTTTACTCAGAACAAAACGCTTCACTAAATTCAATGCAATTATAGTCAGTAGGCTCCGGGTCACGGCCCAGAAAGCATGGCTTTCAACACCGAGCAAAGGAACCCAAGAAACCCTTCCCAACATTTCCATGTGCAATTTCAGCACAAGTGTAGGGTTTCTTCCCCTTCCATCGCCAGCGACAATACGACATTATTAGGAACTGAAGGTGACATGGAGAGACAGTTACGGGCTCGTGTTCCCAGCTGCCCCGTATCAGGAAGGAGGCAGCACCTAAAGTGCACTATCATTTAGAACAAAAGCCCGGGGGGCTCAGCGGTTGAGCATCTGCCTCTGGCTCAGGGCTTGATCTTGGGTCCAGGGTCCAGGGCCCAGGGTGTGATCCTGGGTCCAAGGATCGAGTCCCGCATGGGGCCCCTTGCAGGGAGCCTACTTCTCCCTCTGCCTCTCTGGATCTCGAATGAATAAACAAAAATAGAAACTGGCACTTTCCCTAATTATATACAGAAGAACAACTTTTGTCCAATTCCTAAGAAATGCCTGTTGATTAAAGCCTACGTGTCCAGCCCAGGTTGGCGTTACGCTCTCCGCGTTAGGTGAGCAGTGGACTCGCTGCGGAGCACCAGCCCGGGCACACGCACCTGTGCTCTGGCCCACGGCCTTCTTAGGCCCAGGGAGGAGTCCGCCCTTCCTGGAACTCGGGGCCCTGGGTTGCCTGCGGCTGGGTTTACTCAAGCCCAGTGAAAGTCACCGCTGGTCGCCTCCTGCCCTGAACAAAGGCTGATTTTCATCAGAAGGCGCTGGTGAAAGCTTTCCCCGGGGCCTGGGCGAGCTCCTCCAGGGAAGCGGCCTGAGCCTTGCTCCTCCTTGGCCTCTCCTTGCCCCGGTGTTTGGAAAAGGCCGCAGAGGCTGTGCTGCTTGGGGCCTCGGCCTTCCAGAAACCAGGGATGGAAACCAGCCCCACAGGATCGGCGGCCAACGCCTGCGGGCACACAGCTGGGCTTAGGGCCCTGGAGGCCTGCATTGTCCTGGAAGCCTGGGCCCACGGACCACCCCTTGAGCATCCGTCCCTGGCTGTGGCTTCCCTGCTGCCGTCGGGAACGTCCAACATGGGACACGGAGAGTTGGCCGTGCAGCTCCAAGCGGCTTCAGGAGGCACGAGGTTAGCAGGGGTTGCAAGAGGGATCCAGAACTTCAGGGCCTGGCTCCGCCTTGGCCTGTAAAGTTGTCCTTCGGTCCCACCTCTGAGGGGTGCTTCTGCAGAAGGCAGCTGCGTAGCCATCCGTTCCTGAACGCTGGGAACTTTTCTGCAAGGGAGGAGCTGAGATTTTCGAACACTGATGATGGGGTGATATGAAGGCATGCAAAATTTTCCTTGTCTCTTGGAAACTACTCTCGCCCTTGACGTGTGCGTAGATATTAGCTCGAGATAAGCCTTGAGGGCCTGTTTGCGAGCATCTTAAATGCAAAAAGAGTCTTTAGGCCTCCCTCCAAATGAAGCCTCGGCCCCCGATTTAAGGATCATTTTGCACAGCTCGACTGCACAGGACAGGATAACTCCTGCATAGACGGCGGCTGAAAAGAGGGAGCTGAGGACACAGAGCTTTCCCAGGAGTGCCTGGGTTCTTCCTTTCGGAGGGTCTGTACCCAGGAGCTTTGAGAAACACAGAGGACGTGGAGGAAAATGAAAACATGCATGGCAGGGCTGTGGCTTCACTTCCTGAGTCCCCCACCTCACCCCACTCACTGTCCCCCTGACTCCCAGCAAGTGACCTGACCTTCTGCATCAGGACCAGCAGAGGCAGTAGCTGCTCCGGGGCTGGCTAAGGGGCAGCCACACAGAGAAAAGCCTAAAAGGCAGACTTGGAGAAATCTTTAATATAGAACTTTCCAGAACACACAGATTTTCCCCTGGGATGTGTGTGTGGGGGATGCTATTAACATGTTAATGTTCAAATATATTCATTCAAGAGGGGTGTTAAGATATTTAAGTTTACATGACCCTTGCATCTAAGAGAGTACCAGGAAGGGGAATACTGGGGAAGGCAGAAAATGTGGAAAACCATCTTTTTTTTTTTTGATGCAGCAGAGCAGGGTTCAGCGCCGGTGGTTATCATGTACAGACACTGGAGATTAATTAAAAAACAAAGTATTAAGGAAAAGAATGCCCCATTTAAAAATATTTCATTTTAAAATATTACTCAAGTAATTGAACAGGACTATTTAGAAGGCTCTCCGATTCCATCTAACTTCTTTCTCGGCTCTGATATGATTCTTGCATTTTTTTCCCCTTTTCCTTTGGATTTGAATATGGAAGCACACAATTAGAATTATACTAGCGTAGTTCAAAATACTGAGATAACATTAAAGTTTGAAGACAGTGGTCTTAAAAAGTTAGCCTTTTCGGGTTAGGCCGGTTTACTTGAGGCCAAGTGCATAGAAAATGTATCTGTGCAATGATCAAAGGCATTATCACATCCCAAATCCCTGAAGCCTTTCTTGCCTCTCTTAGCAAGGTGCATTAGCCGGCTAATAGTATTTCCAGATAGAAAAATGGAAAGGAAAATGCTGAGCCTGACACGGACAGAAGAGCTTAATAGGCTTGTGTACATACATTAGGCTGATGACTCACTTCGGATCCGCGGAGCAGCAGTGCCAAGGCCATCTCAGAGGGTCCGTCATCAACACTCCCTCCTCTCCCTCTTGCCTTTTCTCCCTGCAAATTCTCCTACAAGCTCCCCAAGTGGACCCTTTAACGTAATGTTTCTTCGAGGAGGAGAGAATGTAAGCAAACTCAAGACAAATCAACCCGATGGTGCATTTTCTCGGCTGATTTCAACACACATCAAGCTCTGGATTTTGTTTTATTCGCGGGGTCTCTCTCTCGATTCACAGAGAAGCAATGACTACTGAGTCACTGGAGGGCTGGAAGGAAAATAATGAAAAAGCCCTCTCTTCTCCTGAACTAACACCAGATTCCTTTTGAATTTGTTTTAAGCGTTTGCGACCCTTTTCAAGAAGCACTAGGCTCAGATGTCTCAAACACACAAAAATGGAACAACTGGTAGTAAAGTAATCTCATTTAGTCATCAAAACTGGTCCCCCCAGTGCCACCTTTTTGTTTCCCACCATCCATTAACATGAGAATCAGAGGGATGACTGGAAATGAATTCTTTTTCCCCCTACAGCAATTGAAAGCCGGTATTTCTGTTACCCTTGATCAAGTCCACATATAAAACAAACTGTGATCTCCCAATTTGAACAGTCATTGAGATTGGCACGGTGGTTCCTCAGTCTTTCGTATTTCCTGGAAGATTCTAGGAAGACGTTGCTTACAAGAATTGTTTAGACGGCCTTTCTGCTACAGTGTTTTCTGGGATGGGGTAAATGATTTCCGTTGCCTCTAAGCAAAGCACAGACACACTAGAAAGCTATCAGGGATCTAAAATATAAAAATAAATGAGGAACTTCTACAGATCACCCGTCCTTCATAACGTCTATAACTAATGCTATTTCAGAAACGGCTGGAAGCGAAATCGGTTTAGAACGGCTTCAATTAGGATGAAAAATTAGTATTTAATAATTTATTCACTTCAGCATTTTCCACATTGGGATCTAGAGGAAGTTTTTCACTGTTCCAACAGCAACGTCTTGTGCATGCTCACCCTGCACTTTAGACAAAAGCTGAGCTAAGAGGTCACATCATCACCTCCTGGCCTTCCCACAGAAGGCCCCAGAACTCAGTTCTCTGTTTGTAGGACCAGCTCAGGCTGGTTTAAATATGCCTAGGCCACATCCTTTCTTCTCCTTTCTCACTTTCACCACTTTTTCTAGCATTACCACTTCCCTTTCACACTTCACCTCCTTTACCTACGTCTAATCTTAATACAATCCAACATCTGAGGGTCCCGAGTCCTCCTGGAGAAACCACACCACCATGCAGTCACTGTTCCAGATGCCCGGTGACAGCTGGCCTGCGGCCCTCTCTGGTCAACTATTTCCATGTTCATAGTAAGTGGTCTCTGGCATTCCTCACAGTGGCAAGTCAAAACCACCAGCAAACTGTCTGGTTGCCCTTCACTTACCTGCCACCCCCACGCCTACCCTCTTTCTCAAAACAGCACCCTGCTCTCCTATTCCACACAGAAAATGAAGCTTGCCAAGTGTTTTCCTTTCTGATCTCCAAGCCTTCTACTTCTGTCTTTCCTTTAGTGTCCATTTCTACTCGTCTAACACCTCTTGGGGATGGGGTTTCACCAGCATCTCCTCCCTTCTGCTGTGTCGTCAAGGTCTTTCTTCTACATCCCCCCACTCTCTCTACCTTCTGAGGACTGTTACCTGGTTTCTGCCTCTATTCTGCTAAGATTTTCTGGGGATGTTTGCCAATGATCACTGCCTATTGCTCCACACGAACTCATTGTGATTATATTAATTGACATCCTTATACTATGTGACATAGTCGGTTATTCCGTTCCTCGTGGGATTCTCTCCTTTATCCCCTCTGGGACCACACACAGCAATGTTTCTCCACTTGTATTTCGACCTTTCCATTTCAGTCTTCTTCCCTGATCCTCTCTCCTTCCTCAGATCCTAAATGCTTGTGATCTTAGGGGGAGCTGAAGTGGTCGAACCAGGATTTTGGAGCCAGAAAATAGAACTCCGGAGCTCAGCAACACAGGCTCCATATTGCATGATGACTAAACCCAGTGGCTTGACAGTTAAGCAAAAAAAGGGTTCAAATCCCTGCTCTGTCACTTACTAGATGGATGCTTTGGGGGCAAACTATTTAGCCTCTTTGAACACCAGTTTTCTCCTATATAGAATATAGGAAATAATATTTTCCAGATAGAGTTGCTATGAGGAATATCTCTGGTAATAAATGCAAAGTGTCTATAAGTACTGCTTTCCAATAAATGCTATCTACTATTATTTTATTGGTTTTTATGGTTCCTCAAATATTTATCTTTGTTTTCAGAGTCAAGCATGAGACAAAACATCAATGTGGGGAGCCATTTAGGGCTGCATTATATTAGGGAAGAGAGAGAGAGAGAGGCATTCTTGCTACAATTCAATTGAACCAATTTAACAATTATCTGCTATTCACCTAGCCTAATTCTCCATTAAATTTAAGAGGCTTCCATTCTTTCCAGAGCAACATTGACTTGAATGCTTCACCAGCACTGTTAGCCAGAGTTCCTCACCGTCATTCCTCCACTGCACCCCTACCCCCCCCCATCTTAACCAAGAATCTGTATGGATCAATGATCCCAGATTTGCAGAGTACAAAGCATATTAACACATCATCCCATTATCTTTAGGGCTATCTTTGAACATCAGAAGCAGAAATACTTAATAAGAATCTATTGAACAGGGGCACTTGGATGGCTCAGTTCATTAAGCATCTGCCCCTTCGGCTCAGATCATGACCCTGGGGTCCTGGGATCCAGGCTCCCTACTGCCCCTCAACCCCCCACCATGCTTTCTCTCCTCTCTTTCTCTCTCAAATAAATAAATAAAAATTTTTTAAAAATCTGTTGAGCAAATCAACATTTTTTAATTTATGGAGAGTTTCTCTGCCTACACGTTTGTAATGCAAAGTCTATTAACCGTTTAAAGTTCTTGATAAAGGATTATTTTGAAAGGTAAAATGATTGGCATAATATAAAGCAAATGCATGCTAAAGATTTTATCTAACTCATTAATGAAGGAACCAGTAAGATGTCAAAACCTTGTCAAAGAAGAAACCTCAGTACACATATCTAGTGGTCCACAGGAATGTACAAATGGATATTCAGATGGATGTAAAATTACCCACCTGGCAATAAATAAATAAGTTCCACCATACACAATACATCTTTATTTCTGTTTATGGGGAAAACTTTTTTGTATTATCATCAGAGTTGTAAACGTTAGATGACAAGGGACAGGTAACCCTAAGAGAACACTCAGTAATTTTTTTTTTTTTTTTGCTTATTTCCAAGTTTTGCACACTTTTGCCTGACACTTTATCTCTTAAAGCCAGGAAAGTTTCCAGTGCACATAGTCTCCTATGTCTTGATACTGTACACAGTCAGGTTCGAGTTCACCAGCAAGACAGATTTAGCGTGTGTTATATGGTTCTAAAATAATATATAGTAGTCAGAGTCTGAATAGGATGGAGAACTCTCAGTGTCTAATCCTACAGCCAATGCTTTGAACACTATGCATGTCCATTAACTTATGTGTAATGTGGCATTTAAGTTTGCTCTATTCGACAATCTTAGAGTAGGTGGCCGAAACTATATAAACAGAAAAAAATAAGATTCACCAGTTTAGGATGCCACAAAAAGAATAACGACTGTTCAGGCTTACATCCCCCCCTCATTCTTCCTCTCTTCGTCACCCTTCAGAATTGCATTATAGAGCTCGAGACAGGACCTCACTGAGAAGAGGAGTGGGAGCTAGTGGCAAAGTACACTGAGCTTGATAGAGCATCATCGTGGCATTTCCACAACGAGCTCACAAGGGAATCTTTGTCAAACTTCCTTTTGCTTTGACCCTGATGCTGAACATGGGGTCAGGGCACATGCCCCACAGTTCATCCAGCTGGAGTTCTAGAACAAGGATGGTGAGGTCAGCTTTGGCAGTCCGGGGAAGGACCATGGAGTCTGTGCCTAGTGGCTTACAAGAGGATGGATCACACCCCTCAGCTCCGAGTTTACAAAGGCATCAGGGCTAAACCCACGTACCTTCTGGGGCAAAAACACCGCAGCCACTCTCATCATCATGACAAAAGGAGAAAAAACAGATTAAAAAAAAAGCATAAGTAATTTAGAAAATACAATAAACATAACAGGACACCCCTCCTTCTGGTTTGGCAATATCACAAGAGCACATGGAAAGGCCGTTTGCCTTTATTTTCCGTGAGTTGCAGCCCTTTGTCACTTGTAGCTATGGTTGTACACATCAGTTATTACACTAACCCTTAGGAAATTTTACAGCTTTCATTTTAGGGGATCCCTGGGTGGCCCACCTGCCTTCGGCCCAGGGCGTGATCCTGGAGACCCGGGATCGAGGCCCACATCAGGCTCCCTGCATGGAGTCTGCTTCTCCCTCTGCCTCTCTCTCTCCCCAAAGGTCTCTCATAAATAAATAAATAAAATCTTAAAAAAAAAAATGAGTCTCATAGGAAAAAAAAAAAATAGCTTCCATTTTAATTGCAGCATAAAAAAAGGACAAAGAATTTAGTTCTCCAAGTCATTTGGGTCAGGCACTTGTAAAATGCCCATAGCTCTCTTGACACTTCTTTCTCGAAGCACAAAGTTGGTATCTGATTTCACCACCCCTTACACAGCAATAGCAGTCATTAGAACCATTTTCCTTCTCTTTATAAACAGCTTTCACTAATAATCTGCTCCCTCTAAGAAACAACTAAGCACCATTTCTTTTACAATCATACTCATGAGGCGGGGCTCTTAACAATCAAGTTAATGGGTTTCGGTGCATCCCTGGAGAAGGTTCTCAAGGCAGAAGAGAAGGGAAGGAAGGACTCCCACAGCCTGGTGGGGTCAAGTGCACTTGAGTATCGGAAAGCCAGTCATGCCTCTTTTTCATGAAAAAAGCTGGTGCAGTGAAACGCCGGGGCACCTGCACCCCGATGTTTCTAGCAGCAATGTCCACAAGAGCCACACTGTGGAAGGAGCCTCGGTGTCCATCGAAAGATGAATGGATAAAGAAGATGTGGTCTATGTAGACAATGGAATATTCTTCAGCCATCAGAAACGACAAATACCCACCATTTGCTTCAACGTGGATGGAACTGGAGGGGATTATGCTGAGTGAAGTGAGTCAATCGGAGAAGAACAAACATTATATGTTCTCATTCATTTGAGGAATATAAATAATAGTGAAAGGAATAAAGGGGAAAGGAGAAAAAAATGAGTGGCAAATATCAGAGAGGGAGACAGACCATGAGAGACCCCTAACTCCAGGAAACGAACAAGGGGTGGTGGAAGGGGAGGAGGGCGGGGGGTTGGGGTGACTGGGTGACAGGCACTGAGGGGGGCACTTGACGGGATGAGCACTGGGTGATATATCTTGGCAATCTGAACTCCAATTAAGAAAAAGAAAGAAAAACAGAACAAAACAAACAACAGAAAACAACTCTGTCATTTGTTCCACAGTATGGACCATCTTATCTGTATCTTTAAAAGATAAGTGTGTAGGGGGCACCTTGGTGGCTCAGCCAGTTAAGTGTCTGATTCTTGGTTTTGGCTCAGGGTCATGATTTCAGGGTCCTGGGATCCAGACCACTTTGGCTTCTGGCTCAGCAGAGTCTGCTTGAGGACTCTGTCTCTCCTTCTCCCTCTGTTCCTTCCTTCTCACACTCTCCCTCACTCCCTCCCTCTCTTAAATAAACAAACAATAAATATTTAATTGCAAACAAAGTCAGAAATACTTGCAAATACATTGTTCCCCTGAACACACACACACAGCCTCAGTGGAAAAAGGGACTCGCATATAATTGTCTTTTTTGTTTTTTAAAAATATTTAATTTATTTATTCATGAGAGATACAGAAAGAGAGAGGCAGAGACACAGGCAGAGGGAGAAGCAGGCCCCAATGTGGGACTCAATCCAGGGACCCTGGGGTCTCACCCTGAGCTGAAGGCAGATGCTCAACCACTGAGCCACCCAGGTGTCCCTGTTATTGAATTTCTATAGGAAAAAAAAAAATGTTGAGAAAGAGTTACAGCTCTTAGCCAATAAAAGTGGAAGCATTTTTGATGTAGGAGCAGAGCTGAGGCCAAAGCACAGCTGATGGCCCACAAAGGACCCCCACCCAGGGTGGGGTACGTGCTACAGTCTTCAGGATGTTTCCAATTGTCTTAGTGTTTATGCCTTGCTAGAGGGAAAGGCAATCTTTAACTTGCTAATGGCAAGGCCTCCTATCTCATAGGTCCTCCTAAGCTCATGAAAATCCTTTGGGAATCTCCCTTTTCCCTACCCCTCCCAACCCTGCAGGTATATATAACCAGCCACCCCTCGCAGACCCCAGGCAACCACCCTCCTCCCCCACCTCCTGCCCCTGGGCTTCCATAAAACCACCATTTTGCACCATAGACCTATCGAGAACTCTTTCCTGGGGTCATCAGCTGCAGACCTCATCTATATTCCCAAACTTCAGCATTTTGCTCTTAATCGTTACAGAACTGACTCAAAACCTACACTAAATTTCAGTTCCATGAAAACAAAAACAATTTTGAGGGTTTTTTTCTCCCTCATTCTTGCCTTGCACAATAACGGATAACATAGGACGAGCATTTAATACATGCCAGACACTAAGTCTTTAACCTGCATTAAGTATTTCTGATGCTTAACAACAACGTAGGAGGCCAATACTATTATCATCTGTCTTTTTCATGAATAAGGAACTTAAGGATTTGAGATGTTAAAACTTGCCCGAAGTCACAGAGTCATAGGGATCCACAGCAAGCATTATCTTTCCTGTGTTTTGGGTAAAAACTCAGTAGTTACAGTGTGGAGATTCCCACCCACAAGCAGCCATCCCAGAAAATGCTTAGGCTCTGGAACAGTGTTTCTAAGTTCTCGGTGTTTCTCCTTAGGGTTCCAATACCCACAGTCACTTCATTCCTTTGTCTTTATTCTCACAGGCTTTATCACAGTCTCTTTAGTCCAAAAACTCCAATAAATTTTGCCTCCAGAGGTCCTTTCTCAGGTCCCCCTTGTATCTTTATTTTCCTGATCACACTAAAATTTCAAATATTGTCCTTTTCTCATCATTTGTCCTTTACCGACATGAAATCCTCTTGCTGTCCTTTTGGTCTGGCTCCACAGGAACTTAGCTATGCCACAAAATAAGTGACCAGGTTCCAGGGAATGGGTTAAGCAAAGGCCCTTATTTGTCAGACGATTTTACTCTGGTCCTGGAGGGATTATCTTAATTGGCGAAAACTGTAAGTGATAGGAAGATAATAATCACCCCAAGTACAAAAATGATAAAACTTTTTACCTCGAAAGCACCAACCCTCTTCGCCTCCTTTCCCCAGCCCTCTGTGTCCTCGGCAGCTAATGAAGGCAGCAAATGTTTCCTTTACGGAAGCTCCTCAAATGTGAACTTTCTATTCAAGCTTTGGGGACTGTTAGAAGGGGCAGGAGGGTCTGTAAAGTGTCTTCCAGACTGAGAAGGCATGTGAAGACCAAAAAATAAGGCAAACCACTCCATACTATTTATACAGAATTTTTTTTTAGGGTGACTTACTGACAGGGGGGCTCCAGGTGGACACATGGCAAGGCAGTAGGTAGCCCATCCAGACTTTAGTCTCCAGCTTTATGGAGCCAGGGGCAGGGGGGTGAGGTCATGGGGTAATTATGTAAAGTGGCACCATCTGCGTGCCAGAGGCGCTCTCCTAGTTGGCTAAAGTGGGGCTTTCTGTGCAGGGGGCACCTGAGGGAGATCAGAACAAGCCTTCCCACATTCCCACATTCCAGTCAGGGCACGCAGTCACCACCACTGGGCCTTGCACATGTAGCCCCTAAACAAGGTGGCCTAAGCAAGAGGGAGGGCCAAGGATGGGGTCGTTGTCATCAGCCCTCCTAAGGGGGCCTCCTCCTAAACCACAAGGAGGGAGGGCTGAAGCTTCATCGTTACCATCTGCATTATTCTGACTAGTTCTCTGACCAGGGACCAACGTTCAGGACCACAATTGGATACAGATTTTTAGCATGAGAGAGGCAGGACCATGTTCTACTCAGCTGACCCCCGTTAGATTACATGTATTTTTATTTTTTATTTTTTTTTATTTTTTTATTTAAAAAACTTTTTTTTGATTACATGTATTTTTAAACACACACACACACACACACACACACACACACACCTCCATGAGGTCCTTCATTATTTTTAACTCTTCTCTTTTTCAATAAACTTTTTTTAAGGATTATTTCGTTCTCTTTGAAGGCTGGGATCATGCCCTCTTCTCAGACAACGTCCTGCTCTTCAGAAGCACACAGATGGGGGGAAGAAGTCCCCTGCTTGGGGACTTGTACACATAACACCACGGGCATCACGGTGTTCTTGAGGTAACGTAAGAGCTGGTCAGATTTAATTCACCTAATACAGAGGGAGAAGAAACCATTCTATTCCTCTCACCCTGGAGCCCTGCCTGGACAACAGCAATGATGCAACCAGTTTCGTCCTAGGGTCAGCTAAAATAAGCTATGGGACCCAGGGCAGAAGGAAACTGTGCCTTTAACGGTCCTAAAATATGTTTTTTTCTTCCCTGGTCTCTCTCTTGACTGCCCTAGGGCCCCAGCCCACCTCTGGGTGCAGACTATTCACTTCCCCCATCAGCTGCTGGGTCCCTCCTCCCACCAGCCATAGGCCCTATGCCTGTGCCCCAGTAAGGGGCAGAGAAGTCGAGCTGGACATGTCCCCTTCCCTCTCAGCGTCCTCACAGCCTACGGTGGATAGTTGCCCTTCAAGGGACTACAGTCCCCACACTGAGACCTGCCTGGTACCTGGACTGGGGGTGACCGAGAGGCTCACACCAACGGATCTCTACTGAGCGGGTCATGGAGCTGCCAACTCAGGGCAGGGACCACAGCTACCCTGTCCCGCTCCCACGTGCCGTGGGAGTACTTGTCCCTGCCCTCCCCACCTCCATGCCCGTGGCCAGGTCACAGGATGAAGAACAGAGGTGTGAGAACAGCAAGGCCAGGCTGGGCAGGAGAGGCTGCGTGGTGCTCAAGGGGCCAGAGGTCAAGCAAGCAGGCTGCTGCTGAGAAGCCTGGCAGGGAGGGAGGTGAGAGGAGAAGGATGCATGTGACAGAGGCTGTCAGCCTGCTGCGTGTAATCTATTGTTCAGGCTTATTATTTTGAATCTCAAGCAGCAGCCACAGAGTGTTAAGTCCCTATCACGAAGCCTTCGGAGGACACAGTGCTGGGCCCTAGGTGACTGCACCAGCCTGATGCCCATGGAGCGAGTCCCGCCCCTCACCACCCATCTCAACTCCGTCATCCTTCGGTCGTCACCTATCACTCCAAGAAAGAAACTTATTGTGCATCCATTTTAATTTTTCTTTAACAGCCACTACTCTAGGATGAAGTAAAAATGTCATAGCCTGACCTAAAGGAGGCTTCCAAATGGCATCACCTTCCCCTGCAGCCCCATGTCTTCCTGCCACTTTCCAGGCCAGTGGGCTCTTTGCCATCACTGCTGAACTCCCTAACCGGGCTTGTGCTTCCATGCTTTGTGCACGACCATAGTCTTCCCTAGAAAAGTCTGTAATGCGCTCGATCCATCTCAAGGCTATAGCAGAGGGAGGGTTTATCTTGGTAATCCACCCCCCTCTGAAAGCCAGCACCTCTCACCTAGCACCATACCATTTTTTCTGTTCTCCTCTGCATCTTTCTGATGCTTTGGCACAGTTCCTGGAGCATCCTTCCAGGGATTGAAGCCCAGGAAACTCTAAGAAAATGCCAATTCAAGCAGTTGACCCTAAACGCAAGCCCACCCCAACTTTGCTGGCATCCTTTTGCCATGGGGGGAGTAGGGGTATAAGGGCAGCGGAGAAGGTTACAGACAACAGTCACTTCCTGATGGCTGCGACTTGCCCAGTGAGGGGCGACAGGGACTACTTGCCAGGAACACTTGGATGGTTGGCCAGGGGGGCCACAGAGCAGTGCCTGGCCATATGGCAGTCTGCTTTCTCCCCCAGAATTCACACACCTAAGATACTGGGTTGGTTTCAGATTAGGGCTAGGTGGATGGGCTAGGTGGAGCCTAGGAAGGGACAAGAAGAAGAAGGGAAAGGGCAATGCTAGCAAAGGTGACTAAAGTGAAGGAGGAGGAGGAGGAAGGATGTGCTCTTCCATATTGAAACAACAGCGGGACCTGGCTGGGGTCCTGAGCTGGTAAAATAAGGGGAGAACCAAGTGACGGGGTTTCTGTAGGATAAAGAACAGGGTGTATAAAAAGAAAGGTTGTTAGAAAGCTTGAAGAAACTTCACTCTGAACGATGCTATTGAACAGCAAGAATGATATAATTTAAGTCAAATGAAACATTTTCTTCTTTTTTGCGTCTCAAAACTGAGAGAATGAAAATGCCTAAAAGTATTTCAAAGAGGGGTGCCTGGGTGGCTCAGTGGGCTGAGCATCTATCTGCCTTCTGCTGGGGGCATGATCCCAGGGTTGTGGGATCGATCCTGTGTCTACAAACAGAGAGGTTTAAAAAATAGGGGGGGATCCCTGGGTAGCTCAGTGGTTTAGCACCTGCCTTCAGCCCAGGGTATGATGCTGGAGACCTGGGATCGAGTCCCACATCGGGTTCCCTGTGTGGAGCCTCCTTCTCTCTCTGCCTGTGTCTCTGCCTCTCTCTCTCTCTGTCTCTCTCTGTCTCTCATGAATAAATAAATAAAATCTTTTTAAAAAATAGGGAAGTGGTGCTTAGAAGGTACACTTGCAGGCCCCTGGCTCCCAGTGAACAATGTGGGGCTTGTAGTCTTTCGAAGGTGTGTGTTCTACAGGTATGGACCACCTACTACGTGTAATGTTCTCAAACGTCCAGCAGAGCTCATGGGACACACAGATTTCACCTTCCAAATGTACTTTCTTCCATTTCAGTTTCCCAGACTTGATGCACGAGGAAATCCACACAGCCATTTTTTAATCTCTCAACTTTGAAGCCCGTTAGGAGACTTCGCAGGGTGAGGAGCAAGAGCATGGAAAGAAAAGTGTCAGAAAGCATGAAGAAACTTGTAAGACTTATCCTTAAAAATCTCATATTTTTGATGCTATTTTAAAATGGCATGGCTTCTTAAATTTTAATTTTAATTTCCAAGGAGACTTACTCTATATGTAGATGAGGACACATCATCCATTTTAATTTTCTGGGGAACTATGTTCAAGTCCTCATTTATTCAAAATTCCTGCAGAAGTTGTCAAGGCGTTGCTTGGCCACTTAATCCACTGAAGAAAAGTCCTGCTTTCCTTCTCCTAAGTACACCTGTCCTACTGATGGACTATGTAACTAAGTACCTTTGGGAAAAGTACTTAGTGAGAGTCTAAATGAGGTTATTTCCTCAATTGTGAGGAGAGCTTTGAGGGAAATTTCTTTTTATAAACTGAGGGTGATTCATCTGACAGTAATACCCCAGGTATTGAGCTTCTTTCAAGGACAGTACAAACTATAAGAATATTTGGATTAACCTTCCTTTGAACTACAGTGGATAAAACTGTAATGAATAAATACATGTGTTTACCTGCCTATATTATATAAATTGCTAGAGGCCCATTTAGAAAGCTACTTTTTCCAGAGCACTGGAGAGTGTTTGGTTCTCTAATGGGATTAATTCAACTAAGACAGTTAATTGAATCAATTTATTTCCCCAGAGAAGCTTTTACTCACCCTCGTTTTCTACCAAATTAAGGATAAGCCGTGTTTCCTTTCTTTTTTTGTGCATTCATATTTAGCATTATTCCTCCGGTAACTTAACAGCATTTAAGTCACAAAACGAGTTAAGAAAAAGATTGATTACAGACTTTGGCAGAAGCTGTGAAGCTCTTTGGTAAAAGCTTAGAATATAATTTATTTCTAAAATCACAGATGAGTGTGGTCTTCTCTCAAGACCCGCTGAATCATACTCTGGAATGTGGGTTTTAAAAAACAAATCTCTTTCCAAATTTAATAGATTTTTTTAGAAGCCCTGTGAGCTGGGAATCTGAAAAAAAGACAGCTGTGTGTGTGTGTGAACATTAATAAGTGATTTTTCGTATTCCTGCATTCAGCCCCAGATTTAAAGCCATTTTGACAGACTGGTAAGCGTAACCAGAGGTTTTCAGTGGACTGCTAGTCAATCACATTAGTAACTAAAATAATGCTCAACATAACATTTATGGTAGGCCTGAGATACGGAACCCAAGCCTCCTGCAGCGTTCATGAATCAACAGAAGCAGGAGACTGGGACTTCTTAGGATTGCATTGGGTCTAACAACTGCCAAGGCCGAAAGTCTAATACCGGATAGGCAGTGTGACCCCTTTGTATTAGTCTACTAGGGCTGCCATAACGAAATACCAAAGACTGGGGGGTTCAAACAACAGAATTTTATCTTCTGGCCTTCCGCAGGCTAGAAGTCTAGGATCAAGGTGTCAGTAAGGTTTGGTTTTCCCTGCATCCTCTCTCCTTGGCCTACAGATGGACACTGTCTCAGCTCAGGCTTAATGAAACAGCAAACAGTTATTTATCATAGTTCTGGAGGCTGGGAAGTCCAAGGTCGAGGTGCTGGCAGATTCAGGATCTGGATGGTCGGGGGCCGCTTCCTGGTTCTTACAGTGAGTTAGGGACAAACAGGGGTAGGGAGGGGGCCACGGAAGCAGGCTCACAGAAATCCCCAAAATGCTGAGGTGTAAGGAAACCGGAGATAAAAGAACAAGCCAGACCACCCAGCCCTAAGGTGTGGGTGGGGAGGGTGTCTTGTTCTAACAGCTATTAGTGACCAACAAAGGGTAACCAGACCCCAAAGAAGAAGTGAGCCCCTAGAGATGTCCAGTCCAGATCACCAGTCCTGACTCAATGGTGATGTCAATAGATAATATGAAAAGGATTGAGGTTCCCTGATGAGGCTCTCAATACAAGACCAACCCTACCAGGCCTCAGTGGCAACCCAGTCGGGACCCTTCTCACTCCTGAGAACTTTCTCTGTATCCTCACTTAGTAAACTAGTGTCCCTTGACTCAGTCCCCTGTGTCCACAGGATTCATTCTTCAACTCTGTGAGACAAGAGCCAAGCTCAACAGGACTGTCTTCTTGGCGGCGCCCTCACGTGGAGGAAGGAAGGTGCAACGCAGCTCCCTGGAACCCCTTTGGTAAGGGCGCTAATCCCCGTGGTGAGGGCTCTGCCCTCGTGATCGAATCACCTCCCAAAGGCCCTACCTCCAAACACCATCACATTGGAAATTAGATTTCAGCCCACGAAGGAGTAGAGGGACACAAACATTCCTTCTGGAGCTGATGCCTTTCCGCCCTGTGTTCACACGGTCACTTCTCTGTGCACACGCATGACCTGTGTTTCTGTCTGTGTCCTGATCTCCTCTTCTCATCTTGGATTATGATCCAGCCTAATGACACCAATTTTAACTTAATCACCTCTTTCGAGGTCCTCTCTGCAAATGCACTCACGTTCTGAGGTACTGGGGGGGAAGGTTAGAGCTTTAACATATTCAATGGGGGAGAGCGGACAGGGCCACAGCTCAGCCCACGACCACTCTTAACTCTTAAAGCCTTGCTGCTTTGTTCACCAAGGATGTGAATTGGTTAAAATACCACTAACAACCGTCCAAGGCCTAAAGGATTAATACTGTTTTGAGAAGATGACCCCTGTCGTTTCTGCAAGTAACCATTGTGACTCTCCAGTGTCCTTGGTTGCAGGCATCATAAAATGATTCCAGCGAGCTTAAGGTAAAGGGGGATCTGCTGATAAACTGCAGGGGAGTCAGAGAGGAAGGGGAGGCGAGGGGCTCTGACTACGAAACAGGAAGGACCCCAGAAGCTGTGAAGGCCTGGTGGCAGGGCTATTTAACTGCTGCCCGCTTCCTTGCAGACACGCAGGAAAGGGAGGCCTGGCACATGGGGTGCTCACTTGGGAGGCCGGCGCCAGCCTCCTGCAGGCACCACACAGAGTGAAGGGGTGCTGGGGACCCCCTGCAAAATGGCAGACGACTGCTAAGCAGATCTTATGTCACGTAACCAACGTGAAGTCAAATCAGGTTGCAAGAACTGACAAAACCATAAGGCAAACAATCTCCTGACATGTCTGAGGGCCCTTGATGATCCCATTTTGATGATACGTTTTCTAAAGACAACTCAGATTGGAAGTGGAAGTAGGAAAGGCTATGCTCAAAAGCTGCTCTATTTTATTTTTCCATTCAGAAACCTCTCCAGACTTCAACAGTTTCATCTGCGAAATGGGCCTCGACCTGCTGTATTTGTTAAAAGCAAGATTTTGCAATAGATAGATTTTTAAAATTTTTTTTCAATAGATGGATTTTTGCTTTCAGCCTGACACCTGTGAACTTTATGATTACATATTGAAGATGTGATCAATGCTCCCCATCTTCTGTCAGTGCTTCTGTTATTCATCTTTCACTGATTCTTTTTGGGAAGGTTAATTCTCCCAAGGGAGGAAAACTGCTCATTTTCAGCTTTTTTTCTCTTTTTTATTGATTTCCATAACCTCAATTTTCTCACAGATATTCTGTTATGATCAATTCCACTATACATTTTTTTCCCCAATGGGCTTTCTTGAAATTCCTATCGATCCTATGCCAAAATGCTAGTAATTGCATTTAATTGTTGCTTCATCTGTAGATTTTGTTATCTCTCTTTGTTCCTCAACTCTACTCTGAAATATGAAGCGTTTGGGTTTTTAATTTCAAAATAGGTCCCACTTTTGGTCCGAACCCTACAAATGTAAGATCATTATTAGAATCTAGCTATTCAAAACATCTCTTTATATACAAAACTTTATTTTGGATATCCAAAAAATTACAAGTTTTTATTGAACCCCCTGTTATCCTCATTTCATTTTCAAATATTTTGAAACTTCTCTACATCGATCCTTTTTTTTTGTTTTTTTTTTTTTTTTGCTCATTTTTAGCTGAGTAGACAATCTCTAAAACCTGACTGCTGCATTTTGAGTAATTCCCACTAGGAATTAGTATTTTTGAATGGTCATTCATTCAACAATTATTTAATGAGCAGCTACTATGGGTCAATGACAGTTATAGTTGGTGCTCACTAATATTCTTTTGTGAATTGTGACAATTCCACTGGGTTTTCTGCTTTTGTTTTCTTTTTCTGCTACTCAAACTTTAGAAGTGACTCTTTAGAAGAGCTTTAGAAGAAGCTCTACTCTTTTTACCTTATGTGTAATGATCATGGGGACACTTCCATTCATTCACTGTGCATATCTAGAATAGAAAATTCTTTAAAATCAGAAGAAATGATTATCTATATAAAAGGATCTTGTTGCTCCTGGTAGCTCAGCTGTTGAGCACCTGCCTTCAGCTCGGGGCATGATCCTGGGGTCCTGGGATCGAGTCCCACAACGGGCTCCCTGCAGGGAGCCTGCTTCTCCCTCTGCCTGTGTCTCTGCATCTCTCTCTCTCTCTCTCTCTCTCTGTGTCTCTCATGAATAAATAAACAAATCTTTAAAAAGAAAAAAAGGATCTTGTACTTGTTTCCAAACTTTTAATGGAGGAGAGTTGGAAGAAAAGCAGGCAGGGGCATGGACAAAAACATGATTGGCAAACAAAGGGCTGCAGAAGGGGAGGTGGGAGGGGGGTTGGGGTGACTGGATGACGGGCACAGAGGAGAGCACTTGATGGGATAAGCACTGGGTTTTATACTACATGTTGGCAAATAAATTTGAATAAAGTTAATCTAAAAAAAAAAAAACTATGATCGAGTGACAGGTGCAGCAGGGAGGGTTAATCAGATTAAAACAGCCAGCCTACAATCTCCTAAAAACCCCTAGACTTAGAAACTCCAATGGTAACCTTCTTGGGTTCCCTCCCTCTTCAGGACCCTTTTATTGTCGCTCAATAAACTTTGCTTTGTTGCCCACCACTGTTGGTCTGGCCTACCTCTTCATTCTTCCAAGCCATATGACCAAGAACCACGGGCACTACAGGAAAAGAAATTCTGAAACATTTTTAAATCGGTTTTTTTTTTTTTTTTTTTTTTTTAAGTAAAATTATACATAGAGCTCCAGTTATCTAAAACAGCCAAAATTGCTATTTTCCTAGTACCAAGATATAGGATATATCCAAATTGATAACTTTTTACAATTCCCACCAAATGAGAGCCATGAGCCAGTTTTGTTAAACGCACAAAGTTGAATATCAGAGTGACATTCCTGGGGACAGTTGCAGTCCCATCAGTCTCAACATCGCCTAGCTTTCCTATTTTGCTAAAGTTATACAGTTTTGCGAAGATATGTAGTTGCAAAGGGTGATTTTTATTGGCCCCTTTGCCTCTCCCTTGAGGGATACTCTTCGACGGGCTCTAATCCAGACACGGGACATGAGAGGTCGTTGCTCATTTTATACTTCAAAGTCAAATCCCTGACGACATCTGCCATCTGCTCACATTCCCCTTCGCAAAAATAAAAGCCAGACAAGAAGCTCACAAAACCTTCAGATAAAACCTGTAAAAGATGTTATCACGACCTGGCACGCTACCCACTCACTCGCTGGCTATTGCACAATAACTGCTAGGCAGTGTGAACACATGTTGAGAGCAGAGTCATCTGAGCCCGGGCAAACGTTTAATTGGGCTTGGCACATGTACGCTGTGGCGATGTACCCACTCCTACGTTTTTATTTGAAAGAGCAAGCACAGGCCTGAAGGTAAAAGAAAAAAAAAAAAAA
Source organism: Canis lupus baileyi (assembly GCF_048164855.1). NCBI lineage: Eukaryota > Metazoa > Chordata > Mammalia > Carnivora > Canidae > Canis > Canis lupus. The sequence goes on from NC_132859.1 coordinate 5,507,149, forward strand.
GAAAAAAGTAAAAGAAAAAGAAAAAAAAAAGAAAAAGAAAGGAAACAGCAAACAAGTCTTCTTAATCAAATGCACATTTGCAAGGAGTTCAAGGACGTGCCAAGAGACTGCAGGTCCTTTTACCTAGGCCTGCCCTCCAAGAAGCTAACCTACAGTAACTATTTAGTGGCTTCACTGTGTTTCAAGAGATGTAGTTTGAAAAGCCCTCATCTCCTCCCACTATAGTTATGGGTATGACACTGGGACCGAGGCAAGTAAAGCACTTTATCTTTTTTAGTCTCCTACCCTGGGTGCGCAATACTTTTTTAAATGAAAACATTTACGAATAAGTGAAGAAATGGATGAACGAACATCGGCCCTGGATATCAAGGGGTCTAGGATAAAGTTATGGGTCTATCGCTATATACCGTGTATAACCATACAGCATTTTCAATAAAACACCAAGCAGCGTTCAAAGAAATATGAGACTTATTCTTCATTCTGATTCTTAGGGCATGTGTAGATGATTACTCTTGTTTCATCCACAAGATCAGAGTTCTTGTACTTCAGAATTTGAAATATACCTTTTTTTCTTTTTGTTTTCTTTCTTTCTTTCTTTTTTTTTACCTGAGGGGGTATTCTAAAGATTAATAGGGAAGATTTATAAATTCAAGGACTTACTGTTATCTTTCCATCCATCCACGCATATCTAATAAAGCTATTGTCAAAATGAGAGCCTTATATGTCCACCTCAAATGTTTCATAGTCCTGGACAAAAATAATTCTACAAAATTTAGCACAGCGTTATGGGGCCCATCATATTCTTCTCCGCTTCTCGGTTCATAGATTGGACCAAGCTTCCTGGTCGGGGTAGATCTGTGAGGTGCCAGCCCACTGCACAACTCGAGAGGGCACTGCTTTCCCTGCACTCCAAGGAGCTGGGAATCTCCAGGAGCTGTACAGTGCACAGCCACACACCATGGCACAGGCAAATAGAAAGAAGAAAGACATAGGAAAGCGATCAGGACAGGACAGAAAGACAAAATATACATGTGGTGCAGTGAGCCTTTCTGATCCTCTGTCTCTTTTCTTTAGGCTTGGGTGCACTCTGGACATTATGGGGCCGAGGGGACAAATAAGTGCTCATAGCCGGTCCAAAAAAGCCCAGCAGGACCTTTTCACTGTGCAAGGAGGGCATCGAGACAGAGCTCCTGAGACTTCCTAATGCTGGTTACTGGTGACTTTAGAGTCAATGTAATCTGGGAATTGGAGAGATATCAAATAGGTTTCATGATCAGAGATCTCATATGGAGATAAAAATGCTGCTGCCAACCCCAAAGAGGGCACAGAGGACAAGCGGCAATAGCAAGCAGTTGGGAAGAATTGCCCCAGGAAAGGTTACATGGGAGCTTTCCAATTGGGCTTTTGTCTCTCAAAGTCCTTGGATCTCACAACGTTCTCCCTTTTCTGAGAATCTTCCAGGTAATGGGTATCTGTACATGAAAGCATGGGATGTGAAGGATCAAAATATGAATTTGAATTAATTTTAAAACTACTCTCACCATTTTAATTTTTCTCTGTATTGGCCTGGAACTCCCAAGCTACAGTTATTGTTATTATTATTATTTTCTATAAATTAAAAAGTACTTTAAACACAGCTATGAATATATATCTTTGCCTAGGAGAAAAGTTATATGTGTGTATGCTGTATGGTTATCATGAAAGAGAAATATGGGCACCTCTGGCTCATCCCATAGAGCACGGAACTCTTGATCTAGGGGTTGCAAGTTCAAGCCCCACATTGGATATAGAGATTACTTTAAAAAACTAAATGTTTAAAAGAAAAGAAAAAAAAAAAAAAGGGCACCTGGCTGCCTTTGGCTCATGTTGTGATCCTGGTGTCCTGGGATTGAGTCCCACATCAGGCTCCCTATAGGGAGCCTGCTTCTCCCTCTGCCTCTCTCTCTGTGTGTCTCATGAATAAATAAATAAAATCTTTAAAAATAATAAAAAGAAAAAAAACATAAAAGAAAAAAGAAAGAGAAATGCAAGCAACAACTGGAGACTATGTTGACTCACTGAATTATAAGAAACTCTCAAAGAGAAACTTGTGACTTTAAAAAAAAATATGCCAACATAGAAAATTCTTTCATAATAGATATTATACTATTTACCTTGTATGACTATGGTGAAGGGTAAATAAGATAATGCATATAAAATGCTTGACATATGGTCTGGCCCAGGATGGATAATAATAGATATCAGTGATATTATCAGATGCCCTTTTGAGAGATCAGCATCCAAGTGAAAGAGATGACAATGAAATGGGATGGAAGGGGTGAGAATACTCAAGTGTTCCAAAAAGTTTAAGAACAGTTGGCCAATAAAATGGATTCCGGGTAACAACGTGTGAGGGGTAGTAGGAGAAGGAACTTGAGAGAGAAGTTGGGGAAAGCAGTAAGAGGACGGGAGAAGGCTCATAGATGAAAGGTTTACTCAGAAGCCCGGGGTGACAATGATGTCACGTGGCCTTAACAGGGTCACACAAAGATTTAAATTTGTCTATTGGATTTGGTAAAGTGGAGATGGGGAGATGACCTTTGTCAGAGCAGCACCAGAGAGAACGAAGGAGTCCGAACTCACTAAGCTTTAGCATTTGGGAAGGTCGGGACCAAGAGTTAGCCATTGGCAAGCCTGAATGAGAATTAAAAGAAAGAGATGAAGTAGCACGTAGAATGTAAAAGAAAAACTGGAGAAACCTGAAATTTGTGTGGCATGGGGCAGAGGGAGTAGGGAGGGTCCCAGGGGGCCTAGGGTACAGGGCGATGAAAACAGATGGCCTGGGAACTGACATGGACGATGGCCTAAAACAAGGGATGGCTGCCTTCATTCCATGCACCCAAGTGGGAACAGGGGAAAATGGCTTAGATGCTATAATAGTAGTGAGAAGAAGAAGAAAGAAGAAAGAAAGAAGAAAGAAGAAAGAAGAAAGAAGAAAGAAGAAGGAGGAGGAGGAGGAGAATAGAAAGAAGCTGAGAATGGTGGGTTGAGTGCACACTCGTTCTCCCCCTCAGAATCCCATCAATGATAATACAGAAGCCTTCAAAAAACAAAATGTTAAACCCATGGCACTGAAGGTGACTGATGCCAGGGCCAGCAAAAGAGATTCCCACTAATTTCATAAGGAGGAAATTTAAAAAGAGAATTTTGAAGTACGGGGGGGGGGGGGGGGCGGGGGGCGGGGGAGCGGGAAAAGTAATGCAAATGGTACGGAACATGTTACAGACAGAGCTTCTGCCAAGGCCACAGAGAGCAGGGGTGCAAACCAAGACAAACTAGGGGGATTAGAGGTCCACATAAAGAAGAACTTCATCAGTCAGCACCTGCCTTATCTTCCTCTGCTCCCATCCCGTGTCCTCCCATGTAGGACAAAATGTGAGAAAAAAAAAAAAATGAGATCAAAAAGACCAGCTTAGTCCATTAACCAACTAATTGGAATCCTAGAAAAAGCAAAATCTATGTGAGAAAAAAATATTTGGTTTCATAAAAGGAAAGCATTAAGAAACGGAAGAAGCAAAATGTCCAGAACTAAAGAAAGCCTTAAGAATTCAACTTTCAGGCGGTGCCTGGGTGGCTCAGCCGTTTAAGCATCCAACTCCCAACTCTTGACTTCAGCTCAGGTCATGATCTCAGGGTGGTGAGATCCAGCCCACAATAGGCACTGGGCATGGAGCCTGTTTAAGATTTTCTTTCTTTCTCTCCCTCTGATCTTCCCCATGCTCCTTCTCTTAAAAAAAAAAAAAAAAAAAAAAAAAATTCAACTTGCAGGACTAACAAATAATAAAAAAGCTGAATATACTATGGATATGGTAGAAATACAAATAGAAAAATTCAAATTGATTTGTAATGATAATAAATCAATTAACTATAAATCAAATCAATTGTAATAAATGTAAAAAGACTAAAATTTCTTATATTAAAAAGTTGTGTTTTGTTCAGATTTTTAAAAAATTAGCTGTAGGTAGCTCATAAGAAACATACTAAAAGGTGGAAAATGAGAAAGCAACTGAAAAATATGTACGATGTAATTTTGAGCCAAAAGAAAGTTAATGACTCACTCAATTAATGTCAGAAGAAATTGAGACAAAAAAGCAAAAAGCAAACTGGCAATGTTTAAATTAGTAGGAATGATAACCACACAATGATAAAAGACATAATCAAATGAAAATCCATGATAATGATAAACTTGAACACATTTGAAAACATACTCTCAAAAAAGATGATCCAAAATAAACCTCTAGGATTCTAAGTAGAAATAGATAAATTTTCAAAAAAGATGATTCAAAAGAAACCTCTAGGATTCTAAGTATAAATAGATAAATTTTATAAGCACAGTGGGAGATTATAACACAACTCTGTTTAACAAGCAAAAGATAAACAAAATTAAGATTAAGAAAAATATAGAGGCTGTGAACGGCACAATTAGGAAGTTATTCTAATAGACAAAGAGAGATCCATAACTTCATCAATAGTAGTTTTAAATTATTTTAGGTATATGTAGACACTAACCAAAAATAATCATATATTCATTTTCCAAAGTATTCATAACATATTTAAAATATTATTATACAGACTGTTTCCTGACCACAATGTGATTAACGTACAAATCAATAATAAGGACAACAGTGAACATTTTTTAATTATATATTTTGAAAGTAACTCCTGAGTTAAAGAAGCAGAAATCATAATGGAAATTATAAGCTATTTACTTGAGAATACAACTTAAAGTAGTTCTTAGTAGAAATAGTTCTTAGAAAATGTATAACCTTGAATGGATTTGAATACTCTTATTTTAAAAAACAAAGTGAAGCTTAAATTAAATTGAAGAAATAAATAATAAAGGCAAATATTAATGAATTAAATGGAAGTAATTAACAGCATAAAAATCAGGTGTTTTGAAATTAATAACAGATAAATGTCCAGCAAAACATGTCAAGGAAAAAAAAAAAGACAAACACCTAGTAGAAGGAACCAGAAATAGAGGGTATAACCATAGACAGAGATTTTAAAAATCATTGAATACTATGTGAATGCCAATACATTTGAACACGTAGGTAAAGGGGATGCTTTCCTTTAAAAAAAAAAAAAAAACTTATCAAAATTTATGTAAGAAGACGTATTAAATATTAATAAATCAACTGTTAGTGAAGAAATCTCTCTTGATTTCTCTAGAGAACAAACATCCTGCAAAATGGTGAAAGTTTTCCATTAAACTGAGTGACAAGAAAAGTCTATCCTCTACCACTGCTAGGCCTTTCATTCCTACTCAACACTATAATGAAAGGCCTAGCCTGGGAAATAAGGACACCAAATAAAATCAAAGATACAGCAATTGAAGAGAAAAGGACAAAACTTTCAATACTTGCATTATTTCACTGCCTAAAATGCCCAGGAGATCTACAAACTATGAGACAGAGGACTGTTGTTCCTATAAGTGTTAACCAATTAAATACGTAAAGTGAAAGAAAGAAAACATACCAATAGCTGGTAAAATAGGAAGAACTTAGGAAAGTACCTATTTTTCTATGTGTAAATGAACTTGTGAGATCACAAATGAGTACTCAGGAGCACCAAAGAATAACTTCAAGATGGCAAGATGTAACATGTTCTTAGAATTCATGATGCCGTTCCCATAAAGCTTGAAAGGATCCCAAGCAATGGTATTGGTTGCTTCAGAACATGAACCTATGTCATCTATGTCATACCAGTATCCATAAAAGTAGTAGAATTTAGTGGTTTGGAAGGTGGGAAAGGGGAAGGGATGGATGGGTGGGATCAGGACTGGGTGACACGGTTATCTCTAGCAGTTTTTGCATTTGTTTCTTCTCTTAATGTGTGTGGTGAGTATGTGGATGGATAGGACCCTTCCCTGCACCGTCACAGTTCTGTGTGTTTTACCTATTTTGTCGTTCTCTCGGCCATTATTTTTATTTTATGTATTTTTATAATTTATAAAAATATTCATGGGAACGATGTGTTCCTCTTACAGGGTTTAAAAACCACAAGCCAAAAATGTGAGTCATAAAATTTTTAAAACTCAGTAGGCTGACCTGCTTCATTATAGTAAACAGATTCTTGCAAGGAAGGGGAAAAGGAGAGAGACAAACCAAGACACAGACCCTTAAGTCTAGAGAACAAAGGGGTGGTTACCAGAGGGGTGGGGTTGGGGCAGGGGTGGGTGGGACAGGTGATAGGGATTAAAGAGGGCACTTATTTATCATGATGAGAATAAATAAAATAATAAATAAATAAATAAATAAATAATAAATAAAAATTGAAAGGAAAAGAAGCACTGTATACTGGCGATGCACATTTGAAGCCTAAATCAATTATACATTCAGGTGCAACAATACAGGTCATTTTATTTATTTTTGATGCATTTATTCTTTGATTAATAACTCTTGGTATTTAGTGGGGGAAAAACCAACTTCTTTTCAGCCACAATAATCTCAGAGACTCCAGGTTTCTTTTCCTTTGACAGCTGTCATAGCTGCAGAGACTATCATTTTTATCTCAAGGGAAAAAGGGGAACCTGCCAAAAAATGTTCAAATTCTGGATTTATTGAAGCATTAAATACAGGTTTTAGATCTGACTGATAGCACAAAAAATTCACTGAATTCTAACTACCAGTAGAGTAGAAATGTTAAAAAAAAAAAATCAGCATCTTTCATCTAAAGACCCTAAGTACAATATTGAGCAGAATATTGGAAAGAATCAAACACAAACAAAAGTCGGGATTTTTTTTTGTTTTCTTTCGCTTTCTTTCATTTGTGTTCATACCATATGGAAGAGAATAAAATTATCCCACTTGAAGAACCACAACCCCAGTTTCCTCACCACATGAAAATGAGCATATTAATTTCTTCGTTAACATAATTTAAATAATGATTTTCTGTGTTGATTAGAAAATATTTGACCTAAAAGTCAATGTTGAAGCTCCTGTCTGTAAATTGACTCTGCTTTGGTAGGACTATACAGCCCTGATTTTAGTAGACTTAGATACCACACCACTACCCAAACAGAGGTTGGATTTTCTCTTTGTATTTCACCTTAAAAAGACACCTATCCGTGCTCTTTGCTGTGCTCCAAGAGATTGCAAACTTCTCAAACACTGCTCTACACTGGAAGGTTCTCAGATGTAGAAAATTCATCCACATCTGAGCAATGCAACATTCAGTTGATTTGGCACATCAGAATGTGAACGGGGATGCAAATTCTTCATGGAATTCTTCACGAAATGCTGATGTTTTGCCAGCATTTCTCATTCTGGCATTTGAGTTTTTATCTTCTCTGATGCTCAGCGTTTACATTATACCCTATCATTTTCTTGTGGTTGTAGGTGCTTAAATCTTATATCCTAAAAAACGATAATGGGGGTTTGTATTTATTGAGAACTTGGCTTTGCTGGAATTCATGCCAAGCTCTTTGTGCGACTGGCTTTTCTTCATCTGCACAACAAACCCCTAGCATAGATATTGTTACCAATTCCATTTTGTAGACGAGGAAATTGAGACATAATGAGGTTAATTAACTTGCCAATGTCACCAGGCTGGTAAGCAGCAGAGCCAGAATGTGGACTCAAGCAGGTGGTCACAGGAACTATAAATATTATTAGTCCCTTCACGAAAAGTTACAATATATAAAATAGTGGTAGACACCTTATTTTCATTTTTCTAGTGTCGTGCCTTCGGCATATGGTGACATTAGACCGTGGAATAAATGACATTCCTCACATCACATAGCAAATAAGGACTAAATTTAGGTGTGTTTCGCTTCAGATCTAATGGTTTTTGCACAGTATCAAAGCTTGCTAGAAAATGTGACTGTTTTAGATGTTACTCGGAAGTCTTTTTTTCCCCAAAAGGTTTTATTTATTTATTTGAGAGAGAGAGAGAGAGAGAGAGAGAGAGAAAAGATAACATGCACACACAGGAGGAGGAGGAGGAGCAGAAGGAGAGGGACAAGCAGGCTCCAAACCCAGCACTGCACCCAGCTAGGGCTCAATCCCACGACCCTGAGATTGTGACCTGAGCTGAAGTCAAGAGTCGAATGCTTAACCCACTGAGCCATCCAGGCGCCCCTGAGAGTCTTATTTCTAACCAGTATCAGGACACTGGTGCATGCAAAACAAATAATGGTTTAATGCGAAACACTGGAGGGGTTAATTTGGGAAGATGAGTTTTCATCAATTCAAACAAGCACACTTTCTCTGCATAGCTCTAAATCAGGAATTTGACCTAAACTGCTTAAAGAGACATAACAGATTTCAAAGGCAGTTTAAGAAACAAACAGATGAAGAAAAGTTCAGCATTAGACTGGCAGTGGGCAGCACTGACCCAAATCGTGCTCACTCTCGCTCTCTCTCTCTCTCTCTCAAATAAGTACGTAAATAAATAAATAGAATCTTAAAAAAGAAAGAAGGAGGAGAGTTTACCCAAAAGTGCTCAATGTCACAGCATAGTTTAAAAATAAAGACACATTGGGCAGCCCCGGTGGCCCAGTGGTTTAGCGCCGCCTTCAGCCCAGGGCATGATCCTGGAGACCCGGGATCAAGTCCCACGTCGGGCTCCCTGCATGGAGCCTGCTTCTCCCTCTGCCTGTGTCTCTGCCTCTCTCTCTGTCTCTGTTCTCTCTAATGAATAAATAAAATCTTAAAAAAAAATAAGTAAAGACACATGATGTGTCAATGTTGGTCATTGATGGTAACAAATGTGCCACTCTAGTGTAGGACATTGATAGTGTGGGAAGTTGTACATGTGTGGGGATAGAGCATGTATGGGGACTCGGTACTTTCCATGCAATTTTGCTATGAACCTAAAACTGCTCTAAGTAATAAAGTCCATTAAAAAATAAAGCAAAAAGAGAGAGAAAGTCTTGGGGTGCCTGGCTGGCTCACTCAGTAGGGCATGCAACTCTTGATCTCTGGGTTGTAAGTTTGAGTCCCATGTTGGGCATAGAGATTACTTAAAATCTTAAAAAAGAGAGAGTCTTAGTAGGGATGGCTGATTTGCCATTTACAAGAATAACCTCCATAAATAACCTAAGATGTGAGGCTGCAATATGTGCCATTTTCCTACAGATGGAGAGCACCATTGTGAAAACTGTATACACAAGAGGTTGACTTGACTGTTCTTACAGGTAGACTTTCTGAAACAAAGCACTACGTTCTTTACTCACTCCAGAGTCACACTTAGAGTGAACCTCATTGTTTCTTCATTTTTTGTGATTAAAATTACCGCTAAAATGAATCAGGAGTCCAAAACATTACGAGAGAAAGAAAGAGAAAACAAAACGTCTCAGTTCAGAGGGAAATGCATCAGGAAGGGTAGCCAGACTGCCTGGAAACAATTTTCCTTTTGAAGAAAAGTTCTGAAAGCGGCACTGATCCAATGCATTTTTACCCTATTGAGAACAATCTTATCTCTTTAGGCTACTTGTATTTTTGAATCAAAACATATCATTCAAATAACGCTTCCTGTGCTATCATATATTTAGGCCCTGGGGGAGGTGAGTTTGAAGGAAGAAAACTGTGTCCTTTGTTAAAGTTCTGTGCACAGTTGCAGAAGTCCATAATTTAGGAAAGATCCCAATTACTTTCCTGATAGTTCTTTTCATATTTTCTTTTCTTTTCCGAAGCACAAAAGAGTTCCCTAAATGCCTTATTCTGCTTTACAGATGTGTTCTTCCGGCTGTTGCTCAACCCTCAACTCGTATGCTCAGCAAAATTTGAATCAACTTCTCCACTCTTGTTCTAATTCTAGTTCGTAGGCACTTTTGTTTTGCTAACAAGTAGGTGGCTAACTAAAGATGGACATCAGGGCTTATTGGTTCCGTCCCTGAAGCCACAGGAAACTGGAGATGTTCACCAAACATTCAATTTTCAGTGCTTCCTACATACATTTGGTCAATCTTTGATTGCTTCCTCAACTCTGCAGTCATCCAAACTTTTTTTTTAATCTTATAATTTCCTGAAATAGCCTGACAACATGGTATCCACTTCATACACTAGATGGCTGAGTCATTCATGTACCTCCCTGGGTCACATAGTTCCTATGACACTAAGGATATAGTAGAAAGATATGTATCCTGAAAGAGAGATGGCAGGGAGACCATGCAATTTCTTCCCATGGTGGTTGTCCTGGCATATTCCAGAGGGCTACGACCTGTTCTCCCTGGCCCCAAAGGATACAAATTGAACTAATAACAGAGAGTATAGGTGTCGGTTTGGTCTAAAGAATGAGCTTTCTATTGAAAAAAGGAGATTTTATTTACTTATTTATTTGAGAGAGAGAGAGAGAGCATGAGTGAAGGGAAAGGGCAGAGGGAGAGAGAGAAGCCGACTCCCCGCTGAGCAAGGAGCCCGACACAGGGCTCAACCCAGGACCCCAAGAGCATGACCTGAGCTGAAGTAAGACACTCAACCAACTGAGCCACCAGGCACCCAAGAATGAACATTATTAGATCTGTCCAACAATGTGCTGAGAACAGGAAGCTGTGCATGCTGAGTTCCCAGGCACTAGGAGGTTTAACAGCCAAGACCAAGAAGGGGTGTGGTGCAGTGGGACCTAAGATCCCTCCCAACCCTGATTGCACAGTTCTCTGATTCACCGTGGGAACCACATACAGAGTACGTGTGCGTCCATTATTCATAGAGGTCATGGGGAAGATGCACAGATCCTCCGTAGAACCAGGACCTCCTATGTTGTTTTTTCAGGCCTGGCTCTGTCCTCACTTGCAGCACGGGGATTTGGGGGAGGGATTTAATGCCTCAGTGCTTGTTACTCAATTGTAAGTGCAAAGATAGGCCCCTGGTCAGTCACCATGGCTGGGAGAGAGACCCCAATTCTAGTCTTGGCTTTGTCCTGTGGGCCAGGCATCTGACCTGTGCGGGTCTCAGTTTTCTCACAGGGAAAACAAGTGAGATTTGGAAAACTCTGAGGTCCTTCCTGCTTTGAAGGTCCACAGTAAAAACATATCTCGAGGCTGGCAATTAAAAAGCAATAGGTGGGGGTGCCCGGGTGGCTCAGCGGTTGAGCATCTGTCTTTGGCTCAGGTCGTGTTCCCGGGGTCCTGGGATCGAGTTCTGCATCAGGCTTCCCACAGGGAGTCTGCTTCTCCCTCTGCCTGTGTCTCTGCCTCTCTGTGTGTCTCTCATGAATAAATAAATAAAAATCTTAAAAAAAAATAAAGCAACAGGTGAACATGAGGACACTTTGACTTACAACGCACGAAACTATTGTTTTTTAGTCAATCACGCTCATACAGTAATAATGGCAAGATATGTGATCGCCCTTCCTGTCCAGCCTCAGGAAGTCGTTTAGATGTCAGTAGGCAGGTGGGGTGGGGGTAGGGGGAAATATTTCCAGATGATTAACATCTGTTTAGTGGTAACCACCACCTTGCACCTACTGCCAGGAGAGGCTTTCCAATCTTCATTCACTCAGCGAATATCTTTCGAGCACCTATGAAGTTCCAAGCACTGGGGTGTCATGTCCTGAGGACAACATGGTAGGTCACACATCAGGAAATACACGTTCGTTTATGTGAGAGGCTCACCGTGCAGTGGAGAAGACCAACGTGGAGTAGGCAATGATAAGAAGTCCGATTTTTACTGACCCACAAGCAGTGTGCTGGGGCTACATGGAGCACACGTGCTTGGAAGATGCGTGTGACTAGTCCTGAGGCCTCCAGAAGGCTTTTTTCTCCTCCCAGCATGAAGAATAAAGAAAGCTCAGCAGACTGAGTCATCAAGGCTTCCAATTCAATGGCAGGAATACCTTCATTCATGTGGTTGAAGGAAGGGCACAACTGGCCGTCATAACTTGTTACACACGCAGATCCAGCACTCTGCAAGGCTAATCCACCTTGAACATGATAAGGCACGAAGAGGCGTGACACCCTGAGACTTCCCTTGGCTCCTTTCACACCCAGCCCGGAGCCCCAGAGCCAACCATCGTGTGGGCCGTTCGAACCAGACATGCTTCTGCCGGTGATTAATGGTGCTTGCGTGTTTCCTTTGGAGAATCAGATAAACAAATAGTTTCTGCCTCCCTCTGTCTTCTCTCCCCTTCCACTCCCCCAGCCGGCACATGGGCTCTGGTTCTGCTTGTGGCTGGGTAAGGGAGTCTTAGACAAACATTGAAAGGCTCCCTGATTTGAAGGGTTGGGCCCAGGACTGATGTCTTCTGTCCCTAGAGGACACTTGGCCAATGAATTGCCTCATTGTTTGCAGAGGAGAGCTACTCAACGAGGAGTGTGGGTGTCTGAGAGACTGCAGATCTGTAGAGCCAGGCTGACCATAATGCGGGCCCGAGAAAAAAAGTTGGCTTGCCATCTAGTTCAAACAGGCTGCTGAAAATGCAAAAACAAAGCAGGCATTTCACATGTGCAAAAGGTCACTTGTAAAAAGCCCTCGTGGAATTCAGATTAATTTAGATTTGAATTTTTTTTTTTTTTTTTTTTTTTGGACACCAGTATTCTAAGCCATTTACTCTAAAACTATTTAGGCGTTAGGAGACTATTCAAAAGCCATCCCTTTGTCATGGCAGAGTCAGGGCAGCTCTACACTATCTGTATTGAAGGACACATGTATTTACTGTTTCTACCAACTTTGTTTCGGGACTTATTTTAAGTGGCCGGGCTCCCAGTAAAAAGTCTACCCTAATTACAAAGTCAGAGCAGGCTCAGTTTCTATCTGGGAACCTTATCCTACTTTGAATTTTATTTCACTTGCTGAACTGACAATGAAGTGAAAGGCCCAGGCAGTGCCAGAAGGGCTGCCGTGATGGCCAGAAAAGAGCAGGACTTATGAGGCGTCTCAGTTGGCCCGATGCTCCGGCTGCCAGCTCTCAGGAAGGCTGGCAAACACGCTTGGCACGAAGCTGGAGCCCCAACAGCAGTCGGGGTTAGAGCAGCACCCTCGCAAGGCCTCAGATGACTCGAGCAGGGAAGCCCAACAGAAGGACAAACACAATGTTTGTCCAGATTTCTCTCTGGCTACCCTCAGTGCAACGGGCGCGACGACTTCAGCCCACTTCAGCAGTCCCCATCGTGGGGCTTTGTGAAGAAATTACTGTAAAATTCTCTCTTTTATAAGGGTTTGCATTCTTTTATCCGGGGCAGGCATCTGAAGCCCTGTGAACAAATGTCAATACCAGACAGGTCTTTTGAGTACGCGGCTACCCGCCCTGTACGTCTTCCCACCCCCTCCTCTCTTCACGTCAATCTAAAAGGTCTTCTGCTGATAACACCCACCAAAATTCTTATCAAATTTGTGTCAGGGGTCGTTTCTAGAATGTTGGATTGCTTGATTTCTCAGCAACATTGGACAATTCGACCACTCGGTCCTTTCAGACTTCTCTCTTTCCTTCACTTCCTTTTGGCCTTTTCTTCTCAAAGTCTTTTCTTAAATGTCCTGTTTCCTCAGGTCTTGACTTCAGGCCTCTTCTTGTTTTCCATTTTCTTCCAAGGCCATCGCATTTGTTCCCATTGCTTTAGCTCCCAAGAGTATGGGATGGGAACTAAACAAGCACTTCTAGCTCAGCCTTTCTTGCTGAGCACTAATCCTATATAGTCCACTGTTTTCTGGAAGTAACCACATAGCTACCCCCCAGACTCCTCAAGACAAATATATCCAGTACAGAACACTTTCTCTCTTCCCATCCTCAATTTGTTCCCTTTCTTTGTTATCCCATAGTCCCTTATATGGTGCATCATCTACCAGAGGAAGGAATGGGGTGGGCCATCATTGACTCGTTTCCATCAGTCTCCTAACTCATTCATCACCAGGTTTTGTTGAGCTTGCTTTCTTAAAGTCTTCTGAATCCATCTATTCTTCTTTGTGTCCCCTGTCACGAGCTGTCACCTGAATTGCTGACATCCCATAGCCACTTAGGACCACTTACCATCTAAACCATTTTCCCACCAGATTGTTGGCTTTATATATTTCTTCAATTCTTTTTTAATATTTTATTTATTTATTCATGAGAGACACAAAGAGAGAGAGAGGCAGAGACACAGGCAGAGAGGGAAGCAGGCTCCTTGTGGGGAGCCTGAGGTGGGACTCAATCCTGGGACCCCAGGATCATGAGAGCCGGAGGCAGACGCTCAACCACTGAGCCACCCAGGTGACCCTAGGTTGTTGGTTTTAATAAGCATCTAACTTAAAACTGACAAATGGCTTTCCAACACTCTTGGGATTAATTCCAAAATCCTAAACTTGCCCCTAAGGTCCAGAACTGGCCCTTCTCCAGTCCTGTTTTGAGCTACAGCTATTCATTAGCTGTGATGAGGCAATTGGTTTCTCTTGAATGGTCTTTCCAGGCTCAAGGCCTCTCACATGGTATTTGCTTTTCTGCATAAAGAGATTTACTCTTTTATGTCCTTCCAGTTTCAAACTCAGCCATGCTCCCCTTGCCCAGTGCTCTGTCAACCCTACATACCCCCCTATCATAACAGTTATTATATTTTATTCTAAAAGTTTGGGGTTTCTTTTGACAACTGTTTTCTGCCAATACACTGTAATTCAGTAAGGGTGGGATCTAATTTATCTTAACCTCCCCCAAGTAACTGGGAACATAGTAGAGTCTCCATAAATATTGAGAAAATAAATCAGTGAATTTTATATGTATTTCTGTATAATTATGAATGCAATCACAAACATTTTTAAATGCTTTACACAATTTTTGGTTGGGAAGTAAAAGGTACCTTTGCCTTTATTCATAGAAAGAAATACTAGCATTTGTGTGTCAGTTGATATTCAAGGAAGAAAATAATAGGGTCATGTTTCTATCATCCCCTTAATATAGAAGCCATCTGTACTCTATAAAAAAAAAATTCTTTCGCGGAAAGGAAAAATGAAACCCAAATGAGTTGTGGTAAGATAAAATTTAAACATTTTATGTCCGTTTTTTTTTTTTTCTTTCCCCAAATTATTTGTGTTGCCACACATCTCTGTTGGATGTAGGGGGGAAGGAGAGAATGGCACACGTCAGCAGCAGATGGTGGCAGAGGCCGATGCTTAGAGCTACACAGAATGCAATATCTGGACAGAGGCCAGAGAGGACGAAAGAGCAATAGGCAGAGATACCCTTACCCTCAGCCTTGCTCCTGTGAAGCTTCTCTCCTCATCCAGGTACCATTTTGAGAGAAGGAATGGTGAACCATGGAGAAAAGAACCACTGCCTGGTAGGTCAGGCTTCAGCTAGCTTGGTGATATCCTGAGTTGAATGTATAAGTACCTGAAAGTGGCTGTTATTTTTGGTTGTTTGGTTGGGGTGGTCTTTTCTTTCTTTTTCTTTCTTTCTTTCTTTCTTTCTTTCTTTCTTTCTTTCTTTCTTTTCTTTTCTTTTATTTCTTCTTCTTTCTTTTACAATTTATTTATTTTAGAGACAGAAAAAGAGAGTGAGGACAACTGGGAGGGGCAGAGGGAGAGAGAACCTCAAGTAGACTCCACAATGCCCTCGGAGTCCGACACGGGGCTCGATCTCACAACCCTGAGATCACGACCTGACCTGGAACCAAGAGTCAGATGCTCAATCAACTGTGCTGTCCAGGTGCCCAAAGGGAAACTGAGTTACCCCCAAGCATAGGTAGTAGATGTCATCGCAAAGCGGCAACAAGGACTTGTGATCGAGTCAGGTATATTATTGGGGAAGTGAAAGAACTTTGGATTTCTGATCACTCAAGTCATTTATGAGTGTAAATCTAGTGTAGAGAGAGGTCAAGTCCTCAACATAGTACTTAGGAGACTGCCCACGCCTTTGGGTGAGCTACCTGAGTATAAAAGCTAGATCTCAGCCACTGAATTGACTCAAGATAGAAAGTCTCAGTTTCCAATGGGACTTCTTATCCTCCCCAAGCTACTAGGTTAGTGAAAACATGATAAGAACAATCTGAAGCTCCAGGGAAAAAAAAGAACTGTGGGTTTTCCTACTCTGAATAGAAGGCATTTTTGGTCTCCATCTATCATCTTTGCATGTCCCTCCCTACCTCCCTGCCTTCACTGTTTTCCACATTTAAAACATGAATAAAAACAAAATATGAAAAAAATTGAGAGTTTCAATCTTTGGATATTCTCTTCTAGCCTCAAGTGAACTACCTTTAAAAATGCTGACTGGTATATGCAATCAAGAATTGCGAAAGAAAAGCCTCAAAATAAAATATGAAGGATAATACATATACTGTAATTTAATAATAATTTTTCTCCTGGCCCACATAGAGCTAACCAATATCATTTATTTTGTCACTACCTGACATAACTTAATTAGAACTATTGGTAATAAACCATTAGCAGCAGACTGACAGATTTTACTCTCTACAACTGAGCTCAGACTTGAAAGTAAAACTCTGGCGATTGGTATTCTTGATTAAAATTTCTTAACGAACTAATTTTATCACGTCGTTAGTAAAGGAATATCCCTCTCCCCTTCACTAGATGTACTAGCATTTTCAGTGTAGTCTGTGACCTCAGGTTTTATGAAAAATTCTTGTAGAATTTCCTAACAACTTCCAGGAGGATATATCCATAAACAAGATGACACATACAAATACGCAAGAGAAATTGAATATGATTTTGACCACCTTGTCCAGGAAAGATACTCAGCATCATTTTTACTGCTATTCCATCCCATATATAACATATATGTGTCATGTATGATCATGTAACTGTAAACAAAGTTATGAACCTGCACATCTTCAAGGACAAGCAGGACGCCCTACCACACATGAAGCCCCTCAGCATTCACTGAGCACCATGTACATCCTGGGCCTGGAGAAAATGCAATGGGCCTCTGAGTGCATCGAGCATCGAGCATATCTCAGAAACCACCGTGATGAAGATCCTTGGCAATTTGACCAGCAGGCCTGCCTAGTGCAGTCATATGTGGCTGAACTCTACAAAGGGGGACCGTGGAAAACGATCACAAGTGGGACTGGAGTATTGAAAATAAGGATTTTTTGAGTGACCTAAGGTCCTGATTTCTGAAATGCAACATGCTTTTGCCCAGAAGGGTAAGGACAGAAGTTACGATTCAGGGAGATTCGTAGTTTCTAAAAATTAAACGATGATGGCAAAGAAAAGTGGGATTTTATAATTAATCCTCCCTGGACAGATAGGTTTTTAATGCAGGACTCTAAAGCTTTCGGTTCAACCTTAGAGAGAAGACATAGTCCTTTGGTGACCACAACTTTCAAATAAATCAGTTTCTTCTGCAAAGCTAGATTTGGAAGGCTTACAAAAGAGTGGCTTCTCTGGGCTGCTCCCAGAACCTCCACTTCCGGCGGGGCCCAGAAACACAACAGCAGCAGCTCATCTTGTGATACTTTGGCTCCTCTGCCCTGACCAGCAGCCAGATCCCGGGGGTGGAAAAAAGAATTAACATCAATAGAAACATTTTCAATTTTTACAAAATGCAAGATTCAAGCTAACCACAAACACAGGAGTGAGGTGAGGGGGTCAGAGATAAGCGTTTACAGATGACATCTTACATTTTGGCAGCAGAATCACTTATTGGATATTAAGTTCCATCAAAGCAAAGACCAGGTCTATTGCTATTTTTTTTTTCTCTCCATGATCTAGTTTTGAGCTCGTACGCTACTAAGAAGTCAGTAAATATCTGTGAAAGGAAAGAAGGAAGGAAGACGACCCAGAGATACTAGGCTTTTGCCCTATGGCTGAAAGACAGAGAACTTGAGTTGGTTAAAAAACATGACATGCTGGATTTAAGTAAAATAAGAGGCTTAGAGCAATTATTATTAATAAGCATTAATTAATTACTGTATAATGCATGCTTTCTAAAGATGCATAAGAAGCCCAAACAGAGAAGAGCCTTTATTATCAATATTTCTACCCACAGAATCCTGACCTATGTATTTTTACTGACAAACACCACAAAGAAGATGCTCCCTTTGGGCTCAGCAATTTGCTTTCCGAGGTAAGGAGCTTTGAAACTTCACCTACAATGGACAGAGTGAAAGAGGATGGGAAAAGATGTGTGAAAGGTCGGATCCGATGCGGTTGCCGGTTAAAGAGGTTGAAAGTCGGAGTCAGCCTTGTAATGGCTTCAGTCATTCACAGACATCTGGCACGATGAGCTCTGCTTTTTGCAAGCACAGGTTGCACAGAAATGTAGACACCAATCCTTGCACCTAAAGATTCTGCTAAGTCCTTTACCAGCGGGCTGTTTCTTACTGTAATTTCTTCAAGATATAATTTACTTTACCTGAGTGCTGGATAATTCAGGATTAAAACTGTGGAAGGAAAAAAAAAAAAAAAAACTGTGGAAGGAGCCACGATGTCCTTCGACAGATGAATGGATAAAGAAGATGTGGGATGCAAATACACACAATGGAGTATTACTCAGCCATCGGAATGGATGAACACGTATCATTTACTACGAAGTGGATGGAACTGGAGGGTATGATTCTGAAGGGCATGAAATATGCCAATCGGAGAAAAACAATTTTTTTAAAAGATTTTATTTATTTATTCATGACAGACATAGAGAGAGAGGCAGAGACACAGACAGAGGGAGAAACAGGCTCCATGCAGGGAGCCCGATGTGGGACTCGATCCCGGGACTCCAGGATCACGCTCTGGGCCAAAGGCAGGTTCCAAACCGCTGAGCCACCCAGGGATCCCAAGAAAAACAATTATCATACGGTCTCACTCACATGGGGAATATGAGAAATAGTGTAAGGGAAAGGAGGGGAGCAAGACAAACCATGAGAGACTCCTGACTCTGGGAAACACACAAAGGGGTGCAGAAGGGGAGGTGGGTAGGGGGGTGGGGTGACTGGGTGATGGGCACTGACGGGGGGCACAGGATGAGATGTTATATGTTGGCAGATTGAATTTAAATGAAATATAAAAAAAAAAAAACCTCAGCCTTGTAGGTCCACAAATTGTCACAAAACTGAATTATGTTATGGTTATCTATATTTTAGTGATTGACATTTATGTTATTAAACTTCTTTTCTCTCCTAACGTGCTTTGATTACTACTTTTCTGTGCAAGTCTTTAAGACATATTGCAAAGATGAAATTCCACCTCTAAAGACTCCGAAACAAAACATAGTCCACTTCTCTAAAGAATGGACTATTTTTACATGTTGGAGATAATATTATCACACTTCACAGATGTCACAATTCTCTAATATTAGCTAATACGAAATCCATCTGCAAACTTGCCCCATTTTGACAGAAAAACGTTCCTTACAGACAGCTGCCTAACTTTATACCTTAAAATTCCCACCCACGTCCACACCACCCATCACACATGTGCATACTCCTATAGCCCTTCCAGACCCTGTCTCTCTCCAGGCCATAGAGCACAGTAATACTTGGAAGTCTGTCCCTCCCTTATCGTTGTCCCTCTGGTCACTTTCCCCCCGACTCAGCACGTCCTACTCAGCCTCCCCAGGACGGCATGGAAGATGCAGGTGGTCAGTCTTACAATTAAAAGCACATTTCTGAACATACTGTTCCAGGGAAGCTTTGTGCTCCAAACCCATGTGGGGACTTGGACTGCTTTAGCTATTATAACAGTTCTCAAAGAAGCACTTGTACAATTCGGAAGAGAACTTCCCTTGATTTAGGGCCATGTTTTTGTACTCAAGGAAGCACACAGGAAGGACAAACAGCCCTCACTGGGATTGGCACGGATGACCAGAACTGGGCAAGTGTCCCCAGAAAGGCTGGGCCTGCTTTCAGTTTGGAACCTCTGTAATCTCCCTGCCTCCCCATGCTACGTTTCTAGAGCATACCACAGATAAAGCTGCATGCACGTGCATTCCCAGCCACTGAGAATATTAATGTGAAAGCGCCGTCACACGTACAAGAAAAGGACACTCGAACACCCACATTTCCAGAGGCAGGTGTGACCTTTGCTTCCAAACCCCGAAGACTGTTATTGACGCCTACTGAGACCCAAAAGCCTGATGGGTGGTGGGGAAGGAGGAGCGTTTTCTCATTTTCTTGTCCCATTTACCAGAAAATGTCTTGCAAAATGTCTTCATCCTATACAGTAGGCTTTTTACATTTCCAAATCTCCTGTTAGTGGCAGGGACTGCTTGATTCACAGGAGCCAACCTGCAATCTTTGCACCCTTCAGCCGGTAATTTGGAGTTCACTTCTTCCAGGACCTTGTGCAGTTGCAGATATGTCCCCTCTTATGGGAGGTGGCCCAGCTGACCGGGGACAATAGGAAGAGGAGGGCAGGTGAGGGGTGGCTGTAACCCAGTGCGGAATCCTTCACTGACCCCCGGCTGCGGGGGATCATTACAGCGCCATCCCTATGGAAACATATTCCAAATATCCTATGTTTGCAAGTCACTGGTTTTCATTCTTTCTTTTCTTTCTTTCTTTCTTTCTTTCTTTCTTTCTTTCTTTCTTTCTTTCTTTCTTCCTTTCTTTCTTCCTTTCTTTCTTTCTTTCTTCTTCTTTTTCTTTTCTTTTTTTTTTTTTTTTAGATTTTATATACTTATTCACGAGAGACACACAGAGAGAGGCAGAGACAGGCAGAGGGAGAAGCAGGCTCTCTACAAGGAGGCCAATGAGGGACTCGATCCTAGGACCCCAGGGATCATGACCTGAACCAAAGGCAGACACTCAATCCCTGGGCCCCCAGGCCCCCAAGTCACTGGTTTTCTAAGCAGTTCCTGAAGCAATACTATTTTCCAGGACTCCTTTTGCTTCCAGGTATGGAACCTCATGTCAACGTTAGCCACATCCTCCAAGGGGCTGTGAAGTCTCTGCTGTCCCAGAAGCTACCAGAGGACTTTCACGAAATTAAGGAACACCTCTGGCCTAACAGGGTACTTTGGGTGTAAATTAAAAAGAAGAGTTCCCCCTGGGGAGATGAATAAGAAAAAGTGCCCCATGGGGCACATGCAGCCCCTCCCAGGAAACAGCAGGGCAACAGAAGCACCCTTGTGCAAGGGCAAAAGGCTTCTCTTCTCCCCAGGGGAAGTCCCCCCTTCGGGGAACTGGGTGAGCGGAGCAGGGTTGTGTCTCGGCCCCCACCCTCGTCATTGGTCGGGGACCCTGTACAGAGTGTACAGCTTGATTGGGTTGTCCTGCCCTCAATTCCTAACTCACCAGATCCCTGAGGTGCTTGACTTTGCCCAAACTTGCATTTTAACACAATGGACCTCCTCCCACCCCAGTACTCTGGTAGCATCCAGGGCACTCGCCTTATCCTTGGCCTTATCTGCAGTAGGCTTCAAGACAAAACAAAATAAAAACAAAACATGGAAAGCGAATGAGATCAGAGGAGGGGTAAAGAAGAGGCTGGAGGAAAGCCACCCTTTGCACTCATCACAGTCGTTCTCCTGGTCTGGCTGAGACACATGATGCGTTGTGTGGACGGTTCACCCCCGAGACAGAACTCTGTGCCAGCACATATACTTCTAGGATGCACAGTGATACACAAATGGCAGCTGGGAGACGTGCTAAATCACATGCAAGCACTGTGCACACCCAGCCTCCCACCCACAGGCACCCCCTTCACATAATGGCCATGGTTCAAGTCACATAGGCACCCTCCCTCTCTCCCCACCTCTCTCCCTCTCTCTCTCATACAAATGCACTGTTTGTTCATGTCTCCTGTGTTAACTTCTGATTCCCAACAATAAGAAGACAATGGCCTTGACTTTCAGTCTTCCATTGTTCTACTACTCAAAGGTCCCTTCGACCTCCCCAGCGCATTGCCTGGTGGACGCAGCCAAAATAAACTTTACTTTCAGTCTCTTTTCTCTTATATTTTATCAGAGAAGATTACGTGGGGATTATTTACATTCTAGGCTTTAAAATGATCCTGACTATACTATAGTCATTTTAACATGGCAAAAAAAAAAAAAAAAAAAAAAACAAACAAACAAAAAAACCAACATTTAAAGCTTTTGCAACATGCCATGGGACAGGAAAATGACTCTTGTAGAAACAATAATAATTAACAACTGAACTTGTGTATCATCCCATACGTTTGGGGGGTTTTCAGAGACGTTGTGGAGGAAGGAGTTTGTTTTGACTAACTGGACCCCCACCAAAGAACAAACCCCCAAACTTTCATTAATGTGAAGCTGGAAAATCTTGTATCATCCTTCCATTTTCTTATTATTTAAGTACCCAGCGTAAATGCCGAGGGCAAAAATACACAATTACTGAGTTAGGTCGATATTTAAGTGTTTTTTTTTTTTTTTTTTAATGTATGTTGAAAATCATCTACCCCATGAAAATGCAAACCACACTTCTGTAATTTAAGACATAGGGACTACGAAGAACACAAAGAAACTCAAAAACCCGTTCAAAGTCCCTGAGCGCTGGGAGGGACTTGCTCCTGCCCACGGTGATATCCTATGCCACCTTGACGCCTTATCTGATGGTAGTCGTTCCAGGGAGCAGTGGGCGTCTGAGGATAAAATACAACCCATGACAAAGCCTGCTTCGGGCCTTAAACTCAAAAGCCTACAGGGGCCAAAGAGAAAAATGAGTGAAAAGGAGGGCTTGCCTATTCAACATGTAGAACTGTTTGGTCTTTGCCTGAAAAACTATGCTCTCTATCTTTCTTGAAGTCTGCGGTGGTGTTGGCACACATGGCATCTGCTACCCCCAAAATCGATAGAGATTTTGAGCAGCAGAGAAATATTTCCGGTGCTAAAAGAATAACAAGAGTCCAGCTATGCTCGTGTAATGATTGGCAACTATTTCCAGCCTCAATGTGAACAGAGAACAGAGCGAGTGATCAAATCTGTGCTGTCCTAGAAAGCTCATGTCCTGTCTAATGGGGTCAACTGCTTCTCAGCCCAAGACCTCGTTGTCACGTGGAAATATGTGAGCTCTTGTTCCCCTGTCGTCCAATCTTTCAAGGGAAGATGGAAATCCAAATTGTTAGATTAAATCTCTCAATTTTGCAGCGTTAAGCTTAACTTCTTTAAAATTGGGTGATTCGAGGAAGCTACACGAGGCCCTTCACCTTGAAACCTCTGGTCTACACCACACAGTCTAAAACTAAAAGGGTTCTGAACGTTCTTAAAATTTATTAGAGCCTAGAGCAGGAATTAGTGAGCAACCTGCATCTCCATGTAGATGGATTTTCTTTCATGTCTGACTCAAAATAAATCCTTTAGCTGTTTCTATTCACTAAGGGAATGGAAGGTGGTGGGTCACCCCATCCAGGTGTCTCTGTGAGTCTCTGATTCATTGCTTGCAGGTTTTTTTTTTTTTTTTTTCATCATTCGACATCTGTATCATATACTCAGGGAGGAGATGCCCTATTTTGGCTGTGAGGTTCCATCCCAGACATGCATTTATACCTAAAGATCATGGGGTGAGAAAGCTCCTTAGTGTTTCTCCCCTTGATCAAGAATCCCATCTACACTGGTAAGAATTGCTACACAAGTTCTCGCAAGGTGACACAAGTACACTTGAGGCAGGTGCATGTTAGTTGCCTGTTAAAGATGGGACAGAGGCCAAGAACCCAAACTAGTGATTACCCACTGGTGCTCTTTGTTTGTACAAAGAAAGAACTCCGGAGGCCCCCCGGGTGGCTCAGGTGGTTAAGCATCCAGCCCTTGATTTCAGCTCAGGTCAGGATCACAGGGTCATCAGATAGAGCCCTGCATCAGGCTCCCTGCTCATTAGGGAGTCTGCTTGAGAGTCTTTCTCTCTCTGACCCTCCTTTCACTCATATGTGTGTGCACTCACTCACTTTCTTGCAAATAGATAAATAAAACCTAAAAAGAAGAAGAAGAAGGAGAAGGAGAAGGAGAAGGAGAAGGAGAAGGAGAAGAAGAAGAAGAAGAAGAAGAAGAAGAAGAAGAAGAAGAAGAAGAAGAAGAAGAAGAAAAAAAAAAAAAAAAAAAAAAACACTCCAGGCAAGCATGTATCATTTTACTAGTTTGACTTTCAAGCATAAATCCGTTCCTTCAGAAGATGAACCGGACATCTTGAAGGGTCCCTGGACCAAGAGGCCTAGACTCCAGGAGATGCTGCTCCAAGCCCCTCCTTGATTCCCGTTGTTTTTTTTCCAAGAAAGAAATTTCTCTAGACCTCACCTAACCACTTCACCTGCCTTAGAGCAAAGAGAAATGCAAGAGATCAGATCAGAAAAACTTTCTTCCTTAAGGCTTGGCGTGGCCGAAGGTGGACAATGAATTCTCCTCCTTTGGTCCTTCTTGGCCTTCCAAGGATGAAGACATTTTTGAAACCGAGTATCTCCCGTTTTGGAATTCTGGAAGATCTTCAAACATTTCCCCCCTCTCTATCTCCGCCTCTCTCTCTCTCCTTTTCTCTCAATCTCTTTCCCCTGCTACTTCTTTTGCTCCCATGTGCCCTATCCCACAACTGCCCACAATAAAGTAGTAGTAGTTCTAATGTCACTGATTTCTCCTCAGTGTCACGGTAAGCTCCAAGAGTAAATGAATAGTGCTCGACTTTTTCAGCATTCACCTCTTTCCCTGTTAGCCAACACAAGACTTCCCTGGACGTGCCGAGGTAGACATCTCCAAACAAGGAGCAAATTTTTCGAAACTTAAATCAAGAAAAAAAACTAACAACAACGACAAAACAGAAAAGAAAGAAAAAAGAGTTTTCATCTGTCTTTAAATTCAGCCCCATGCTCACATACGGAAGAGTTTTTAGATGAAAATTCCTCCCCAAATTTTAACCTTTTAATTAAACCCCAAAGTCAATCCACACAATTCAGACCCGAACCCTTTTAATATAGATGGTCTGTTTCCCATCTCCTTTAAGGATTAACCTCTAAATTCCAAAGGCAATTCTTAATCGTATGGGCTGATCTTGGGGAACATAAACTCAGAAATGAACCACACCACCTCATACCTTTATTAAATGTCTGACATCTGACATCATTCTCTAAATACTGGACTTTTAGTAAGTCTTTAAGGAGCTCTTTACACCTACACTACCTTTCTAGAAAGGGATGGACAGGCAGGCCTGACCCAAGCCACGTGCCTGTCCGGAGACTCGGGAAGGGTTGTCAGACAGCCACACTTGGCTCTGCGTGGAAGGAGAGGCTCACATTTGTGTCTGAGTGAGAACATCTGTGCTGGAGGCAGGCAAAGGGGGGCAGGTGCTGGGAGACAGCACTTCTTGCTGCTCAATATTCGGACACTGGACCCTCCGTTGCATGAAGCTGCTCCCAGGTGCAGAGTGAGAGGCCCAGCAGCTCCTGCACAACGCCACCCTCAGGCCATTCCCACATGCCACCCATCTGCAGGCCTCCCTCACCAGCTCAGGACTAGACAGGCTTTCCCGAGAGCCACTAGGACCATCGTTTGGTTCATCAGGATCACAGTGAAGCCATTTGTACTGGTGGAGCAGGCATGGGGCCAGTTGAAACATTCTTACACAACCCAACCACTCGGGATGATTTGTACATCTTGGAAGCAGGCACAATATACGCAGCTTTGGATCCTTGGAGCTGAGAAATGAAAACAAAGGATGTGGTCTCTCTGTGGCTCCCTGACCTCAGGGATCTGTGTGGTTTCCATGATTATAAATTACCCCAAAAGAAATTGAGTTTTAGGGCCAGAGAAATTATTCTGAGCAGCAGGATCGCAGTGACTGAATTGCCATGCCAAAGTGTCATTGAGTCGGGCTGGTGGTGTTCCTTTGAGAATGTCGTGATGGCTATTTGTCCCACTCTAGGGCACCTTTTGGCTCGGCAAAAATGTCCTGCAGACCCTAGAATATCAAGGAAGTAAGTGAGATTTGGGTCTCCCAGCTGTGCTGCTGTAAATGATGCGATTAGAGCACATGTGAGCTCCACACCCGGATTTGGGTAAAGTTCACTCCCGGGGGTGGGGTTTGTCTATCTACAAGGGCTCATTCTGCTTGGGCTGATAAGGAAGTGCGTTTCCTGTTTCTCTCAGGACAAGAAACTTAAAGTAGAAGTTCAGCCAGCACCAGAGAGCCCGGGCACTCTTCCCTCCTAACTTGAGTTTCCGGCCTTGCTCTTTTAGAGCTGCTTTTAGCTCAGGAGCTCCTTGGGACCTTCAGTCTTGTGGTGAAGGAGAGGAAGGCGCTGGCCGGCTTCTGTCCCCCCACCCCCGACCCCCCAACCCCAGACTAAAGGATCCCTTGAAAACATAGGAAATGAGAAGCTTGTTACCCAATTCTAGATTATTGTGTTACTGTTTTTACAGGACTACATTTTTACCGAAAAGCTAATATATCACTGAATGCAATCCATTCTTCTTGTAATGAAGATGGGTCATTTCTTTTTCCTTTTTCCAGCGTCCAACCTCTTCATGTGGAGGGAACTCTCCCTTCGGAGAATTTGGTGGGAGGCAGAGACCTCCTCCCAGAAAAGGCCTTCAAAAATTGCTGCCTCGGTGTTCCCGAAGCCAGGACATGGCCATGGGCCAATTAGATGCTCTCCAGGAGGATGTTGGTGTGGGAATGAGGATGCAAAATGTGTTCTTCGAGCTGGGGTGGCAAGACCTCCCAAGGGTTTCCAGTATGATGAGTATCAGCGGTGGGTGCCGGGGAACGGTAGCATCAGTGTCTGCAGAAGACCAGCGCGGCTTGGCTTGACGTTGGCCAGTGGAAAGTTGAGTCTATTCCTGGCAAAACCCTCCAAGCTCACTTGAAGATAAATTATATTTCTGCTTAAATAAACCCAATTAATTTCTGTTGCGTGCAACTAAAAACCCTAAGTCGCCTCCTTAGCCTCAATCTCAAATCACGTCCCTCCCTCTCTCCATCTCTCCTTCCTGCTTCCCTCCCCTCCCTCTCCCTCCCCATTCCTCCTCCCACTTCTCTCTACCACCTCCCTGTCTTGCTGCTCCTTCTCTCCTGCCCCTTAACCTTCACTCCCCACCCCTATTATTTTTGGCTCCTCTCTTCAAGCCATTATTGATAGTCCTCTCTTGAAAGTAGCAGATCTGAAAAGAAACTCTCCACTCCCATTTTGTAGTTGACAAAAAGGAGACCTCACAGATAGACGCTAAATATTCTAGTCAAACGGCAGGAATTTAGGATGATTTCTTCCTAATCTGATGCTCCTAGAACCATGTCCTATCACCTAAAGAGTAGATGCATCATGTTCTCTGAAGATGATTGGGCTACTGATTTCATTCTATAAAGAAATCACGAGCAACAAAAGAGTATCTATTTCAAAAGTTTTCCATCATCTCTGAGATAGAAAATAGATGGATGTATGTTTGCATCCAGTCTATTTTCATTTGGTGACTTCTGTGTTTATATGATCCTGTGAAGAGAAGTGGGGAGGACACCTGGACAATCACCTCTATGGGCCCAGTAAATCAAGGATTATCTCTCACATGTTTTAGGATTTTAAACAAGGGAAAATTATTTGAGACTTTGTATAAACACTTACAGTGCTCATTCAGAAGGTTAATCTTGTCTTTGTTTTAAAAATCACCCTGTGGAAAAATAAAAAAAAAAATAAAATAAAATAAAATAAAATAATAAAATAAAATAAAATAATAAAATAATAAAATAAAATAAAATAAAATAAAATAATAAAATAAAATAAAATAAAATAAAATAATAAAATAAAATAAAATAAATCACCCTGTGGCTTCCTGTCACACATAGAATCCAGTCCAAAGTCAAAGGAGAATGACCGTATCACTTGGACTTGGCTCTGGGATGCTTGTGAGAGGAAGGGGGTCCTATTAGTGATCACAATGAGACAGCAGGCACACATTGAGACCACACCACACCGGGATGCCAGGTCCCGCTACCCCTTGGCCTCCACGCTCTCCTTGACCTCATGTAGTACCGCTAATCTCCCAGCTCAGTATGCTTCCACTCCATTGGCATTCTTTTTTGTTTGGTTGGTTTTTGCCCTACTCCCCCCACACACACCCCTTAGATATATTAAGCTAGATTTTTTTTTCCCAGAACCTTTACCCTACTGTGCCTTCTGCTGGGAACTCCTCTCTGTATCTATTCACTTGGCTGTTTCCACGTCATTCTGGACTCCACTCAAATTTAGTTTTCCAAGAGTGGCTTCTTCTGACTATCCTAATACTGCACACCCCTCCGTACTCTCCCTTCTAGCTATTCTTTATTTAAAAATATTGTGTTTATTCATTGGTTTAATGTCCAAGGAGGCAAGGAACTTGTCTCTCAAGTCCACCCCTTTATCTGCAGTGCCTAGGGCAGTGACGAGCACAAGGCAGGGCCTCAAATCTACTCCTCAAGAATGAGTCTGTAGGAATAGAATTAGAAAAGAATGCTACACAACTGCACTCACAATGATTGCAGACGTGCAGTCAAGGACTTGTTAACATTATACACACACACACACACACACGGCAAAAACATAATCTGTGTGAGAGAATCTTCATTTCTTCAATTATAGTAACACCATAGAAATTTATTTCCATATTTATAGCCCAAAGGCACCAACCTATTTCAGGGAGGCTCATACATTGCATAGAAGATGAGACCCAACGAATTCATAGGCCTCCCCACTAGATTACAACTATTCACTTTTTTTTTTTTTTTAACTATTCACTTTCTGCTATTCCTGTTTCATCTTTCCCTGTGCCCACCCAGATTTCAATTTTTTTGGAGAATTTTAAATCCCAGGTAGCACACCATTTTATACCAGATACCTGAGGATGTATCTATTACAATATCATATCTGACAAGATTAAAAAATAATTCATTAACATCTAACATGAGACTGGGTTCCATTTTCTCCAGCCATCTAAAAAAAATGTATTTCTTTCATTGGTTTGTTTGAATCAGAGAATAAATAAGAATCAAATGTCACTTTTCATTCATATGTCTCCTTATGTTGCTTTGGATCAATTGCACTCCTTTCTATGCCATTTATTTGTTGGAGAAACAGGATCATTTGTCTTATAATTTCTCACAGTCTGGATTTGGCTGAGACTCTATCTTCAGAGTGTCTTAAACATGTTTCTTTATCTCGTGTATTTCTTTTTTTTTTTTTTTATCTCGTGTATTTCCTGCAAGTTCATAGTTAATGATTTGGAATCTTTTTTTTTTTTTTTTTTTTTTTTTCACTTGGTGCTACTTTCTTCCCAGTTATACCACATCAGGAAGAACAGAATGTCTCGATGTCACACTCTCAGCAATGCTCAGATTGATCCCTGCGTTCCGGGCTGCCAGTCCCATCCATCCACTCTCACCCCACCTTCCCCCCCTCCACACCAACTGTTCACCTCTAGATCAGCAGTCATTAATTATCATTGCCTACATCTATTACTTTGTTAGAAACTTCAAAAGCAGACTTTTTCTTTTTAAGTCTATACTTTCTTTTTCTTCTCTGAAGGAGAACTTTTCTTCAACAGCTGTTTGGTTGCCTTAAAAATATGGCCCTTGTGGGAAAGACGGAAGAAATGTTCTAGCCTTTTTTCTTAATAATTTTCAGCCTAATGAGTTGGTATTCTAGTGAACTCCAAAAGTGACCACTGGCTTTTAATTTTTTTAATTACAATTAAAAAAATCGTCATCACAAACTCATTGATTTTCAAATATCTTATTTAACATGTTTAATTCACAGCAATTATTGTTCAATACTTGAGCTCTCCCCAATCCTGGCTAATGGGAACTCCTTCAGGTTTGCTCCTGTGTTCATTTGTTGCCACTCAGTCTTTCTGATAGTTTCTTTGCTTTCAAGCACAACAATATGCTCAAAATACATCTTGTACATTTCCTGCTTCAGACCTAGAATCAGCAGTTTTCTGAGGAGTCTTGGTTCCTTTTAATGGGAAATATATATTTTTAAACCACAGTCTGGGCATCAGGAGTGTTCATTGTTTCCAGGTGTTCTCGATTTTTTTTTTTAATGGAACAAGTGAGAAAATACACTTTTAAATAAAAATAAACATCATTCCAAAGTTCAGGGTGATATTTTCAACAAATCAAATGAAAGATTCCAGTATTTTTACTTAAATTCCTTGGTTTCATATTAAATCATTTTTCCCTTCCTCTGAAGATATCTTGGCCCATGGAAACATTAATAATTCATTATTTGCTTTATTTCAATATACACAAGTTTCAAAATAACAATATTTCCAGTATTAACCAATCTCCTGAACGCATTTTAAAATTTCTTTGTGGTTTCCCTTTTTATCCTTAGAATGTACAGTCAAAATACTATGGTTTATAGCCACTTGAAATTAATCTTCCCCATGTCATGGCCATCTACTCGACAGACAGCTTGGTTCAGTTGTTTCAGGTTTTATAATTACTACTTTTAGGGACTGGGTTTGATATAATTTATTCAATTGTGTAAAATATAAGCATGATCTCAAAATCAAAACCATAAAATAGATATAATCCATTTTAGAGAAGTCTAATTTCCATCCCTGACCCTATCCTTTGTCTTCTCCCTCCCTTGTGGATAATGTATTTATTAGGTTTTGTTTTAATCATATTTAATCCTTCCCTCTTGTCACACAGAAGGCAGAACACTATCCACACTCTTGTACAACTCACTTTAAAAAAAATAATTAACAATGTATCTTGGCAATAACTCCTGGAGAATATAGAGAAATCCTTTCTGCTTGCTGTCAGCCTGCATAGTACCCCACTATTTGAGCATATGTGGTTTATTTAACCCATTCTCTACTGCTGGCATTTGGGTTGTTTCCGGCCTTTTTCTGTTACAAATGGCGGACCTGTCCAACACTCGGACTTTATCTCCACGGGAAAGCTAAAGGAAGTCCATTCAATTGCCTTTATGAAGTGTCTACTATCTTAAAAGTCTTAGGGAGGTTAACATTTATCATAATGTGGTTCGGGCCCCACAGGAATTCATATTCCAACTGTGGCAGGAGTTCCAGATGCTTTTGTTTATGTGGCTTCACTACTATTTAGCTGTGTGACTTCACAGAATGTGATCCTGGGCAAGATAATTAACCTCTCTGGGTCATTATCTTCTTTGTGAAAGGTGACTAGTGGGATCTACCTCTAGGGTATGTCATGAGCATTAAATGAGACAATACCTTTAAAAGCACAGTGCTGGGCAGCCCTGGGTGGCTCAGCGGTTTAGCGCTGCCTTCAGTCCAGGGCCTAATCCTGGAGTCCCAGGATCCAGTCCCATGTCGGGCTCCCTGCATGGAGCCTGCTTCTCCCTCTGAGTCTCGGCCTCTCTTTCTCTCTCTCTCTCTCTCTCTCTCTCTCTGTGTGTGTGTGTGTCTCATGAATGAATAAATAAAATCTTTAAAAAAAAAAGTACAATGCTTAGCACGTAATAAGTACCTAATAAATGTTATCTATACATGGATATAGATATTCTGGATGAAACACACCACCAGCAAAAACTAATATCATTATCATTAATATTTTTTAAGTAGTGTGGTATATAGGAAGAATAAGAACATTGGAATCAGTCAATATGGGCCTAAATGCTAACTGTCTCTCTTCCTCTGACCTCCCTTGGGCAATACAGTCATTGCCCTTGAACTTCAGCTCCCTTGCCTTTAAAATAGCTTTGTTTTTTTGGATAATATCAAGAGATTGCCGCAAAGACAACTTCAGGTATAGAGTAAGCAGATAACAAACACTGCTCTATATCTCTATCCTGCTTGAACACTCTACAAGACAAAGACTTACGTTGGCATTTGAGATCCAGCCAACATACAAGTATGGCCCTGGTAAGGAGAAGCTGGGCAAAACATCTTTTGCTTTTGCAAAGCAGAGGGTCCCAAGGGCTTCCTTGTTAGGATTCCCTGTAGCCTGCATGGATCCATTTTCTTAACAGAGCATTTCCTTAATGTGTTTGAGGACCTATCTCTCTCCTCAGAGATGTTTTCTGCTCTTCTTCTCTTCTGATCTCTATCTTCCTCGGTTGTCGAATGCTACACTGCTTTACTAGAAACTGGTCTTGGGTTCAGATGACAATCACCTTCTGGAGGCAAAGTGGCCTCAAGGCTAAGTACATATGACTCAAGACAAGAAACAACAAAGCGTGCACAGCAACAGCAGAGTGGCAGTCTCATGACGCCCTGTCATAGCTTCCAACAGGATCCAGTCATTTCATATTTGGGTCACACGTGGTCGTGAGAGGCAGCCTGAGTATATAAGGACTGCTTCCACTCAGGGAAGACAACAGCTGAGTGGTTCCTTTGCCATTCGCACGCTAGTGTGTTATGACACTTCTCCCTCAGTCAGGCACAAATGACTACCTGACTTCTTAACAGCTCAGGTTACTTATTACTCCATCTCAAGGATGAAGTGGTATACTTGCTTGGCCTAGAACTTTGTCATTGGACGGATTCTTACTTATCTCGGATATGGTCTAGATAAACATGGCCTTGAGTTAATCTTACAGGGAAGACTGACCAAGGATCAAATCCTCTGTTGTCTTCAAAACTAAAGGTCACAGAAACAACTGTTAACCCTTGCCACATATATACGGAAGACAGCATGGTATGATATGATGCTGTGTACTAGATATAGTGTGAGACACTTTATATATACATAAATTATCTTCTTTAACCCCCTATGACAATCATAAAAAATACTGTTTTATTCCAATTCTGAAGATGAAGAAATGAATTACAAGTTTGAAATCTAATAGACTATAAAGTTCAAATCCTGATTGTACCATTAATCTGGTGTTTGCCCCTGGGAAAGCTACTTAGCCCCCAGCCTCTATTTTCTCATTTGAGAGAACAATACCTACTTCTAGAGCAAAGAGAGACAGTTGTGAAGCTGGTATACCACAAAAAAAGTGTGAATTGACACTAAAATAGAGCTTGCACTTCCCTCCCTAAGCCATATGCCCTATGACTTCGTCTTTCCAAATTTCCAGGAGCCTTTCCCAGTTTGCAAAGAGTCATTTCATAGCCAGCCTATGCAACCCTGTAAAGTTCGTGATTGTTGGGATGCCCGGGTGGCTCAGTGGTTTAGTGCCTGCCTTCAGCCCGGGGCATGATCCTGAAGTCCAGGGATTGAGTCCCGCATTGGGCTCCCTGCATGGAGCCTGCTTCTTCCTCTGCCTGTGTCTCTGCCTCTCTCTCTCTCTCTCTCTCTCTCATGAATAAATAAATAAAATCTTAAAAAAAAAAGTTCATGATTGTTGTTAATGATTAAGAAAGATAAATGTAGAGTGGCTTCTACATAGAAAGCATGTAATGAATGTCTGCTTTTATATTCCTTACAGTACCTCATTGCTGGACTTTCCCTTTAACAAAAACTGTAGGTGGCCAGTAACAAATTATACTTAAAGTATTCTGGGAAGTTGGCTATGTCCTCCTAGCAGAAAGACCCAAATTGAGAAGTCAGTCTCTGATCATGAAATTTAAGGCACAGGCTATTAGCAGAGGAGAATCCTGGAGGTGTGGGCCCCTTCATCCTGACCACATTAAACAGACCATCACCTACCCTGTGTGTTTACAAGGGCAGAACTTCCTGGGTAAAGTGATATCTCTACTTAAATCTGAAAACTAGTGTTCTAGCTCATCTCAGAACTCCAACCTACCACCTCATATATAAAAATCATCTTTGCTGGTTGCAGAAGGGAAGGTGAGTGGAAGGATAGGGTAACTGGATGACTGGTATTAATGAGGGCACATGATGAGATGAGCATTGGGTATTATACTGTATGTTGGTAAATTGAATTTAAATTTAAAAAAAAAATCATCTTTGCTAATTATCTACCAAAACAAAAATTTCCAAGTCCACAAGATCCACAAAATTCCATGTGACCTAAATAATTTGCATTAGCACAATCCATAGTATTAATGCCACCATCATTTCCTGTGACTACTTTGTCTACTCTATCAGTAGACCTAGCATATCCTATTTGTTTTTAAAGATTTTATTTATTTATTTATTCATGAGAGACACAGAAGAAAGCCAGAGACATAAAGGAAGAAGCAGGCTCCCTGCTAGGAGCCCAATGTGGGACTCGATCCCAGGACCCTGGGATCACGCCCTGAGCTGAAGACAGGCACTCAACCACTGAGCCACCCAAGCACCCCAACCTAGCATATCCTTGAAGCACATCCTTAGGTAACTATTTTATTCAAAGATTCACAGGGAGAATAAATGTGATCCCATGGCAAAGCATGTGCAGAAGAGAATGTTTCCTTTTCAATTAAATGTGTTTGTGGCACTGATTTTTAAGCCCTGGGAATCTTACTACCCATTTTTAGGATCATAGAAAGTAAGAAACTCTTAACATAACAGTAACCCCTGTGCAAAATATATTTTCTTACCATCTAGTCAACAGTGTGGCCAATGAAACCACAAAACATCAAGCTGCATTTGACCGAGAGACACTGAGTGTTTCCAGCAATGATGGAAGCAACTGGAAGGTCAAACATCTTTTGTCATGGGGTAAGACAGGATGAAGCCAGGAGTAGGTTTCCCTCAAGGGAATGGAGCAGGGGCAGCAGTGGTTGTGTCAAATGCCAGGGACTCCAAACCAAAAAGAATGACTTAAGACACTCTCCTCTGCCATGCTTTCTGGGAATTCCTGTTTCTGCCTGAGAACCTCTTATTTGAGGTTCTCCTGAGTCAGCCCACAAATGCTTTCTCATTCTCTTTTTATCCCGTTTGTATTTAGTTCGTGTAATTGCACAATTTCTCAGAAAAGACATTCCTTCCTTAGATATTCCATTTTCCTTGCTATTCCTCCTCAACAAAGGGCAAAATCAGATAGGATTTTCCCATTGTCGAATTTGTTAAACTCCGTATTAATTTAAATCCTAACTCTGTGGCAGGACGGGTGTGCTAGGGGTTGTGAGCAACGTCTGTGACACAGGAAAGAGTTCCTGTCCTCTGGGAGCTTATAAACCTCTCAGACCATATTGGGAATGTGTCACCTTGTCAGTCTCCCATCTCTAGTCTGTGAGGCAAGGGCGGGAACAAGACTTCTTCAGTCCTCTGTAGCTAGTGTTTGCACACAATGGTATTTATTGATTGGGTGGGTGGATTAATCGAAGGGAATCAAAATGTGGTTTGGTTGGGGTAGATAACACTTCAGGTAGAGAAGAAAAAAAGCAGCATAGAAATGAGATGAGGGGCTAATGGAAATGTATGGAGTCTCGAGTGGCGAGGTCCAGAGGCTATATGGAGACAGAACTGGGTGGCCAGAGCTCAAGCCTTTGGATAAAAGAGTTGGGACTAAATTCCATCTGTAGGAACTTGCATATTTTATGTTCCTAAACAGAACCTGACTAGACTAGCCCTACTACGTTGTGCAGAATGAAGAGGAGTGGACCCATTCCTCTATTCCTAACACATCTGTGAGTGTGCAAATGGCAGAATGTAAATGCACCAAATGTCTGGTGACTATAGCGATGAGATGGGTTCTTCTACCAGCGGGTCCAGCTGAGTATGTAATTTTATGGTATCGCCTTCAAGAATTTTTCTTCAAATATGAAGCCACTGCTGATTGTCATGTTTGCTGCATCTTTAGCCAATAATCGGGGGCTAAATCAGGCCAAAGTGTGGTATTTCTGCCCCTGTTACAGAGTAAGGAAAGTCAATCTCTTTCTGAGAAGAACTGTTGAAATCATGAGAATGTAGAAGGAAATTGTGAAGGGTTCCATTTTTTTTTTTTTTTTATCTCAAAAGCCTATCTCTATCAACCTTTAGTCTAACAGGATCCATGATCTACCCAAAATAGTGGTTCTGTGTAGACTTTGTTTAAGGGAAATTAGATTTTAACAGAATTAACAGATTCAAGGTAAGTCGGGATAGTAGTTTCTGGGCTCAGAGCTCAGGTCTCCTTCCCCACTTACTCCTCTGTGTGTTGAGGCGTCCTAGAGAGGGAATGTCTCCTGACCTACATAAAGCATTTCTCTCTGCTTGTCAGCTGCTCCCCACCTTGTGACTATTGGTTGCTCACAGCTGGTTTTTAATGGCTGCCTACCCCTCCTGGATTAGAGGCTGCTTCGAATTGGATTCCTTGATCTGATCCCACCACCTTTTACCCATCTCCACCTCCACTGTCTGGATTTACTAAACCGTTGGCTCTCAAACTTACAGCATGTACCAGAATCCCTTGGAGGGCTTTTTAAAACACAGATTTCTGGACTCCCTCCCCAGAGTGTCTGATTCAGGAAGTTTAGAATGGAACCTGAAAATTTCCATTTCCAACAAGCTCCCAGGTGCTGCTGCTACTGCTCTTCTGGGGCCACATTTTGAGAAGTGCTACAGTAGACAGTTTAGTTCTACCCATCTTTAAAACCTGGACCCCAAAATAACAACAGAAGTCTAGTCCCTAATTTACAGTTATAGGGAATTCAGACTTAACAGGTAAGAAATATCTTAATAATAACTAACATTTACTGGGGACCTGTTGTGTACTATTTAACCCATTATACTAAGCCTATGAGTTAGGTATAATTAATGTAGTGTTTATATTCTCATTTTAAAAATAAGAAAAGCGGGGGCACTTGGGTGGCTCAGTGGTTGAGCGTCTGCCTTTGGCTCAAGTCGTGATCCTGGGGTCCTAGGATCGAGTCCTGTATTGGGCTCCTCACAGGAAGCCTGCTTCTCCCTCTGCTTATGTCTCTGCTTCTCTCTGTCTTTTATGAATAAATAAATGAATGAATAAATAAATGAATAAAATAAGAAAACTGAGGTATAAATTATACAAATTTCCTAATGTTGCAGAGCTGTGTTTGAACTCAGACTACTCCAATCCCAGAGTAAAATTGATTGCCTTTGATGATGTTTTAATGGGCAAAAAGAATCTCAGATTTGCATGTTCAGAAATGGAATTTTTTCCCCAGTGAAACTGCAATAATCAGATGTGAGACAACTGTTAATTATTGTCATTTACTTGGAGTTATCTAGTGTGGAGAGACTATCTCACTGTGGATAAACTTATCATCCATGGCTTTGGAAAATCACCTCATCCGCTGGTTCTTAATTTCCAGATCTGTCGAAGAAAGAAATTGAAATGCTCTCAAAATCTCTTACCTTCTTTTAGCATCTGTGGTCTCCAATTTATAAGCAGAGAGACTATTGCATTACCCAATTACCCATACTGATGAAGAACTGCCAAGGATTTAAAACGTTCACTGTATTTTCTTTCCACCAGGAGTGTCTACATTAAAAATCTTCTACACTGGAAATTGTTCTATCAGAAAGCGAAAGTCAGAGCAAAGAGGGTTAGACTATTTTAATGGAAAATGTCATCAGCGCTAAGGTATAGGCTGTTCTTGCTTCTGTGAAAAAAAAAATAGAGCTGAAGAGGCATCATGCTATTTCTATTTGAGCTTGGAGTTCGGCTCAAGACACTTAGACCCTTTCAGACATCATCTTTCTCCACTGCTTTCTGCTGTGCATCTAGTCTTTTCTCACCTTAAAGTTACATTTGCCCCCTTGAAATTGGGAAGAAATTCCTGTCCAACCAACAGTAAGCCTACATACAAACCCATCTAGGCGCTGAACTGTTCTCAGCAGTGAACTTCATTTAACTTTAGTAGCAGAGGCTGACATTTTCCTGTACCTTGTTGCCAACTTCTGGGGTGACACCCTGTCTGGAAACTACAGACCATATGTACTGACAACAAGGAGACTTTGTATGAAGAATCAGACTTTTCCTCCCCAGCTGTCTGGGGAGAACAGCACAGGAAGTGTGTCTTTCATGCATGATGTTTATGAAGTGACCATTCATTGTAAAAACAAATTTATAATTGGTGAAATGTGGGTGGAAGATGTGTGGTGGCCATGATGGTGCTAATCATGAGTAAAATTAGAAGGCAGCATCATGGTTTGAAAATCTATGGCCTTAATGCCTAGCATTTCTCATTTAAAGAAACACCTCCTTAGTATCTGACTTCTATTCCTGTAATCTGATTTTTTAACATTGCGACGTCCAGACATTTTATCAAGATCAATACTGAAGCAAACCATGTGAGGAAGAGGTTATTCAACAAGAACACGAAAATCTGTTGGAGGAAAGGAGAATAGTATGTGACTTCGTGTGCCTTTAAGCACTCTCTAGTTCTCTGAGAATGTATGAAATTAATTTCCATAACTAGTATCAAAACATCAAATGGGATAAAAGAGAATTATAGTAGACAAAATTCCCCAAACATTGTGAATTTTTTTTCAGTTATGTTCATGTGTGTGTGTATGTGTGTGTGTGGGGGGGGTGTACTAGTCTGATGTAACCTGCATATCTTATGGTGGGCTATGGTTGTTTTAAAGCCATTCATTACGGACGGCCTACCATTCTTCACACGATGGTACAGAAAGAGGTTGTAGCCTCTTCTACTCTTCCCCTGGGGTCTATAAACCAGACTAAGTAGGTATTCACAAAGCATGCAGTGATCCATGATCAATCATACAGAAAAGATTTGTGTGGTATTTTATATTACCATAAAATATTACCATAATATTTTATATTACACATAAAATTTGTGTTCTGGCCTCCAGAATGAGCAACTACATTTAATATGGTTTCAGTGACCATTTGACTTCTGAGGAACAGACAACTAGCTGGAAAGTGATCCTTATAAACACTTTTTTTTTTTCCAGCTACGATTGCACGGACATAAAAAACTCAATGACAGAGCAAGTACAGGGTAAACACAACGATTAGTAGAAATAAGTCCCACTGGGATCCCGAGGATGGAATGATCAACTCACTCAGGGCTAAGAGTGGAGAAATACTTCCAAAGGGAAGGAGGTTTTAGGGAGGCAGGGGGAAGGGGATTTTGCTTGCTTGTGGAATGATGACCAAAGGTATGGAGATATTCTTTTTCTATCTTATTTACGTGAAGACAAAGAATTAAAAGATGTCATAAAATAATTTTTAAAGAATGCATTTTACAATGTGTTTCAATTTAAAAACATTTCATGTTGCCAGTTTACGGGGTGGGAAGGGATATCATTAACAGCTGGTTGATGCCTATACTTTGTTAGGCCCTCTGCTGGGAGCTTTCCATGTATAATCTTATTTTTTTCACCCCCATAGCCTCATATAGTAGGCAGTATAATTTCCTTTTTTTTAGGGAAAGCAAGTCACAACATGGTCAAATAACTTGCTCAAATCCAAAGTCTAAAAGTTGGGGAGTTGAGTCCAAATCTAGACTTACCTGATTTTAAGGTTAACTCTTCTAAGAACAACCTGATTCTTAAGAAGAAAGTCCATTTGGAAGGTCCTGGCAAATGGCCCCTAATTGCTTATGTCTGAATGCTGGTCTTAGGTGAGTATACAGCAAACTCCTCTGAAGTTTTTGTTTTTCTGTTATTAGAAAAGAAATACCTTAAAATTCCCCACTATGTGTATTAGTGTCACTTCCTAAGATGTGGCTTCAAATATTTAAGTGATTATCTCTTGGCTATTATCAATGTCAAGTAAAGTCAGAGTTGAGTGAGAGGTATCCTTAATCACTAGATCCACTCTTAACATTTTATTGATTAATCTTGAGAGGAACTTAAGGCAGAGTTTTCAGATTTTTTTTAAAAGGTATTTTGAAAACATTTAAGTTTAAATGAAACATATTTCAAACTATGACATTCTTTATTATTATTGCTTTGGAGTCATTTATTATTTCCACTCAAGGTAATGGATTTTACGGTTTCATTTAACAGAAAAATCTCCTACTTTGTTCAAAAGACTAGTAGAAACAGGGAGAGCCGCCATGCTGGGATGTACTATGAGCTTCAGATGAGAAGAGAGTCAAGTGAAAGAAAATAACCCACACACCTTCCTTTGAATGTTTGAATGATATATCACTTTATTCTGACTTTTTTCAAAGTTCTCTTGCACTAACAACTCCCTGTTTTTAGCCAGAAATTTTTTCTCAATAATTTTATCATTTCCTTGAATCTTAACCAATACAACTAATGTTTATTAAGTATTTACTCTGAGCCAGATACTGGTTGGAATGAAGTTTATAATTTAAGCTTTCACACAAATCTTTGAGATATCCTTATTATTTCTTTTTTGTATATAGAAACCAAGTCACAGCAAGATTAAATAATTAATAAGGTATAAACTTGGGTTTGTATGAAAGAAGTCTCATTTTAGCACCAAAGATTTGAAGTAAACATCTTTAACAGTTTTTCTCAAAATGGGTTCTGGGGAATAGTAGCTCTGCAAGATATTAATAGTTATTTTTCAAAATCAGATTCCAAGGTCTGAGAAGTTTGCCAGCGCATGAAAACTTATTGCACAATTTTGCAGAATCTTTAATATGGTAATAGGCACTGTGAATCTTCGAGAAAGAATATTATATTCAATGTTTCTAAATATATTTTATACATGTGTTTATGTACAAGTGTTCAAATTAGTGAGGTCTTATATTGACCCTTACACATCTGGGACATATCCATTCCTGTGCTCTGAATGTAACATAATTCAGCAATGAATAGAAAGCACCTAAATTTTAGAGTAAAGCATAAAAAGAGAACATTTTGATACTTCTCTAAATGCAACATAAGGATCCTAGTAAGTAGGATTCCTGGATGGCTCAGCAGTTTAGCACCTGCCTTCAGCCCAGGGTATGATCCTGGAGTCCTGGGATCGAGTCCCATATCGGGCTCCCTGCATGGAGCCTGCTTCTCCCTCTGCCTGGGTCTCTGCCTCTCTCTCTGTGTCTCTCATGAATAAATAAATAAAATCTTTTCTTAAAAAAATAAGAAATAAAATTAAGAATCCCAGTAAGCTCCTAAACAGAGTACAGCATAACAAGAAAATACTGTGATGCTCCAAAGTTTGCATCCCTTCCATAGAACGTAACATTGGAAAAGTGTTAAGTATTGACCAGGAGTCAATAGGAATTTCCTATTCTGAAGCACCAGAATTACAATATCCTTTAATACATCTGAGCGTCAATCCTCTTACTCTAAAAGGTATAGAGGTTTTTCAGGACACATTGTTGATATTTCAGAAATTGCCAATAAAAATTATGTAGGTTCAATTTTTTAACTTTTCCTGAATTATATTGACCTTGACACATAGGTTGACAACATAGTTGGTAACGCTAATTTCCTGCTTCTTTTTCTCCCTAGGCATGTTTCAGAGCAATGGTTTAGAGCCCTGCCTTTAGCATTGGGGAAGACTCAGCCCTAGTTCCATCAGAAATGTCATCTTTATTTGACCAATGCTAGGTTTGAATACAGCATTAGTAAATGCACTCTATGAGAATAAGAGTAATTATCACGTTAAATCATATAATCTACGCAGCACAGCTGCAATTCACGTACACATAGGTACACACCACACACGCTCACACACAGAAGCATGCAGTTAGACTTTGTTTTCCTTCATATTTCTGTCCCAAGACTGCTCTAGGAAAATGTATTATGGTCCACTACCAGCCACAGCAGTCCCCTTTAATTGAGGTTCACGCTACCATCTACTTAAAGAACATTAATGATTCTGGAGTCCCCAGTTCTAGTAGGACTCTAAAAACTATTGGGCCTTTGTCTTTGTGGCAATTTGTTTACTATAGCTACAAGCTAGTTTTTCAAATAAAAAGGGGGCTAAGTAATACTGTACTATGACTTAACTGATTTGTGGAAGGGTCAAAGTAAAATATGCATGTGAGATTGCTTGGATTTTTTATATTTTGACTTCTCTCTTCATTACACTTATATTTTCTTTATAAGTACTTTAATCCTGGTTAAGGGTCACATGTTCCTATTTGTCAGCCTAACGATTTTTGACTGCATATTGGGCATTGTGTTGTTACATTGTTGGATTTTGACAAAATATCATTTAAAGAAAGACAAGAAAATCCAGACAGTTAAATGGAAGATCAGTTTGATTGCTCTGACTCTTGTTTTTAAGCCTTGTTAGAAAAGATTTTGAGTTTTTTTTATTCCAGAGATAATTTAGTTCTATGACTAAGGTATGACTTTTTGGGGGTCTCCATGGAATGCCCAAGTGATTACTGAGGACTCTTTACCATGACTAGTTAGTCCTCAAATGATAAACCAGCCTTTCTGAGCTCTAGAGATTATTTTGCTTACCACTCCCAGATTGCTTTCTGTCTGACAACCTAGAGGTTTACTCTCATATATAATGGCTAGTACTCCAAAAAGATTCACAGTGATTCCAAAACAGATATCTGGAGCTGTTCTATCTTGTAGTTCTCTCCTTTCTGTAACTCTACCCTGAAACTTCGAGCCACTCAGCCTCTCTGAGCTCCAACCTCTATCTCCCCAATTCCCTAAGACCCATGGACTCTGGGTTTTTCCTCCCTGTGACTGTGGACAGAAATTTCCTCTAGGCAGGAAGCAAGGGAGATTATAAGGCTCCTGTCAATTTTCCCAACAACTCTTAAGGGTCACAATCCTAGATTGCCTATTGCCTAAACCCTAAAACTAGTTATTTTATGTACATCATCTAGTTTCCTATGTTTATAGCAGGAAGTTGAGTCTGGTTCCTATGATTCCATCCCAGCTAGAAGTGAAAGTCTTTATAGAAAGATGCTTTGAATTCTTTAAAGTATTATATTGTTTACATTTCCTCTTCTTTCAACTATGTATTTCTTTCCTAAGCTTTTAGAGCAATATACTCACACTTTTGATTGTGTGTGATTGAGATTGCCATTACGTGTGTGTGATAAACAGTAAGAGAGAGGAAAGAGAAATACTTAACATTATAGAAACTACTATTTTTATTTTTTCCCTTCAACTTTTGGTTTTGGCTTTTGAGTGGTACACTTTTTTTTTTAATTCAGTAACTTGTTTTAATAAGAATTATAAAATTAACATCAAAATTATTTTATATATATTGGATTGCCTACAATATAGCCAAATAAAAACAGAAAAATATTAAGTAAATTGTAGTAGAGATAAAAAAAGAAATATAGTAAACTTTGTGAAGGTGGTACACGGCTGGCTGACTTGGGGGCCTCCTTTACACTGCAGAAGGAGTAGATAAGGAAATGGAAGAGCTAAAATACTCAAGACCTTTTAGTTTGATGCGACATTACTTTTCATCTCTTTGAAAATTCTATCTCCCAAAAATATATTCGTATTATTGCCCTTTTTGGGGGGTCCTTTTGTATTTGAATTGGCTAATGGAAGATACTTGCAGTATCTGGAAATCAACAATGTCATGTTGCTGGCACCATGGACATCAATCAGGAATATAGGGATGAGAGCCCAATCCTATGTATCTCTTTTTCATCTACACTTTTCCTTTTGCTTGACAATTATACACTTCTTCCATTTATTTAAGGGAAGAAGGGGGTCCACGAAGAACTCTTCAAAGAGAGCTATTAACATATAAAAAAAAGTATAAAATAAATGAGGACATTGCTGACAGAAGGAAGTAGAAGTTAAATTAAAGATTCATATCTCTTTTGCATTTGCATATGCCATGATTGTGTTAGGGTGTTAGAATTCAGGAAGCAGACACTGTCATTATGAATAAATTAGATGAGCCAGTTATCAGGGAGGAAAAGAACGGACTGTGGATGAGACCAGCCATTACCTCAGTGTGTGTCTAGATCTGGACCTCTGCCTCCCAGTGCTTTTAAGTCATGAGTGTAGGGTTGGATATTTGGAGATTAATTTGGTCGTCCCAAACTTTTCCACTAACCATGGTGATTTTACCCATTAACACCATGAAGGCAGATTTTCTGCCATCTGATTAACAATGGTGGAAGTACC
Organism: Canis lupus baileyi; assembly: GCF_048164855.1. Taxonomy (NCBI): domain Eukaryota; kingdom Metazoa; phylum Chordata; class Mammalia; order Carnivora; family Canidae; genus Canis; species Canis lupus. The sequence goes on from NC_132859.1 coordinate 5,550,758, forward strand.
AAAGAGACAGCTTGTTATAAATATAATCAGCAGCTTTCTACATCCACAGTCTTGTGGAGTTCCAAGGTTTGGAGACCAAGGCAATAAAGATCTAAGTTGCAAGAAGTTCTCTTTTACTCGTTTTATCTATCTCCTCTTTCCATTTCTCTCAATGTACAATATCTCCAGAGTGTGGGACTCAGAGTCCCTTGACTGACTCGTGTAGCACAGAGGAGCTGTAAGAAAACATCTCGTCAAATCTTACTGTGAGACGGGGGAAAAAAGTGAAGATCGGCCAAGTGGTTGTGGAATGTCTCAGAAGAAAAATTGAGGGCTTAACTCCATACAGGACTGCCGATCAAAGACGCAAATTAAAAACGTAAAGATGAGCTGACTTTTCCAAACAGGGCAAAATATTGTAAAACATAACTGAAAGTACAAAATGCAATCCTTACGAAGTGAGTTTCCACTCTCTCAGGTGGGTGATGGGTACCTACTGAGACAAGCGCAGGCTCTTCCAAGTAGAGGAGCCTTGGAAGGAAGCATTGCCTCCTCAGGGAGGCAATGGTGAACTTATTTCTTCTTGTCTTCTTTAAAATGAAGAAAGGCTTGGAACCCTTGCCCTGAAACAGGAACCAGCTAGCATTAAGGTTGAGGTTGGCCACCAGGTGGCATCAATGTCTCAGTAACAGGACTTGAACACTAGGGCACAGCTTGCCCTGCCTCCTTCATCTCCTCACCTCCAGATTCCCAAGCATACCTTTCCCATATTTGTAAACCACTGCTAGTGGAATCATGAACTCCGCTTATAACTTCACTCCTTTCCCACCTTCCCTCCTAAGAGGAAAACATAACCCCCGTTTAACCAACTTCAACTTCACTTAGGCTCCCTACACTGACCATAGTTTCTAAGGCTTTACTTCATAGTTTCATTTTTTTTTTTCCACCTTTCATCCAATTCTTTGCTTTTTTGCTTTCCTCTTTAGTCCTTTCTTGTACCTGCAAGCACACCCAGAAATATTACTAGAATTCTGCACAGCTAGGCCTAAGGTCAATCTTTGATGTCCGTCTTGGCTTTCCCTCCTCATCTCACCCTTCCCGCTGCACCACAGGAAGACTTTCTCTGAGAAGAGCAAGATGAAATATTTACTTTTAGTTCCCTGTTCCTGGCTCTGCTAAATCATGCCTTCCGCCTCACAGAAGCAGAAAAAGAAAACAAAGCTATTGAGCATAAACCTCTTGTGATTTTTGTCTTCTCTTTAACAGCCATTTCTGTAAATTTGCCTTTAGGGATGTGGAGCTTTGAGAATTTCTTCATCCTGTTCCTTCATTTTGTTTCTTCAGCTGGAGGTAAGTGAATTCATATACAAGGACGCTTCTTTAACAGGATGTCATTGCCAACATCCGCTTCAAATATAAACTGCCTCAGTGGAAGCAACTGTGTGTCTCTAGAGAGTCAAGCATAAAGCCAGTAACAAAGTTGAAGTTAATCTGGATATTATATTGACCATGCATCTGAAATTTTTACAGAGGAAGGATATATACACACACACACACACACACCCAGGGCTTTCAAATTAAGAGAGAGGGCTTTGGGGGGATCCTATCAAAATCAGAGTCTGACACTGGGTTTGGGGAAAAATATAATTGTCAATTATACTTCCTTCCCATCTAGGGAATCTACATAAGACACAGGTGCTAGATTATGAAGGAGAGCATTATGTACAGAGGCTGTCACCTTTGGGGCATCTTCTAGATGTTTTAAATTCCATGGGTAGAGACTATATCTTTTTTTTTTTTTTTTTTTTTTTTTTTTTTTTTTTTTTTTTTTTTAGAGAATAATGAGCCAAATGCTCATGTATCTATAAAACTGACTCTTGAAGGGGAGTGTTTCCTAAGATTATGTCTCATTATGGGAGGAGAATTCAAATTTCTGGAACACAGACTGCCTATTGTACAGTAGTGCTATTAAATACTCATCTTAGGTAGTATTATGGTGAGGAATAAGTAACAGCATAATCCACCCTGCATAATATGTGACACTAAGTAGGGGAATCAATATATATAACTTCCCTAAGTAATAAATAAACAATTATAAGTGAGGGCTTAGAATAAGACAGATCTGTGTTAAAATTTTGCTTATTGCACTCACCAGCCTCATGTTTTTGACTTTTTAAGTTTAATTTTCTTCTCTGTAAAATGGAGATATAATTGGCCCTACCTTATAGGGAGTGTCCTTTATAGGATACAAGAAATGCTAATGAATTGAATCTATTATTATTATTATAAATGTTTTGAGGTAACATTGATGAAGCATACCTAAACAACTGGAACGGGAAAATTCATGTGGGCACTAGAATGGATTATTAAGCAGGGCATACACATAATTTATTATTAAATGCTCTAGGACACATTATCTATGTACTATTTTCTCCTCTAGAAGAAATTTCTCTCTGGAAAAAAAATGAGAATTAAATAGAATAATTTCCTTTTGTTTTGGCCAGGGGAAAACTATTTAAAAGGGTTGGGTGATAAAAGTAGCTAGATTTAATAGAATTATTTAATGCCCATTCTTCAGTCTCCTTACTCTATTACTATTTTAAAGTGCACTTAATTCCATTCAAAATTTGATTAAAAAATCATAATAAATAAGAACATTTTTTAAAAAAGGACACTTCTTTTCTCTTAATCAGAAAAAAAATTTTCCATATCAGTGCTAAGCTTGACTTTCTTTATGCTTTAATAATTAGTGTGTAAGTATAACTGCCATGAAAAAGGCTGAATTTTGCAATAATAAGGAAAATACTCAATTAGCAAAGCAGTGTCCAAGTAGGATCACCAAATATCCAATCTGTGTTCAGGCTGTAGCTTAAATACTGCTGCAAAGATAAATAATTTTCTTATCGTAATGACAAATCATGCAATAAAAATTGATTGGAGACAGAAGTGGTCAGGGCATTACCAACACCTCTGTGTCGAAAAATTGGAAGACTAATTTTCTCATTTAAAATAAAACACTAAAATGGCATTGAGCTCCATGCATAGTGCGTTTGTGCACATCTGCAAACTAAATTCATCTTTTTTGTGGGTTTTGTTCATGTTTAGAACTCAGTCAGTCACAATTTGCTCCTTATCATCCCTTCTAGAGAAATCAGAAATAAGATTTTCCCGTAGCTGCCCTTATGGTGGTTAATCACGATGGAAACAAAAGCTCATTTCAATCATGATACCTCAAAATACAATCCCATGAATCAAACTGAGGAGGTCTTATTAAATAGATGTCTTTGATTTAAATTATGGGAATTAATATATAGGTCTGTAGCATTAGTTGAACTCTGGGGAAAAAGTATCACTTTTTTATTAAGCTCCTGATAACCTATACATTTAAGATAGTGTATAAAATGTTAAAGAACAGGGAACAAGCTTGAACATGAAATACGTACCATATTCTATGAAAAAGCTAATTTATTGTGTTTAAGTACTGTGGCCTTAAAGAGTAAAAAGTCTAAAAGCATAAATCTATTCTTGTACTTTCTTTGCTTCTGTAAAGGGAGATTGAAAATCCCAAGTTCAGCACCATGAAAATAGAACAGCAAGTCAGAAGATAGCTATCTTATTCATAAAAACACACAAGATATAGATAAGAAGTTGCTGATAATGATAGGCATATTTTTGGCTCTACAAAAAAAATGAAGGAAGTATGATTTTTCAGAGAAGTTGAAGTAAATAATAGTATGCTATCACCACATTCAAGCCTTTGCATTATTATTCTTGGCTAGCTTATCATTTCTTTTTTCTGAACGAAAATATGAATGCTATAAAGACCCAACGATCAGATCAGATTGTTCTAGATCTGTCCCATTAAGCATTTTCTATATTAAAAAAGTTAAAAGCCATTACATGAGTGACATATTAAAAAATAGCACGCCAAAATACTTTTCTAAATAGGGTTTCTGGAGCTACTCAAAGCATGTTAGTGGTGCTTCTGTTTCCTTTTAAGAATGAGATGGTATCTGTTTAATTTCATGACCATAAAGCCTAAATCTTTCCAAAAGGGGAAACAGGGGACCAATAGAAGTAAATGAAAAGAATTCTTAATCAAGTTGAAAACTAACATAGTGATCACAGCATAACTTCAAAGTTTACATTCTCTCTGGGCTAACCACAAGTTGTGGGTTCTGTCTTAAGTCTCTTCTTTCCGAAAAGCACTCCTAAATTTTTCCTTCACTCACCCCGCTATCCTTCACCCTCCATTTCCTAGTCATTAAGCAGTAAAGGCATAAATATTGATCACTTTGGATGTTTGAAGTGAAAAAGAAAATGTCTTGCTGATTTCACTCAACAATTCCTTCAGTCTTTTGAGATCCTACCATGTGCTGGGGACAGAGTTTGGGGGAAAACATAGTTAAAATGAATGCCCCTGCTCTCCTGGAGCTTCCAGTTCTGGTAGAGACAGAGATAAGCAAATAATACATCATATGCAGGTGGTGATTAAGGTTATTAAGAAAAATAATGCAACAGTGATGGAAGGAGAGAAGATCCTATTTAAAACTGTATATTCAGAAAGACTTCTCTAACAAGGTGACGCACAGCAGAGGACTGAGGGGGACTTAGGGAGTGAACTGAGCAGTTGTATCTAAGGAAGAGAATTCCAGGCACTGGGTCGTGCAAAGCCATTGAAACAGGAGCTGTCTGGTGATGTTTGAGAATGGTCGGACCTAGTGAGAGGTGAGAAAGGGGTAGGAGATGAGGTCAGAGAGGTACCCAGCTGCAAAGTCATGGGGGACTTGCATTTGCAGTCTAATAAGGTAAGGGGGGTTTGGGATTCGGGTTCTGCTTTATACTTGAAAAGGGAGATTGATTAGGCTTTGAACTTTTTCTGTCCCCAAAGGCCGCAATCAGAACAGCTGAAAAATCAGCCTTGGTTCTGGCCTTCACACCCAAGCTCTGCATCGTAAGGTGTAGAGGGAAGGTGTAGAGGGAAGCTCCAGGTGTAGGCATAGAGTCCACAGGCTCTGCGAGTCCTTATCCTTATCTGGTTGTACAGGAGGCAGGCTATCAGTTCGTTTGCCTTTAAAATATTTTATGACACTTTCCAATTGTTTAGGGGCGGTGTGTTCCTTGGCATGCCGAGACCCAAACGCAACTAAATAGGACCCACTCAGTAATGCTGCTGACGCTTTTAAAGTTACAGACAAAATAAACAGGATCACCTGACTTCTTTATGAATAGATTATGAGGAGGTAATCAACAATAAGCACAAACAAAAGCTCTGTTATAACAAAATGAATCAAAATAGAGCAGTAATTCTTTGTTTTCTTGGTCGGTTCCTTAATAGAATCTTTGGTTTCATGGATGGCAAAAGGCAATGAGACACCACTGAAATTAAAACACAAGCAATGACTTTGGGAAATGAGGGAAGATATATATTTTTTTAATTCTGCGAGAATCTCTAAAAATGGAGTAAAAAGAATTTTAAATCTATTTCTCTTGCTCAAAACAGTGAAATGAGTTTCTCCCCCAAGATGACAGTCTATAAGATGTATACCCATGGTGCCATTACCCTAAAAGCACTTGTACAGGTGTTTAAATAGACTAGTCAAGAGGGAAAATTATCTATCAATGCTGAGAGAAAATAACACAGGTAATTGAATTTATGAATTCATTTCTCCAACTTCTTCCAATGATAAGATTTTATAAAGAATGAACCTAGAGCTAAAAGTTAGTCACATTTGCTATCAATGATTGGCTTTTAGTATAAATTCAGCGGTTCTTCTAATTGTAAGCACCACTTCTTAAGGGAATTACGGGATGGTAGCGTGGCATTGAGATAGAAGAGAAAGATCTGAGGGCCAATTTTTCCTTTGCTGCTTAATACTGTGATTCTGCATAAATTTCTAATCACCTTTAAACTTCCATTTCCTCTTCCCAAGTACAAGAACAAGCATTTAATAGGTTTTAGTGTTGTTATGAGAATTGAGCTACATCCTCCCATTTAATCCTTCGTTAATACAGGCAGTCAATAAGTACTAGTCCTCTCATCTGCTTCTAAGAATGTCCCTGGGGTACAAGCTAATATTCTCATATAAAAATGGAGAAAGCAAGCACACATTACCCTGCATTGGAAAAACAACCCAGTTGTCCTTTCGTCCTACATCCTTTCTGAAGGACTTTCTTTACTCGTTACACAGAACACTTCTGACATTTCTGGTCACCACCTGTGTGTGTGTGTCTTGGGGGGGGGGTTCCCCCACAGCAAGCAATTCTCTGACACACCAGCTGAGTGTCCCACACTTTAACTCATTTCCAGCACTATCTACCTGGAGATATTGTCTGATCCCATAGGTTAAGGGCCCAGCCCCCCCTTGAGAGCTTCCAGCACATTTTGCATGTCAATAACGAGGAATAAGTCCCCAGGTTACTGGCAACCTGTGTCCAATTTGGTGGCAAATTGAAGGCTCCCATGACACCTTCCTCGAGTTCAATTAATTTGCTAGGGTGGCTCACAGAACATAGGGAAAGACTTACTTACACATCTATGAGTCTATGGAAGAGTATGATGGAAGATACAGAGGACTAGTTGGATGAAGAGATGCAGAGGCAGAGTCTGAGAGGGTGGGGAGCACAGGAGTTTCTGTCTCCGTGGAGCTGGGTGCTTCACCTGCCCTGTGTGGATGTGTTCACCTCCCTGGAAGGCTTCAGACACCAAATGGGCTTTTGGGAGGCTTCCACACATAGGCATGATCAATTCTGAAATTCACTTCCACCTCCTGGCCCGTCTCTGGAAGATGAGTGTGGGGCTGAAAATGCCAAGTTTCTGATCGTGTCTTCAGCTTTCTGGTGATCACCCCTCATCCAGGAGCATTCTGAGCCCTCCTAGAGTCACCTTATTAGAGCAAAAAATGCTCTCAGTGCTCTTATTACTTAGGAATTTACAAGTGTTCTAGAAACCCTATGTCAAGGATGGATCAAAGACAAATATTAAAAGTGATGCTGCTAGTGTTCTTATCATTTAGGAAATTATAAGGGTTTAGAAGTTCTGTGCTAGAAACAGGGGACAGAGACCAATATAAACACATTCTACTATCTTACAGCCCCCCATGTACATATTACAATAAAAACAATTTTAGTTAAAATATTCGAGTTTTTGTATAGCTATTTAAGCTTTCCTTTGATAAACTAGTTAAGTTCATAAGCCTCAAAAAGGGAAGCAACTTCTAAAACTGGTTTTTACTTTTGAACTTAGCTTTGTTGTGAAATAATAGAATAAATGGTACAAGGTAATTTTTGCATCTTTAGCTCTTCTGTGTTAAACATCCTAATCATCTGGATATGTGCTGGGTTAGCCTCAACAATGGCGCTAATCAATGGTTGACAATTACAGATGCTTTTGTATTGATTTAAATCAGACAAAGCCCCCCGTAAGCTGACTCAGAGAAGTGAGAGGGGTCAAGAATAAAGTCAGAGTAACAAGGTCAATGGAAAAGAGACACCCTAAGCAGTAACCATTAGGCACAATTTAGGGGTGTTGTCCCAGGAACGTGCGGGGAAGCTGTTCTAGGGGTGTTGTCCCAGGAACGTGCAGGGAAGCTGCTCTATTTTAACAGCAGATTCAAATCTCCTGCTGAGATCACCAATTCTGGTTGTAGTCAGTGCAAGCTTGATTCCTCCACTGTGAAAAAAGTGGTAATGGGGAACCTGGAGCTTGAGAAATATACTTTACCCGTTCTGGGAAAAAGTCCTCCAAGATATAATGGAGAAAATAGAAGTAAATTAAACTAGGTAATGATAAAATACTTGAGGGATGGGTACAAAGGATTTAAGAACCAAGGTGAATAAATATAAGTTTTAGGATATGACAAAAATAAGGGAAAGAAAAATTAAGGTGGATATTAATATGTTGAAAGGATATGTACTTCTTCCTAGAGATAATGACCCCAAACCTTCCAATATCAATAATTTAGGCTTGATCAGGGCAATGGTACTTGACAAGTTTTTTTCAGTTCTGATTTCCCAGTGCCTAGAATAGTGCTGGGTCATAATAACCAATAAATATTTACTGATTTTAGGGCTAAATGAATGATTAGATGAATAAATATATGGATGGATGGATGGATGGATAAAAGGCAATAAGGAGATATAAGTCCATGTAGGACTTATCCGTTAAATTGGAATTTGATGCTCTTTCCAGACAGATAGAGTCAGAATTGAGTGGAGGTGCAGGATACTCAACTGGTGTCAAAGAATTGGTAGTGATATGGGAACCCTCTACCCTCCCCAGTTGGAATTGGATGCAAAATCAGAGTAATGCCTCATAGAATTACTTGAAAAATGTTTCCTCTTCCTCTATTTTCTGAAAGAGTTTGAAATAATCTCTTCCTTAGTTGTTTTATAAATTCGTAAGTGAAGCTCTCAGGGGCCGGACTTTTCTTTATGTAAAGATTGTTAATAAATGATTCAACTTTTTTACGTATGTTCAGTCATTCTATCTTTTTCTTGCTGCAGTTTTGGTAATTTGTGTCCTTCTAAGGTTTTGTCCCTTCTATCTAAGTGATATAATTTGGTGGCATAAAGTCATTCATAATGCTTCTTTGTAATTGCTTTGATTTTGAATTCTCTAGAGTTGTTAGTGGTGGCCTCTCCCTTCAGTCGATTTATTATTTCAGTCTTTGCTCTTACTGTTTTGGTCAGCTTAGCTAGAGTTTTGCCAGTTTTCTTGATCCTTGTGAAGAACTTTTGTTTTCATTGAATTTCTCTATTGTTTTACTCTCTTCTATTTTGTTGATTTCTGCTCAATCTTTATTGTCTCCTTTCTGCTTGGTTTAGGGTTCGTTTATGATACTTTTCTAACTTCCTAAGCTCCTTAAGCTTTAGGATACTGATTTAAGGATTTTAAACTTTTTTTGTCTTATTTTTATTCTTTTCTGATGTGCTCTTCTTTTATTTTCTGAAAATAAAGGTGCTACTACCATATGTTTTATAAGCCTACTGTAAACTTTGTTATGGATACAAATTACTAGCTATGTTAAAAATGGCACAAATTTCAGTTTACTACTTATTGGACTTCATCTAGTTGAGTTTCAACTGGTAAATAAAGAATTACATGAAAGAGTACATAAAGAACACTGGGAATATTAAAATGAAGATTATCTCTGAAAAAGGAGATGAAATAAGAGATTTTATATATTTTGTTATAACTTGGGACAAAAAATTCTCACCTACCTTTAAATAAATCATTTGTCTTTGACACACTCACTTTTAATATACTTTACAAGGGCCCAAACTGGGCAAAACTAGGGGACTCTCTTTATATTAAATTTTCATTCAAAGAAAAAAAAAATTACTTCAAGTTTCAAAAAATACTTATGTATCAATGACCTACAAGAAAAAGTCCGAATTCCCTCACTTTCTCAGGATGCATGAGCTCATTAAGACATGACCTCTGCAACAATACCAATCTGAATTTTCCTCAGTAACACCACCAAAAAACTAATACTAATACTTTTATATTATTTCATATCTAATTCCTTGCTAAGCTGTGTTTTTAGAAATCATAAATTTAAGTTGTTTCTCTTAGATTTTCTGGAAGTGTCTTTCTGTTACTTTTGCCTTCAACTTCATCTTATCCAGAATGAATATTAATTTTGGTGAGCACAATATATTCCCATCAAAATTGTAAAGATGTCATTGTCTTCTGACATATACAACTGACAGGAAAATGTCTTCTACCTTTTACTGATGGTTTTCTATGTCTGAGCACCATTCTAACCACCCAAATTATTCTTCAGGGACACATGTTTTCCCTACTCCAGATTGACCATCTTCTTCCTCAAATCTCACTCCTTTTGTCCTTTTCTGTTGTACTCTGCTAGATGCTGTTCCATTTTTTCACCTCTGGTTTGATATATCTCAATGTCAAGGTCACATGTAATCTATCCAGTGTGCATTTTTATTTTTTCCTTATATTTTTAGCTTATCAATCTGTTTTCATCTCATAATATTTTAATCTCAACTTATTCTCTTATATATTTATGCTCCTCTTTGATTATATATATATTTTTTGTTAGGAGATTTTGCCAAAGTTCCATATTGTTTATTTTTTAAATAATGACTGACTCTATAATAAAGAGCTCCCCAGACTTAGTATCTGTCAACCAATGAGATGTGTGGACTGATCCTGGGTTAACTGTATCTACTTGCATTCTGTTCTAAACTCCTTCTCAGAAATACTCCTTTTCAGCTGGGGTATCATGTTGATATGCACAGCACTTAATCCAATGTCCACATTTTTAGAAAGTTGCATCTAGTACAATTCTGCTGGACTAACATGTGACCTATTTTTATCTCCTCTGCTGGTTCTCCAACATTTAAAGTGATTCATTCATCCATCCCAAAACATCAACTTTTAGTCAAGAACTACTCTAGGCTCTGGAAAAAAAAAAAAAACAAAAAAAACAGCAGTAAATTAAACAAAGCCCCTGACCCCCCCCCGCCCCCCGGAGCCTAAATTCCCATGGTGGGAAATTGAAAACAAAACGAGTGGGCACTTACTTAAAATGTCGGATGATGCTAAGTGCTGGAGAGAAAATTGCAGCAGAGTGAGAGGAATAGCATTGCCCTCCACAGGGAGCCATTAGTGACAGCCTTATTAAGAAGTGATAAATGTGGATAGATATGAAGGGAATGAGTGAATCATGCAGATATCAGTGGGAAGAACATTACAGGCCAAGGCAAGTGCAGATTCCTTGAGGTGGATGCATGATTGGTGGGTTTACAGAATTTCAAGGGGGTCAGTAAAACTGGAACAGAATGAAAGAGAGAAAAGCTGGAGACAAGCTTGGAGAGGTTCTGGAGGTAGAGAGGGGAGATCAATTTATTCCATAATGAGTAAAGGGAATTCTTTAAATTTATACTTGTTATTATATACCATCAAAGCTGTTCCTGCTGCTACCCCCCAGAGCAGCATATGGAGAAAACATTTGGCTCTCAGAATGCAGCATACCATAGCTAATATCCTGCTTACCTCCCCCACCCCCAGTCTCCCACCATCATCATTTCCTGCCTAGCTGTTTTCTGGAAATTCCATCTTCAAGAGCTAGTGATAAAAGAGGAATATATGAACAAATGAGATGGGATTTGGGGATTGGGGTCGAAGCAGCATGCTAATTTGTTCAAAGAGAATCATCCATGCAGTGGAGGGCTAGTTGCCCGATAGTCAGGTGGTTCTAGTCACTACACTTAGGAATAGGGGCAGGTGTTGACAGATTCTTCTTTCCAACCTACTTTCTTGTGACTGGACTAATGCTGTTTCAGGACAAGTAGCACAAACAGCACATCAAAAGCACATTTCAGTAGACTCAACAGTGCAGTTAGCAAACATTTAATTTCTATTCGAATCATCCAATCAATTGACAGTTCTCGTGTGTATGAATATGTGTGTTGCAAACATACGCCTATTTTTTTCTCTTAGTATTTCAGTGGGACATGGGGACAGGCAGTGCCAGGATATAGTAATAAGATACTATTTAAATCCAAAAGTAAAATCTAATTTTTAGATTTTTTGGGGGGTGGATTTCAAAAGTTCTCAATATACACAGCTATAACAACACAGCCTTAGACTCTGGAAAAGGTGGCAATTTCAGAAGTTTGATATCCATGCAAAAATTACATTATATTTACATAGACTCGAATTCTCCCCCGTCCAGAGGAGAGGAAGAGATCCATAATGAGCATGAAATGGCTGCACGGATACTTATATAATGAGCTCAGCCACTAAATAAACATACTGAGAAGAAGGAAGAAGGGGACTATAAATTAGGATAAATACAGAAGACAGAAGCAGACATGTAAGATAGGCCAGAGGAAGTTTAGGCTTAAAAAAATAGAGACTGAGAGAGAACAAACTATGAGTATGATTAGATATGGTCAATGAAAAGCAAGGAAGAGTTGCTTAGAAGTATAATGGAAATGGATGGCAGAGAATGATGAACAGTATAATTGCCCACGTTTCTCATTCCTTCTTTTTTTTTTTTTTTTCATTCCTTCTGTCAAATAAAATATCCTTACACTAGAAATCCAGGAAGAAGGAAACATTAGTAAAAGGAAATGGAAGGCCAAAACAGATGAAGACATCTTCAGGTATCACCTATCAACTCATAATTAGTTGAGGTCTCCTATCTCAGTTTCATGCATCCCAGGGGCTGGGGGAACTGGTGGACAAAATTGTTCAACAGTTGCCAATAACCACAAAGTAAAACCAGGTTCTCGAATAAACGGACAAAACCCAGGCAATTCTTATACCATGTTTCAAAGAAAATATCTAAGCCACAAAACATATTTGATGACTCTGAGAACAACTCTAGAGAAAGTTTTAGAGTGAATTATTTCTTTAGCAAAGGAAATGGCCATCAATGAAGCCACCATGAGTTCAGTAAGAACCCAGACTATACTCTTTCTTAAAGAACTACTGGAATAGCTTTTCACCAAGGGGTAATTTCTTGCCAAAATTGAGGCTAGAAGGATCATGTTCTTGAAAAAAAAAAAAAAAAAAAACCAAGAGATTAATGAAAATAATAAAGATGTCATTCATATGCGTATCTATTAAATCAAGAGTATATATATATTTTTTAAAAATGGCATATCCTTTCAGAAAAAAAAAGCATGCTAGTATGACAATCTTGTAAATAATTTTCTTGAATTCTGTTCTCTTTCTTAAACTGTTCAGGAAAAAAAATCTCTGGAATTATTCTCTGCTGAGGCAGATTGTCTCAGAAGATTTATGACTCATATTTGTCTTATTTCAGTTTTGCAGGTTATATCACATTTAACTGAAAAACCATGAGAGAATTTAGTAACATGGCTAAAGTACAAAATAAATGCATAAATTCAACAGCATTTGTGAACCAAAACAGCAACCATTTAGAATATTATGGATAATGCACAACGGCAATAAATCATATAAAACTATGATGACTAAATGGGATAGAAATATGTGAGGCTAAAACAAAAAACAAAAAAAAAGAAATATGTGAGGCTTATAGGACAGTAAATCTTTACTGAAAGACCAAATATTATGCATGAATATATAGAGACATAGCTATGGTCTAGGAAAAGAAGGCAATACTGGGCTCATGTTGATTCCCTCCAAATTTATATACTATGCATCACTTGACTTCTCATCAGGATTTTCTTTGGTATTCAGCATAAATGGTTTTGAAATTCTTCTGGAAGAAAAAAATGCAATAAACAAAAAAATTCAGTAAGAAAATGAGAAACTTCTCTAGCAGGTATTCAATTGTATTTTAAAGGTATAATAATGAAAACATATGGCTTAGGTATAAGAACAAATAGATGAAGCTAAGTACAAATTTTCTATGCACTGCAATAATCCTCTTCACTGGGGGGCTTGGGTGGCTCAGTTGGTTAAGCTTATGACTCCTGGACTCAGGGTCATGAGATCAAGCCCCATATCAGGTTCTGTGGTTAGTGCTTAGTAAAAAGCCTGCTTAAGATTCTCTCTCCCTCTCCCCCCCTTCTTGTCTACATGTGTTCTCTCTCTTGCTCTCAAATAAATAAATAAATAAATAAACAAACAAACTTCTTCATCACCATCGTTACTTCCATTTGCTGAGTATCTACCAAGCGCCAGCCACTAGTCTAAGTTTTTCATGTATTTACTTAATTCTCATGATGATCCCAAGTCATAGCCCTAACCTTGCTGTTTGTTACCTTTCAATTTTCAGTGAGATTATTTAACCCCATAGCATTGAGCCAGCGTGAATCTAATAAAGGAAATCAAAGAAGGGTTGACATTAAGATGCTGACTAAAACAGAATTGAAAGAACTGGACTGCATTGTAGGAATGGAGGACTTTATTTGAGCTGGATGATGGCGAAGCCATATGCCCTCTTTACTTCAGCCCTGCTAGACAACCACAGGCTTTCTGGTGATTCACATAGGAACCTGAGGACCATCAGGCTTCTTCCTCAAGATGGGTTTATTTCTGACTACCCAGTTAGTACCCCTCCCGAAGCTGTGTTGGCCCCTCTGGCCAAACTAGTGGTCTTTAAGCTTTAGTAAGCATCCTTAGCCCCTGTGATTGATTAATTAACCTTTCTTGGTGTACTATAGATCACACATTCTTTCCTAGAAAGAACAGAGCACCTCTGCACATCATGAAACAGAAACCAGACCCCCTTACACAAACCCCAGGCTCTAAGGAACCAGACCCCCTTGGGCAACCTCTGAGCACTGAGATAATGTCTGTAGCTGTTACCATCAAGTCTGCACATAATCGAGAAATGCCAAGGACGACTGTACTCCTTTACTGATTAACTGCCCTAAACTCCTAAGAACCCATGGGCCAAGCAGAAACCTTGAGTTGGCCTTTGGACAAAAGCCTGCCTTCCCCCCATGTGGCTGGCCACCTGAATAAAGCTCATATTCCTTTCCAATCAAAGCTCATCTCTTGATGATTGCCTTTTTGACTGACGGTGGCCGAACCTGGGTTTTGGCATTACTCATAGGACGCTCAGTGAAGGGCAATGACAGTCATCAATGGGAGGTCCTGCTAGGCGGGTGGACATGTCCAGATGGTATAGTGCTCCTGGCAGTGCAAGGCATTTTAGTCTAGTGGCAAAGTCAGCAGAGTGGTAAGCAATCTGAGGAACAACAACTTGGGACCAGTCTTCACATGTCTATTTCAGATAGAAGTCCTAACAGTGTTCTGATTTACAGGAAGAAATCCACTGACACTCATAGTTTGAGAGTCACAAATTATGGAACGCAAACATCTTTGTCCCTTTTTCACATCTAGTGATAAAAGAGCTTTCTCTATCCTGTCCTTTGAGCGGTCATAAACTTACAACCACTCATTAGTCATTCCATGATATCATCTACCCAGACTCAACACTCTGCTGGAGTTTGTGGGACCAGATGGCTACAGCAAGGAGGGAAGGTGAGGGCCAGGACTCTGTCTGAAAAACAGAGTTTGTGAGTAGGGGGTCTGGTTTCTCGTGAATGAGCTTTTAATGTTTTCTAATTCCCCACGTTTACATATGGTCAACATGTTAACAGAACCTAGAGGAGCTCTTCCAAGTGGAGTGATGGCCAGCAACCAGGAGAGGGCATGCACTCCCCAGGAATGCCAAGACATACCAGACTAAAGAAACAGACACTTAGATAGTTAAAGAAAACAGTGATTTCAAGAAGTCAGAAAACTTAGGGATGTTAGGATCTACAAAACCATGTGTGCATGAGTATTTTTTCTGGGAAGGTATGTTTTGTAATGAATTGTGTGTGAATTCACAGTGGCTGAATTGGCTGTCATTTACCCTTTTTTTTTTTTTACCATATATGCATACACACACATTTTATTGTGTAATAAAGACTAGAGATGACTTTAGATTAAAAAACTTAATTCTATTTTTGTAAACTTTTATCAATAATATATGTGCTACACTTCAAGGACTTATATGAGAGAAATACATTAGCAAAGGCATTATTGCTTGAAATCAAATCCTTAAAGAATTTCTGCAAATGTGCAGTGACAGGAATGTAATCTATGCCTATCTATAAATTATACCAGTGTTCCAAAATATGTCACCCAAAAAGCATTTCAGGGAAGTGCCAAAAAGTGAATCTTCAGCTCAGATCTCTCCTCTTCCAGCATTGATCCATACCCTGAAGTCTACTTGGCCACAGTTCTCTTTGAGTCATGAAAGCCTCTGAAGGGCTGCTTCTAATTTGGGCTTTGGTTTAATGACATCACACCCCCCAACCTTGGGAGCCCACATCCTCCTTTGGAGGTGGCCACCAGTTTGTGTTGGCTTACATTAAGGCCCACACGTTTCCCCTCCTCTCTTCTCTGAGCCCTCAGCCCAATGTTCCTGATCAGGACATGAAAGGAAGCTGCATGGAAAACAGATTTCCATGCAGAGCAGATGCTTGGAAGCACCTGTGAGGCTCCTCTGCCTGGTTCCCTGAGCAAACCTTAGTTTCTACACCACTGCTGTGGAATTGGTACCTTTCCTAAATTATAAATAGCTGATGTTGAAACTTTTCCTCTCAAAAGCATGGGCAGTGTCACACAAAGACATTATTCATACAATCCCCAAACTGGAAAACAATCCAAATATCCATCAACTAGCAAATTTACATTTTTTAAAACATTGTATATCCATATAGTGAAATACTACTCAGTAATAAAAAGAAAAAAAAAACTACTGATCCATGCCACAATGTGGATGAACCTGAAAAACATGCTGAATGGCACATAATCTGACGTCAGATGAAAAGGACCACATATTGTACGATGCCTTTCGAGTCAAATGTCCAAACAAGGAAGAACCGTAGACAAAAAGCAGGTCAGTAGTTGCCCAAGGCTGGGAGTACGGGTTGAGGTCTGATTGTAAAGGGGGTACAAGGTAACTTTATACAGGGACAGAAATGTTTTAAAACCAGATTTTGGGGGGGATCCCTGGGTGGCGCAGTGGTTTGGCGCCTGCCTTTGGCCCGGGGCGCGATCCTGAAGACGCGGGATCGAGTCCCACATCGGGCTCCCGGTGCATGGAGCCTGCTTCTCCCTCTGCCTGTGTCTCTGCCTCTCTCTCTCTCTCTCTCTCTCTCTCTATCATAAAAAAAAAAAAAAAAAACAGATTTTGGTGTGACACAACACTAAATCTACCAGAATCATTACAGTAGATAAATTAATTATAGCAGGGAAATTTTATGTCATGTAAATCATACCTTAATAAAGCTGCTAAAAAATAAAAAGAGCATGGCAGTGATCTGTCTAGATTCCCTGTGGAACAGGATCTCATCCCCTAAAACAGAGTTCACAGCATAGCCCCAGCTCAGATAGTCTGATGATTAAGGGAATGTGGGGAATATCTAATGGGTAGGATGCTCATCCAGGAAGTTTTTGCAATACCTGGCAGGTTCTGGGGCATAGCAAGTATAACTCTCAGCCCACGAATTCTTATGGGTAAGAATGATCACATCTCCTTTTCTTTAGAACCCAAATAAATTTCGCCTTTCAACCTTCATCTTGACTGGCTGGTGAAACAATTATCCTCATGGCTAATTAGAATTCCCACTTACTGCTCATGCTGTTGAGTCACGCCATGGAGTCAAAGCATTGGTAGCTGAAGTGTCTTCTGGTTCTGGGCCATCGGTCTGGGTACTTCCCGGGGCCCCCATCTGCATGACCCTTTCAGGCAGACAGTCCTCTACTGTTTCAGTGCCACCCCGAGACGTGGGAATCACTGAGACCGCCTGGCCTGCAGGCCTGATGCACTACAGGTTGCAAACCAGTGACATGGAGGCTACATCTGGCCTGCAGATGTGCTTTGTTTGGCCTACACTAGGCTTTAAAAACATGTTAGCCAACTTTTAAAAGTCAGGAGAGTTCACTGAAAAATACAAATGTCTGGCTTCTCAGGAACAATCAGAAAATCTAGTAATAACGGGCCACCTATCCTTGTGGCCAACAATCACCAAAGCTGAGAAGGGGCCATGTTTTTAGCTCTCCGATTTGCCATAAACCCATTCAACCTCAATTATCTCTCCAGCAGGTGCCAGTTGATGTTTTTACAATATTTGTAAGAACCTTTGTTATTGTTTTTCACACCAGACCCTTTGCCACTCTTCAGTTGACCTGCCTTTGCCACGGCAGGTGTTTGAGAGCCCTGGCCCAGCCCCATCATTCACCTTTACCCCTCCCCAGGCCCAACACGAGGACCTGCCATAGTCTCTTCTGCTTCCCTCCTCCCTACCAGTGGTCAGGGTCTGCTAGTCTGCAAGAAATTCTTCTCTCTGCACTTTTTAAAAAACCATCTTCCTATGACTAGGCAACTCAGACTTAGGCTCAAGGATTTAGTCTTTTAAAATCCCAAACCAGGAAATGCCCTTTCCTGGAGTAGCACCAGCTTTTGCCCTCACATAGACCTCTTGTGGGATCATGGGAGCAGATTCAAAAATTCCTATTTGAAAAGAGAAAGGAGACGAAATGTGGAGGCAGGGAGCAGAGGTTAAAAATCTCAAAACACCAGGCAGCACAATAACTTTGCTTTCAGGTATCTAATTAAAGGCCATGCTAGTTGAGTCAAATAACTCACCAGTTATAACAAACACATTCCGTCTATCACTGGGAATCCAAATACAAATTTCAGTGAGTTATTACTCCCTGGACTCGTAGTAGTAACATGGCTGGGCTGTTGACGCCCAAGGAATGTGGGATTGTGCAGCAAGATGGCAGGGCCTCCCTCTAATGGGGAAGGAGGTGCTTCTAGCCAGATCTTGGCCAACACCCCTACCGATATTAGGGCTTACTGGGTGCCACTTCCTGTCCGGAGTGCCCAGCAGGTGGAATAGGCCCCCAGGCAGATCCGAACCCAGACAGGGCTGAGCCAGGCCCCAGTGAATGCTCAGCCTCGAGAGAACTGCAGATGGCAGAGGAAAGCAATGCCATTCCTGGGGTGAAGGATGATGAAAAAAATAATAAAATAATAAAATAATAAAAAAAAATAAAAAGCAGACGCCCGTGGCATTTAGCCAGGCCCACTGGCAGGGAGCAGAAGACTCTGTAGACTGCACTTGAAGCGAACTTTGAGTGTTTACAGATGGGAAAGCTGAGGGCTCTGTGTAAACAGTCCGGAGGGTGCAGAGACCAAGAAGCTGCATCCCGGTCCAGAATGTCCAGAAAGTCATCAGGCCACAGGGCAGGAATCCGCTGCACAAGGATTCCAGGCCAAGTGGACCCAATCACTATTGCTGACTGGGCTTATTACCAGATCCCAGGGGCCCAGGCGTGGGAAGTTGTCATCCAAACCTCATTAAATGATGCTAACAGGTCTCCCTCTGGAGCTTGGGGTCAGTGATTTTCTGTAAGTTCTTCAGTAAATTAACTTCAGTCAATCAGCCCATCAGTCGAATCACCTTCTTTGGCTGCCTAGAGGGAGACTTCTAATTTTCCTGATGATGAGCGTTAACCTTTCCCTTCTGAAGGTAAACACAACCCTCTTTTGAGTCTTGTCCCCCATTAGGGCCCTGTCCACTCTGGGTACTCTGCAAGTTAAATACGCAGTTCCCAAGCCTGGAAGGCCAACCTTCATGGAGGCCTGAGTCAACTCACTTCTCTGCAGCCTGGCTCTTCTTTTTGAGGAAAACCTACCTGGACAGTAACAGCAAGTCACTCTAGTATTAATCATTCGGCGATCAAGCTGTAGCGAGTAGAGAAATACTATTATTCTTGTTTGAATATAATTGACCCAAAGCAAACTAAGAAGATATAAAAAAACATCTTATAGTTCCTGGAAAAGAAATTGTGTCAAAGGCAAAGCTGTGGGAAAATAACCATGAGAAAAAGCCATCACGTGCCTTTAGGATTGACACTAAAGGGAATAGCAAGTTTAGCAAATTTATGGGCTGTTAAAATACTGCAATATTTCTGTACTGGCTGATAATAGTCTAAACATGATGCAATTGAAAACCAGTGTAAATAGATCCATCTATCAATCAAAATTCCAGTGTGCCCATTGCCATTCAAGGCATTTCCCTTCCCCCCTTTGGGTACTGAAGCTGAGGTGAGGGGAGTGGCCAGATACAAACCTTCTGTTGCTCATGTCCAAAGTTGGTGTGGGGAGGGTGGCATAGCTAAATTGGAGGAAAACCTATTCTTTCAACCTCACTGCCCAAGGGGCAACATATGCACCTCCAGCCCAGATCTTAGCCAGGAAGGCAGCCAGCAGCCAAGGACATGAACTGACGATTAGAGGGGATATATTCCCCCATAGACTGTTAATTTTCCTTCAGGTGGGTTTGGAGGCTCTGCTGTATTGAACAGTCTAATTCCTGGGGAGAACATACATTGCTATAGATCAGGGGAGGTCTGTAGGTATGTGTGTCCTGAAGACCCTGGTTTACATCAGAAGAAGAGATTATCCAGCAAGTGAGCCCCATACCTAGTCCCTTCTGACCCACCCTCACGACTGGTCCCTGGTCAGAGGAGCCTCAAGCAACTGCCCATCCTCCCCCAGGCCTTCCCAATCTGCCACTTGCCAGTCAACAGAGCCTCAAGATGGCGCTGCCATCTTGTCCATCCTGGTCCACTTTTTTGTACTTTCTCTTTTTCCTTTATTGTCTCCCTTTCATTTCCAACTTCTGCCTTCATCCCAGGATACTAAATAGACTGAAATCCACCATGCCCTTGCCTTTGTACAGTCTCAAACTGGGTCTGGCCAGCCACTGGCTGTGACAGTTAAGAAGAAACAAATCTAGCCCAACTCATCCCTTATCCTTAGGCCTCCACACCCTCCCCTGTGTCGCTCATCCTCTGGGTCAGGTGTTCCTAGCATGAGGGCCTGGTGTATGAAGAGCATATGAGCAGGATGGTAGGTATCACCGTGGTTCATGACAAGAGTCACTGAGAGACCAGGAGTGCAGTGAGGAAAACAGTTTGAGAGGAAGGGGAGCAAGTGAACGTAGATGGCTGGCAGGACTCCCAATAACCAATGACTATAAATTAAGAAGTGACTATTCAATGAAGAAGTCCCTGGAAGAGACACAGTCAAAACATAGTTGAGAGAGAAGTATGGTTTAGCTGGCCAGAACCATGTCAGAGTAATTATTAGAATAATTGTGTCAACGACGTTTGCTATAACTCATAACACTGGTTATACATTATTAAAATATATATAATTTAGACCTGTGCTGTCCCAGTACAACAGGCACTAGTCCAAGATAGCTGCTTAAAGATTTTATTTATGAGACAGAGAGAAAGAGAGAGCATGTGCAAGCAGAGGGAGACAGAAGGAGAGGGAGAGCAAATCTCAAGCAGACTCTCTGCTGGGTGCGGAGGCTGACCTGGGGCTCGACCTCACGACCCTGAAATTGTGACCAGAGCCAAAATCAAGAGTCAGATGCTCAACTGGCTAAGCCACCCAGGTATCTGGCAGCATGGCTATTTAAATTAATTAAAATGAAAAATTCACTAAAATTAAAAGTTGCACCAGTCACATTTCAAGCGCCCAATAGACACATGTGGCTATTGATATAGAACATTTCCAGCATCTCAAAAACTTCTCTGCATTTCCATATATCTGGTTATCTTTTCCTCCATACCAGTTGACCAAGTGTATTGTGTAGTGCTTATAGCTCCGACCACTGTGACAATTTTCCTTCACTGCTATGGCGGCTGCTGTCTGGGTCACCTATTTATATGATCTGCTTGTGACTTCTGTTTGTATTTTGCAAATCTATTTCTATTATACAATAGATTGGTGATATCC
Organism: Canis lupus baileyi; assembly: GCF_048164855.1. Lineage (NCBI taxonomy): Eukaryota > Metazoa > Chordata > Mammalia > Carnivora > Canidae > Canis > Canis lupus. The sequence continues at coordinate 5,572,024 of NC_132859.1, forward strand.
TGTGTCACCTGATGACTCCTCAGATTCCATAATATTCAATTTAGGATAAACAACTCAACTTTCATAAACACTTTTTACCCCTAGTATCAGACTCCTAATGTCTCTAAAGGTCCATTAGCTTCCAAGGAGCCATTTTTCAAGCAGAATTAGTTCTAGAAACCTACAGGTCTGTCTACCCTGCTACTTTACCCCTGGAGCTTGCCAGAGGCTCCAAATATCTACCATCTACACCTCTAGCACCATCAAATCTGCAGGATTTCATGGCCAAGGGGAAGGGAAGGTGGTACCACAGCTTGGCTGTGGCTACAGAGTCCTCTTCAACCTGAGCCCTAAACAAAATTGTAATGTCCTCCTGTAATCTGATAAGTGGATTGGAGGCAGTATTCTCAAGCATGGCATAAGCTGACTCAAAAAATCAAATAGACCCAACCAACCAAATACTACGCCTCTGTCTCAACAGAGTTCCAAAATGCAAAACTGTGCTATTTACCTTAGAGGGGAATTTCGTGGCATGTCTCAAATCACTGGTTCACTAAAAAAAAAAAAAAAAAAAAAAAAAAAAAAGGTTAACGTTTAAGTACCTATATATGTATGTGACTAGAGTATCTAGGATAATTGCTATATCCTGCTCACCAAGTCCAGATAGCATAAAGGTATCAAAATGGTGGACTTATAGGATACTTTAGGAAAAGTCAAGACAATAAAGATTCATCCAGACTATATTATGAAAAAGAGAGTTATCCTTCAGTTCGATTCAGAACCCTGAAACAAAATGGTGAATATATGCCACCATGCTCGAAGTGAATTCTCTTGCGTGCTTCCCTACTCAAGGGATGGTTCATTTTCCAACAGAAGCCAGAGGCTGTGGTGACCTTTGCTTCAGCAAAGACACCACATCTGGCAGACCAGCTGTAATTGGTCCACGATCTGATTAAGTCTGGCCATCCCTCCTATTACAGTCCTTTTACTAAGAGACAATGAAATGAATATGAGGGTGGATAGCTAAGTTCTAAGTATTTTGCAACTGGGGAAATAACCACAAGTTGAGTCCACAGACCCACTGAACCTCCAGTGAAATGGACTTGAGACCATGTTCCATTTATTACCAGGAATCTGTGAGTTCTCATTCCAACTGATGGACCATGATGAAATTGTCAGCCCATACAGAACATCCTTGAAATATAGGTCTGTTCCTCTTTCTAGAGTGTGCTATTACCCCGAAAACACCAAGGAAACAGTACCAGCTATCATGAGCAAGTGCGCTGTAGCACATAAGCTGAATTTTTCAATGATTTGTTTTAAAATTCTCTACATTCTGTGGTTTTATTTATATATATCTCTATATTTATATATATCTCTATCTATATATATCTTTATTTATATATATCTCTCTATCACAATGTCTTCTTTTTAAAGATTTTATTCATTCATTCATTCATTCATTCATTCATTGAGAGACACAGAGAGAGCAGAGACACAGGCAGAGAGAGAAACAGGCTCCCTGCAGGGAGCCCAATGTGGGACTCCATCCCAGGACCCTGGGATTGTGACCTAAGCCACACTCAACCACTGAGCCACCCAGGCATCCCAATACCACAATGTCTTAATTGCTATAGCTTTACAAATATTTTGTTATCTGTTAGAGCAGTTTGCTTATTTGGAAATGTCTTAAACCTTCTTGATCTTTTGCTCTTTAAGTTTCAAAATCAGCCTGTTAATTTCCATGAAAAATTCTGTTGTGATTTGGAATGAATTTGACTTCCAAGAGATCTGTCACTTATGTATGGGATGGCAGCTGGATACTATTGGTAGCTACAGAATGGATATTACCATGGGAGCAGGAGTGATTAAAAATCAAAGAGTATCTGAGAATGCTTTCCTGACAACTGGTATTTGTCCCTACTAGATCTTCACTGTTTTATAATGAAATGTAAACTTTTGTAATATACAGATCTTTTGAGAAGCCAGATCATAAAGGGAAGGAATTAGAAGGGAATATTCCTTGTAGATAAAACTCGAAGGTTGAAGTAGTATATTTTGATTTTCTTTGCTATCAAGCTAGCAAAATTGAAAGTATTTGTAGATTTTAAAAAAGGAAAACAGAAAGGTAGAGAGCAAAGACTAAAGAAGAGAGAAAATGACTGAGGTAGCAACACTCCATAGCTATAAGATAGAATAAGAATGTAGTTCTCGCTCTCTTTCGTGCATGTGTGCACGCAGACTACACTCAGAAAACATAATTTCAAGAGTTCACAATATTAAAGAAGAAAAGATTCCAACAAAAATCATCCCCAAAGAGTGCCTTGATGTGTGATTGCTTTAATAAAATGGAGTAAAATCATTAGATTTGAAATTGAGGAACTATCAGACCAAAGGATCATTATAGACAACATGACCCATTTTAAGGGTTTTTCTTACAAGAAAAATGAGGTAGGACTTGAAAATAGATATGACTCTATAGAGCATCCGAGTTAATATCCCCAGCCAGTTTTATGACTTCTTGTATAACTCTGTAAGAGCCACGAAGATTTCTCTGTATACCTATAATTTTACCCATCTTATTTAGAAGGAAAATTTCTCCACTACATAAATCAAGGAGAACATTTTCATAAATTAGAGCCTGGTTTTCCGTTTAGGAAAAAATATGGAGGACTGAATGAAAAAAATATTTTAACATTAAATCACTTTTCCTACAAATGCACACATTTTTTTTGGAAATTTTAAAATATGAGAATGAAAGTAAGTTTTATATTCAAATAACGTAATAGAAATTCAACAAGGGAAATATTAAAAATTGAATGGCACTTTTAGTTTCCTTGACAGAAGAATGTTCAATTTTAAAACAAGCGTAGCTTTAGAAGTTTCTGATCTACACCTGGTTGTTTTAAAGTTACTGCTTATGCTTTAATCTAATTCTTACTTGCTATACCTGAGAAAGTGTGTGTCTATGAATCCATAGCTTATAAAATTGTTTTAACAATGTAAAGCAAAATGATTAAAGTTACAGTATGAGAGGATATTTTTATGTTACTCAAAAAATTACCAATGAAAATGGTACAAGCATTAATAAGTTTATGAGTGTTCCATATGACTGCAGAAATATCAATCCTTCATACTATCTCTTCAATCACATTTGTTTTTAAACAGCTATATATAGTTTTGCTTTTGTTTTATTTGGGGGCTGTGGGGGGTAGTTTAACACTCTCATTTTTATACACACACATTCCTTAATGATTCTGTGGTTCTTGGAAAAATTTCAGTGGGTTAGAATTAGAACATAGCTAATAGTTTAAAATTAGAGCATAGCTAGTTTGTTCACTGTGTGCCAGATAGATGGAATAATTTTTCTTTAAGCCATTAGTGCTCTACTTAGAAATTATGGTTCCAATATGAAGCATGACATTGATGATTTGAGGGAGTAACAACTTGTTACACATGCAGCATCTTGCTCACTCAACCAGATCTAATTCGGTGGCCTACTAAATTTCACAAAGTGTGAATAAGGGAAATGGACACTGACTCTTAGGTTTTATTAGTTAATGTGTAAATGGGGAGTTTGAGACAGTTATTTGCCATAATAAGTCTGATGTCATTCAATAACAAATTTCAAGAGCTGAAATTAGTGTCAACAGCTCTTAACTCAACCTGTTACATTAATGAACTGGTTGTATGTGTCTGGATTAAAATAGAACCCTAGATAGGACTTACAGAATGGTGGTGTGAGGACCCACTTCCCAGCAGAACAATCAGGACCAATTAAAATTATTTGAAAAGCAATACTTGAAGTCTCAGGAAACTGTTCTAATAGAGAAAGTGGTGAAATGTTTATTTAAGGAAATATACTGCATCTTTTCAAGAACATCCAGAGTTGGTAGCAATAATTGAGCCACAGTCCACTTCCCCTCACCACCCCCTCAGTTCTGCATCATGGAAACTACTTCTGATGGGTGCAATCAGGAACACAGGGCTCCCTCTCAACCTGACCCCCAGTCTGCTGTGGCAATGATATTGGTCCAGGTGGAGCAGGTTCTAGCAATACTCATCCTCCTGGTTCCTAGTTGTAGAAACTCTATTTCAGAAAAGGGCGGTTGAGGGATGTGGGGCTCCCTTTTTCTACCCATCTCTCACGTGTAGGGTGGAAACACTATGTCTGCCCTAGCAGGCCAGGAATACTGGGGCCCAATCACTCTTACCCCATCTTGCTCCTAAAGTGCAGGTTTCATGCTGGAACAATCAAGAATAGATGACCAGAGAGTACCAACCTCACCCAGCATTTCACTTGCATGGCGGGATTGTCACTCAGAGAGTAGCTGGCCAGTTATCCCAACCTCCAATTCCCTAATAGTAGCACAGAGGTCTTGCAAACAATCATGAAGCAGGTCATAAGAACAGAAAGTTCCACAGCTCTCCCCAAGAGAAATGATTTTATTTGGAACACATCTGGGGAAATTTAAGGTTTTGGGCACTGTTGAACAATGGAGATTTTGGTGATCAGCAATTAAAAGGAGACTGGTAGCTCCTTGAGAGCAATAAGCAAAACCCTGAACCAGCTAGAAGTTCAACAGATAGAATCAGGGAGAAAAAGCTAAGAAGAGGCCTCTTGGGATCAGAGCAAGCCACAGTTTAATTGAATCAAATTCAATATCCAAGGGCCTGAATTTAATCGAATTAAACTGCAGAACAATTTATGTCCCAGGGTATTGCTGAAAACAATAGAGCAATCAGCTAGCAATTAGTGGAGGTTAGAGAGGGGCACATAATGACAGAGGGGGGAAAAAACTTAACAGAGAGTTCAGGAAAAGAGAAAAAGAGGTCTCTGGTTTAAAGAAAAAGACTTCAAAAAAAACTTATCCTCAGTGACTGTATGTATACCCAAGACTTAGCCCTATGAGGAACCACACCAGAGGACACATGCTGTGAGGAAATAGATTTCACTAAAATTATGAGACATAAAGAAACAGGAAAGTGTTGTGACCTACATACAGAAAAAAAAAAAATGCAGGCATAGAAATTGCCTTTGAGAGGGCTCAATGATCAAACTTTGCAGACAAAGATTTTAAAGTAGCTGTTATAAATATATTTGACAAACTGAAGGGAAGCATTCATAAAGAAGTAAATCAGGTATTAAGACAATGTCTCAGCAAGTAGAGAATGTAAAAAAAACTAGATGCAAGCCACAAAAGAAAACAAAAAGCAATTCTAGGGTTAAAAAGTAAAATAAAAAATAAAAAAATTTACTAGAGAAACTCAACATATTATAGCCGACCAAAGAGAGACTTGATAAACATGAAGGTGATTGATGTACAACACGTAATCTGAATACACAGAAAAAAGAAAAAAATAAACAGAGCTTCAGAGAACACAGCAAAATGGGATGCAGCTAGAACAGTGCTTAGAGAGAAGTTTATAGTGCAAATAATACTTTAGATAAAGAACTTTCACCCTAAAACAGTGGAAAAAGAGCACACTACTCATAAAGCAAAAAGAAAAAAAAAAGAATAAAAATTAGAATGGAGATTAATGAAATAAAGGATAGAAAAACAATATAGAAAAAAAGCCAATAGAACAAGATAGTGAAGTGATTAACTAAATGGACAAATCTTTAGCTACTTGAGAATCAGAGAAAAGATTTTAAGTGAATAAAGAAGGAGTGAACATAACCACTGACCTTATGGAAATAAAAAGGATTTTAAGATAATAATATAAGCAATTGCATATGAACAAGTTTGATAATTTAGATGAAATGAACAAATTCCTAGAAAGAAGTAAACTACCAAAACTGACAAAAGAAGAAAGAGATGTGAATAGACCTGCAACAAATAAAAATTTTGAGTTAATTAAAGGCTCCCCACAAAGAAAGAACCCAGGTTCAGATGGCTTCACTGGTAAATTCTAGAAATGTTTTAAAGAAAAATAAATTATCCACAGACTCTTACAAAAATAGAATAGTTCTTAACTTCCTTATCAATAGACTAATGGATGAAAACTATATGACTATCTCAGAGGCAGAAAAAGCATTTCACGATAAAGTAAAAACAGAATAGAAATATGAATAGAACGGGACTGCATTAACCTGAAAGACAGTTTCTAGGAAAAATCCCACAGCTAACATCACACTTAATGGTGAAAACCCAAATGCTTTCCCAAGATCAGAAACAAGACAAGGATGTCCACCCCACCTATTCTATACTCAAAACATTCTTGAAGAACAAAGGTTCAGGATTCCCACTTCCCAGTTTTAAAACTTAATACAATGATCAAAAGAATGTGGTACTGGTATGAGGGTAGACCTAGAGATCAACGGAATAGAACTGAGAGTCCAAAAGTACATCCTAACTTTTATGATCAATTGATTTTTGACAAGAGTGCCAAGATAATTTAATGAAGAGTAGTCTTCTACATCGGGTGCTAGGACACTGCATATCCACATCCAGAGTTAAGCTCTACCCTTTCCTTATACCACACACAAAAAATAATTTCTAGAAGACGTATAAATGGCAAGAGCTAATTCCATAAAATGCACAGAAAAAAAAAAACAGGAGTCATTTTCATAACCTCGATAGGCAAAGCACTCTTAGATATGCCACCGAAAGCATAAGCCTAGGCAACAAAAGGAAGAATAAGTTGGAGGCCATCAAAATTAAAATTGTGTTTGAAATGACAGCGTCAGGAAAGTGAAAAGGCAATCTACAAAATAGAAAATGAATTGTATCTCCATTTTCTTAAAAAGGAAAAAAAAGTTTTAAAAGTAGAAGGAACTAGAAGCTGTGGCATATTACATATGGGATCTAAGAACATTTTTTTTTTAGTGTCAAGTCATGGCCTCACCTTCCTCATCGATCCTGCCACTTTCCCACTATTTACAGTGAGAGAGCAACAATGAAAGAGGAAAAAATCAAGAATAGTTGCTTTTCTAATCAACTTTAGTAGGGGAATTTTTCTCTAAATCTTGAGAAAAATTATAAGGGTTCTCACTCAGAATGTTACTTGGCCTGGAAGGAAAGCCTATGCATCTAGCCTATGTACTATACAAACCAAAAGGACTTACCTGGTGACTGTCAACGATTCTTTAAGATTTACAGCAAATATATGCGAAAACACGCATACTAACATGAGTCAAGTTTTACAAATCAGTACTCCTACCTATGAGTTCCTCCGAGAAAAATGTGGCAATTTATTTCTTTATTTCTTAGAGCTGCATTAGGCAGGTCCTAGGTAGTAGACAAGCTATACCTTGCAGAACAGGACCTCCAAATGGTAAGGAAGCAGTTTTTGGAATAATTTTTTTTTTTTTTTTTTATCGAAGAAACAACTAATACACAATGTTACACTGGTTCCGGGTATACAACATGGTGATCCAGCAACTCCGTAGTGGTTCTGCTATGCAGCCACCGCCTGTCACCATACAACACTATGACAACACCGCCCGTTGGCTATGCTGTTCCTTTCGTTATAGTGACCTATTCAACTCCCAACCGGGAGCTTGTACCTCCTACGTTCCTTCACTCCTGTTTACCCATCCTCCCTCCCCTCTGGCAATCACCAGTTTGTTCTCTGTATTTATGGGTCTATTTATGGTCCAAGACAAAAATTAATATTTTAATAGATTACTCACCATGGAATACCTAGCATGTTGGCTTTTAAGCAGATTTCAAACTTAAATTAGCCTTTAAATTCTTTTACCAGAATTACTAATATTCCCTAAAGAACAATTCATTTGCTAACTTGTTCATTTTCATTACTTAATAGACTGTTGGGAATACTTTATCTTGGGCCACGTCTAGACGTACAGATGGTTTTGATAAGTTCATTTGAAAAAGAGGCTGAGTTCGGGGAAATGGCTAATTTTTTTTTTTTAACTGAACATTTTCTTTTAAAGAATTCCACAGAATCATCTTGACTGAATTATTCATCTTTCAACTGGTTATTTTGGCAATAGGTAGTTCAGAAGCTTCAGGCTCCATGGAGGGACTTCAATATTTAGCACAGAGTCATAGCAGCACCACCCCTCTCACCCCCTTACCCACGGTTTCATTTTCTACAGTTCTGGTTATCCATGGTCTTCTTTCTGAAATATTGTCAGAAGGTCAGTAGTAGCCTAACACTACGTTACACTGCCTATGTCACTCACCTCACTTCGTCTCATCATGTAGGCATTTTATCATCTCACATCATCAAAAGAATGAGCACAACACGATATTTTGAGAGAGAGACCACAGTCACATAACGTATTACAGCACAATTGTCCTATTTTATTAGTTATCATTGTTAATCCCCTCTTGTGCCTAATTTATAAATTAAACTTCATCTAGGTATGTGTGTAGAGGAAAAAAAAGTCTATCCACTGGGGGTGTGTGTCTTAGAACATATTTTCCTTGGATAAGGGGAGGTACAGTAGTTCACAGAGATGTGCCTTTTGGAGGGGACAGGGAAGGTGAGGGTGGTGTCAAGGAGGGTTGCTTTTAACGGCTGCCAGGTTAAATATTGCCAAATAATACATGTTCAGCATTTTCACAAGTAAAATCATATCCAAAATCTGGGTGACGTTTTATTCCTAAAGGAAATAGATGTTGATGAGGAGTTTGCCCAAGAATCACTTTTTGAGCTATAGACTGAAAAAGACCGTGAGATCAGGACAATACTAAAACTGGTGACCAAAGGTGCAGCTTTCTCATGTGGCAGCAAGTAATGTTTTATTTGCTGCAGCTCAAAGATAAGGGTCAGAAGGAGACAGGACTCACTGCACACGTCTTGGCAGATACAGAGCGGATTCTCTCTTGTTGACTCCGTCAGACATATTTCCTGGATTCTAGATTGAGGAATGGTGTGCGCGGCCCATTCATTATGATTCTAGGACTCAAGGTCAGGATGGCTCCTCTACTCATCCATTTATTCAACAAATGTGGGAATAAATATACGTTGTACATCTACCGTATACAGTAGTTCTGAATTAGGTGAACAATATATATGATCCTTATGTGATTCTCAGAGGGGCCCAATGAAATTAATGTATCCAAAACCTCACCCTCTCCCAGATAGAAGAGCCAAAATGGAAGGAGTTCCTGAAGACTACGAGGATATTTATTTTCGTTATTTTTTAAAGACATTCTTTTATTTTATTTACAACATAGCTTATGTACTTAAAAAAGAATAGAAACAGCTTGACATCCAACAACCACATTTAAGAGACGTGAACACTTCATGTGTTTGCTCCAGATTTTTTTGTTAAAGAACTTAGGTATTACAGATCCAGCTATAACTCTAATTTAGTTCTTTCCCTTCCTAATTTCCGAGAAGTGTCCACTACTTGAAAATGCTTTACATCATTCCCATGCATGTCATGGTGGACAGTGCCTAAGTATTTTTATATAGTGATGTTGTTTTGTATGTTTAAACTTATGTAGATGTTATTATTGTATGAATTGGCAAGGGTTTTTTTTGTTTGTTTGGCATGTATCATACTATTATTTTGATACATGAACACTTGATTATTTTTAACAAATTATATTAATATGCATTTTAATACATGAATACTTATTTTTAACCAACAAATTATATCAATATGCATTTTTAAATTTCCAACTGCTTAGGCTCTTTTTTTTTTTTTTTTAGGATTTTATTTATTTGTGTGTGTGAGAGAGAGAGAGAGAGAGAGAGAGAGCATATATGTGGGGGGAGGAGCAGTGGGAGAGGGAGAAGCAGGTTTCCAGCTGAGTAAGGAGCCTAAAGCGGGCCTTGATCCCAGGACCCTGGGATCATAACCTGAGCAGAAGTCAGACGCTTAATGGACTGAGCCACCCAGGTGCCCCTTGCTATTGATTTCTAATTTTATCACTACTTAGCTCTAATTTTGTTGAGTTTCTTGATGGCCCATGTATTTTCAATTTTACAAATTATATTGGTCCTACCCTCTATATTGACACTAAATTTTGTTTGCTTGAGCAACTAAATTTTTTAAAATTATATTAAGCAAAATTATAAATCTTTATAATTACATATCTATAAATTTATAATTTTTTCTCAATGCATAGTCATGCTTTTAAAGTCATTATCAAAATCATAACTTACTCTTATCATGTAATGCACTTTTTCATAATAATGCATTTAACTTGAGATCATTTTGGTTGATAATCATCTTTCTAGAACACTGTAATTAGTGTCTCTCTTAACAACAAGGAAAGCTGAATTTTATAATCTAAAACTGAGAATTTCTGTCTTTTACCTTGTGATTTCTCTATTTTTTTTTTTTTTTTTACAGTTCTTTATGGTACATGTATTACTATCTTGGGGTGTGTGTATTCCTATCATATTCCTTTCCTAATCATTTTTCCTTTTTTCCTTGACTCTATTAATGTGTCCTTAATTCCATTTTTTAAGATTTAAAAAATATGCATACTTTAAAAATATGCATATTTGACAAGCTCTAAATTAATAATTCCACACATCTACTGAATAAGGACTTCTGATTGCTTTAATTCTGATCTCATTCTTTTCCCATTGCTTTTATTGACCACATACCATAATTACTTAGAGTCAATACTCTAAGCGAAAAGAAATGTGAAGTAGTTACACAAAGAGACAAATGGAGACAAAATCCTGATAGTGTTCTAGTAATTCCTGAGAGCCAATGGGATTCTGTTCTTTTGAGTCCACTAGACGAATAAACAGACAAATAGTTATCAATTCTGCTCCTTGATTTGTTTGAGTGAAATACATGTCACATGGAACCAAATGAGGTGCCTCTCACTTATAAACTAAAATAGGGTAAAAGGAAAACAAAAGAAATATAAAGAAGATGCCTATACAAAATTAATACTCTGATGCCATGCACAATTCCTGAAGATGTTCCAAAATTTAGCTCTAATGTTTCTTGGTGCTGGAGTAAAGAGGAAATCAGGATTATTTTAAATATGTATTAATGACTATAATATAAATACATATTATTGCTCGGGAAAAAAAAAACGCAGGTCTTCCAGTTACTAATACCTGGAAGAAAATTTTCTGTAGGTCATCATAAAGCAAGTGCCATGTGAAATGGTAAACTTTATAGTCAAAAACTTCTTTACAGATATCTCTGAGTTGTAACTTTGATTCTCTTTGTGTGATGTTAACGTGGTACATGTGTGAATGTGATCTGAGCCAAAATAAAGATTTAAAGAATACGTCCATTGTTCTCATAATAGAGTCTGCTATATTTGAACAGAAGACCTTCAAAGTTCTAACTATTAAAAACTTTAAAGGTATATTTATGAGGTTGAACAAACAGCATTGGAAGGGTGAGTTCTAACAATAAAAAGAAAATACTTCATCAGGACACACTCTTTAATAAAACAGTTTTTTTTTCCCCCAGAAACAACTTTCTGCTTATACTAATATGTAGACAAATGTGTGATTAGGGTTACCAGGAAGTTTTCATAGCATTCAAAAATGTAAGAATCCCTTTTAACATATTTGTCACCTCTCTCTCTACCTATCTATCATCAATCTGCATGGGGCAGAGAACTATATAGAGAAAAAATAGAGAAATAATTTTAACATTTAAACACAATGTTTAAACGCAGAAATAATTTCAGAGTTTAAACAAATAAAAATATTAGAATCTACGAGAAAAGGCTAAAACAATGCTAAGAGGTAAATTCATAGCCTTAAATGATACCAGTCTATATGAGGAAAGAATGAGATTTATTTAGTTATGACTTCAACATGATTAAAACTGTTTCCAGCCACAGAAAAGGAATGAAACTTTTTAGAGGCTTTACTAAAAACTAGTGGAACATTTATTTCAAATAACAAAAATAGTACTAAAAGTGGAAAAGGACAGACAAATCTCGAATACTAAATCAAAGATAGCAAATAATGAATTAAAAATGATAAAGCAAGTGCCATGTGATAATGTAACACATTACATAAAATCTGAGTGCAAAGATGATTTCATTTCTAAGAAATCTATTACTATAACACATACTAGATAAAATTAAAGATAAAAATAATGAAAATTGGCAATATTCAATGTGTTTTGGAGACAACTGTTAAATATAGGATATGGAGATAGAGGGATCTCCGATGCATATATTCAGGGGAATACACCTGTATTTGCATGTATGTAATTGTATATACAGAGAGAAATGCGCGTATCCATCACTTTCTCAAATGCACACAACTCCCAACAGAAAAGCAAGCTGCTCTCAATCTGAAATGGAAATTGTTCAGGTGCCCAAACAATTAATAACACCAGCATAGAGAATAAAAATTATCAAAGATTACCATGATGTCACTAGATCTAAATGGGTGATGTGAGCCCGGCAGTAAGAGCATTAGCACAGGAACAAATCCAATTTAACTCGCATTATGGGCTAAATAAATGTTTGTATCCCCCACTTCCAAATTCATATGCTGAAATCCCAATTCCCAATAATTTGGTGTCGGGAGGTGGGCCAGGAGGCTAGAACCCCATGATGGGACTTAGTGCCCTTGTCGGAAGCAGCCAGAGAACTAGCTCTTTCTTTCTTGGCCAAGTGCGGATATGGTGAAAAAAGCAACCTGGAAACCAGGAAGAAGGCCCTTACCCAGAGACTAATCTGCCAGTAGCTTGACATTGGACTTCCCGGCCTCCGTAACTGTGAGAAATACGTGTTGTTTAAGGCACCAAGTCTACGATAGTTTACTCTAGCAACCTGGGCAGAGTAAGATGATTTAGTTGAGAATCAAGTCAGAAATGAAGTGAAAGATTCTGACCACAGATTCCAGAGAACTCAAAGTTTTTTTTCCATCAAAAACTTTTCTGTATCCCTTTTCCTAAGTAACTCAGACACTTATTGTTAACCCAACCCAGAGCAGTTGACAGAATTGTGGATGGATGGCCAGTCCACCAGCCCATCCTTACATTTGCCAAAATGTTTCCCTTCAGACCTGGAGAGGAAAAAAATTATTAACTTTTTTAAAAAATAAGTTCTGAAGCCTGGATGTCTTTTTTTCAGACACGGAAACCCGTTACATGGATCACTGCCATCATTAGGTTTTTATTTTCACTAATCAAGGATGAGATCTCCTATCATTTGTTCTAATAAAAGTTCTCTTCCATTTCTAAAATACATCTTCTGTTCATCAGGGAACAGATAAGAAACTGAATTATTTGCCAGATTTTTTGTTCTGACCCTAAAATATTGCACTGGTCAGAGTAATTAGCACTAACTGCCAAAACAAACAAACAATTCAACATTTCAAGGACTTCAAGATTTATTTCTCTTTCGTGTCACAGTCACAGTCCAATATGAATCAGGTAGCCTTTCTCCTTACTAAGGCTATTATATTATTGTGTAAATTATCTATGTGGGATAGGATTATAAATTATAAAAAATATATAAACTACATAAAATATAAGTATAGTCATATGGCTTCCCCCCACCTGAAAGAGTGGTGGGATGAGATGATGAAGAGCTAATGGATGTTTCTTTGGTGAACACTAATGCAATCTCCTACACATCAACTCTTGGTTTAATAAGCTCTAAAATAAAAATAATAAGTTAATGATTCAATAAAACAAAGTATAACTTTGAGTGCCTTCCCAGCTCACTATATATCAGACAAGCTGTCGTCTGTAGTCAGCATTGACTTACATGGGGTAAATGGCAGTATCTTCCTCTTATGAGCAGCCTTCTCAACAGTTACACATACTCAAGCTTCCATCAAATTTCTACCTTTAAGTAAGTTAAAAGCTAAAAAAATATTAAAACCTTTCTCTCCTTTCTCTTTTAAATTAAAAGCTAAAAAAATATTAAACCACTTAATTCTCTAGTTATCATCCCACCTACGGAGTGGGATATAATTAGCTAAGACATTTAGTCTTCTTATAAGCTAACTCTCAGCAACTAAGGGGAAGCCTTGCCTATTCTGTGAGTTATCAGTTGTGCATCCTTTAGACAGTATTTTTGTATCCACTTTAGAAACGAAGGCTTCTAAGACCATCAATAACCCAGTTAGGATTATAGAACCAACACATGGAGATGTGTTGAGTCCAACTCATCTTTTTTTTTTTTAATTTATTTATTTATGAGAGACACAGAGAGAGAGAGAGAGAGAGAGAGAGAGAGAGAACTCCTCGTCTTCTACTGTCAACATTGCATAGTAGGGAAATGATCTCACTATGATCTTAAGGATGCCCTTACATTTTTCTCTTTTGCCTGGCTGCCCCTAGTGGTCTGGTGCCCCACCATCAGGGATAGCTATCTTCTCCGACTACTCATCAAAATTTTCCGTCCCATTCCTCTTGCAAAGAGCACTGATGCCAGCAAGACAACACACACACAAGTGCATGAACAAAAGCATAACAAAATCCGTCATCTTCAAGAGTAAATTTCGCTTTAACTAAGAAACAAGGACCTGACATTCTGACACAGTAGAATTTGGCCTTAGACAATGCAATAATTTGAGCGACCTACAAATCCCACTAGGTAAGCAACTATCCGTGCTGTCTCTTTAGGGGACATATCCTGAATATTAATGATTATCACATTCTCATTAAATAATTATATGGATTACCTAACCCCAACATTATGGTAATTTTTCTTAGGTCATATAATAAACAGTAGTATTGGCTAAACATTTTAAATATATTTCCTAAGAGAAAATTAAATTCATGAAACACAAAAATTACAGAGCTGCTATCAAATATTTAGATGTTTAATTCATGGTAAACTTAAATCAACTAACCTTGCGTATTTAGACTTTTCCAATGTAATTTAAAAACCTGGCTGGAGCCGTAAAAATAATTTTCCATGTTAAATTATGCTTTTATTATAACAGAAGCATCATGCAAAAGTTCATCAGAACTGTTATTTATATGAGGTGTAAAATTTTACCAAGTCTTATAATTATATTATAATGTGTTACTGATATTAATAGATGTTTTTATCACTGCCAAATTTTTTAATGTAATTCATATATTAAACTGATACCATTTTTATATAGTCTGACGGGCTGCAGGGTATCACGCAGCCCATGCAGTTTGCATTGCCACCATTAGATGGCAATAGTTGTTTCTCTATAATTCACAAAAGCATTTGTTTACTTTTAACACTTCCTTCTGTAGTGTGGAAAGGGCATGCGTCAATTCACTTCAAAAGTCATCCTGCTTTAATGGCAGCTTGCAAAAAGAGAAACAAAGGTGTTAAAGAATGGATTCAAAGTAAGATCGAACGGATTCGGGTTTTTAGAAGCCCCAAATCACTGAAAACATTCTGGTATACTTGGTTTTCTTCTCTTATGGAACGTAACATAAAAACAGTTAAATCAAACTTGTATGAACATAGATATTAAAATTTTTTTCCTAGATTCTTCTGTTTTCAAAATTCTGGTAATATCTGGTAAAATCAATCCCAATCTCTCCTATTTATTACTCTGTGTCTTTAGTGTTCCCTCTTCAGCACATATCCTGACACCTGGGTGACCCTGCTCCAACCTAAAGACAGTATGTAAGGACAATTCGAGTTTATAATTCAAGGCTTACTAGTTTTTTTTTTTAAGATTATATTTATTTATTCATGAGAGAGAAAGAGAGAGAGAGAGAGGCAGAGACACAGGCAGAGGGAGAAGCAGGCTCCATGCAGGGAGACCGATGTGGGACTCGATTCCAGGACTCCAGGATCAGGCCCTGGGCTGAAGGCAGACACTCAACCCCTGAGCCACCCAGGCTGCCCAGCTTACTAGTTTTTAATTCTTCAATGGTTAATAGGAGTCTTTAACCAAATAGGTTATTCATTTTCTCAAACCAAAGCACGTGCATGGACACACACAGTTTCCTATTCCTTCTGTAATAGTAGCTGCAAATAAAAATGTCATAGTCTTCTACTATAGTTAGAAAAGCTTATTGAATTTCATTATGACTGTATCCCAAAACACATGTTTTCTCAAAAGATTTTATTGGTTTGAGAGAGAGAGAACACGAAAGGGGGGAGGCGCAGAGGGAGAGGGAGAAGCAGGTTTCCCGCTGAGAAGGGAGCCCCACGTGGGGCTCGATCCCAGGACCCTGAGATCCTGACCTGAGCCAAAGGCAGATGCTTCCCCCACTGAGCCACCAAGCACTCCAAAACACATTTATTATATTCGATATGGAACCGTATTGCTAATGTTACTAATTAGTATTAATAACATAAGATCTTTATTATGTAAGAAAAGTTTATGATCTCAGACTTGGGCAGAAACTTGAGCTCCTATTCTGGAGGGTAGAGACCACGTCTGCCTTATTCACCATTATACTGTGGTCAGCGCGGTGCCCGGCACATAGTAGGCCCTAATAAATGTTGGTGGACAAGCTAAAGGGGAATTGGTCAGGCTCAGTTTCCAGAACAGTGTACAATTTACTGAATATAGTCATTGAACTCAAATGGAAGTAGATTTGAAACCTAGCTCGAGACCAGCCATATTAAGCAATAAATTGACATAAATTGATTTTTACCATTCTAACATTTATTCGTATTAGCATTCATGGAACTTCGATTTCCTCATAGGAAAGACTGAAAGAAATAATGTGTGTAGAGCCCCGGATATAATAGGTATTCAAATGGTGACTAGTGTTATTTCTTACAGACAATTACCATAATTGATTATCCTGAATCCTTATAAAAAGAATTTATGTAGACCACTATTTTTTTTTCCTTGAAAAGCAGCAAACTAGGACCCTTCGGCATTACTTTATCCCCAACATAAATTCACGGTGCCCCTTAGTTCTGATTCTTACAAATCCAAGTCTAAAGTCCAGTTTTGCCACCACAGAGAAACCAAACTGAAGGAGGAAAGCCTTGAGGATGACAACACCTGGATACGCGAGCATTTAGAGATTCTGTGTCAGTGCAAGTCAAATCAGCCTCTGCACCCCTGACTCTCATAATAGCCCATAAGTAGCCAGCATGGCAGGCTGAGCCCTCAAATGGCACCAACACTCCCACTACGTGGGGCACAGCTCTGTGTAATCCTGACCCTTGGAGTGTGGGCAGGACCCATGAATGTGAAGAGTGGTCGCTCCCCTGTTTAGATTAAGTTATACAAGACTGTGTTGTGACAGACGGGCGAGAGCTATTCCAAGCAGCAGCAGATTGCACTCCTGCTGGCCCTGAAGAAACAAACTGCCATCTTGTGGAAGGCAGCACATGGCAGGGAAAGGTCTGCAGTCTGTGGGAGCTGAGGGCCCTGGTCCTACGGTCCCAAGGAGCTGGGTTCTGCAGCAACCAGTGAGCTTCGAGGACAATCCCCCCAAGCCTCGGAGGAGCCCCCAGCTCTAGCAGACACCTGGCTTTCGACCTACTGATAATCTGAGCACAAGTCCTTACTAGGCCATACCTGGCTTCCTGCCGAACAGAACTGAGTGGGTTTAACCCCTGAAGTTGTGGGGATTTGTTAAGCAGGAACAGTAAACTAGCGCAGATCTCTAAAGAAATGTCTAGGTTATTGAAACATCTAGAAATTCAGTAATGGTAGGAGATACGGGAGGGGACTAGCAAGTCTGACCTGGGACAAAGGAAAGATCATTAACAGGAGTCAAAAAAACAATGTTCAGCTAAACACAAAAACATGAAACAACAACAAAAACCCTATAGTTAAACTTGATCTGTTGGCCTCTGGTGCTGGTGACTAGCTAGTTAGGCCGTAGCATCTTCTCTACCCGCTGACAGGGTAGGGATGCGGCCTACAAGCCACCCGACTCACGGAGTTCATTCCAAAGCTGTACTTTGCAAACTGAACATTCTGCTAGAATTTGGCTTTGATATAAATCAGTGCTCTGGGAAGAAATTATGGTGATCAGTGAAGTCTGGTATTTTGGTCTATTTGATAATTAGTCATAGTTCCCATTGTAAAAGAATAAATTCAAATTCTCTGGAAGCCAAGTCTTCTCCGGGCTGGTATTACCAAAGGATTTCATTCACTTGTAATTTTCAATGAAGTAGCACTGGGATTTCATCAACAAAGTGCGTATTTTCTTGTCCAGAGGAGGCACCTCCCAATACTCCCATAAGATGTTCGGCAAACTGTGAAATATAATTTTGCCACACAGGTTTTTAATCAGATGATAATTAGCCTGAGGACCAAACACTTCCATAAGGCAACTGTATTGATCTTCTTGTTCTTTAAGATTTTATTATTGGTTTTGTTTTTGTTTTTTATTATTTATTTAGAGAGAGGGAGAATTGTAAGCAGACTCCAAGCTGGGCACAGAGCCCCACACAGACCCTGAGATTATGACCTTAACCAAATCAAGAGCTGGATACTTAACTGACTGAGCCACCCAGGCACCCCTGATTTTCTTGGTTCTGGTATTTCGGGTGGTTTGGGCATTACCTTCCAAATATTCCCGAGAAGCCAATGTTTTGAAAGTAAATGTATAAGATGAAGACACGGTAGTGTCTTCTGGTAATTTATTAAAACTTTCTGTCCTCTTGGTGATTACCTTTGGGGCTTCAAGTACGTAAGTTTGTTTGAAATACACGAGCTGAAAATTGAGCAGCAAGGTTGGAAATCTCAATCGAAGCTAACATTTACTCAAGTCTTTTCCATGTGTCAGGTACGATACGAAGCCTTGCACCTGGATCATTTTCTTTAATCCTCAAAACAACTTTATGACTTTAGCCATTAAGCAGAAGAGGAAACCAAGGCATAGAAAGATTAAATAACTTGCCCGAATTTGTAAAGCTAGGAAACCATGGAGCCAGGAGTCAAACCCAAGAAAACATATGCCAGCTACATAACACACCATACTTGCTAGATAGGATATTGTCTAAACGGGGGATACATAACATATAATCAATAATTAAGAGTGTTATCTATGGTCTAATGACGAAATATATCTAATTTTTAATTAGCCAGGTTTATAAAATTGAAAGAACACATTCCTGTAGCTGGGACTAGTAGGTTGTATTCCAGCTCCAGATTCCCCCAAAGTCACTTGCTTCTTCCCTCAGCTATCATGCATATTTCTACATGAATCTTCTGTGCATACACAAATATGTGTTATATATATTCTTTTACACCAATTGGGCATTTACACACTGTTCTGAATCTTAAGTTTTTTTCACTTAACAACGTGCCTTGAAGATTGCTCTGTATCAGCACCATAGATCAAGGTTTATCTGCCTCTGCTTGGACACTTATTAACTTATCACCATGAGAACCAGTAGAATTCTTTGAAGGAGCAGTTCCTCCTTTTTCAAGGCTGCCAAAGAAAACAGGAGAGGGGAAAAAAATCTTTTTTCTCCCTTTCCCACAGTATGGTTTTATAATTTTCATTTTACAGAGAGGAAAAAGAGGACAGACAAGTCACGAGACGAGGTAGGAGTCTGCTCTTTCTTATGTTAAAATTATCTCTGAGGGTAGCATGACAATTTTTAGTTTCAAGGAAGACTTCCATTTGTTTTATGAACGTTTTCCATTCTTATACTTCCATTTGTGGCATTAAAAAGGCACATTCCAATTAGTCACCAGAAGAGTAAATAAAAAAATATTCTCTTTATCCCATCTGCAACAAATCCAAAATTGGAACACCATGCTCAGCACAAATCTTCTGGAAATCTTACACACATTGTATTATTTTCTATCCAATAACTGTGTGCATGTGTGCAATGCCATATCCAATAATTTGAATAGGGCCTTGAGGGGACTTTTTTTTTTTTTAACCTTTTTTCCTGTTTCACTGGCTCTTGTTCATTGTGACCTTATCCCTCACGTGTTTTGTAACTTTGAATTTGGACTCACGTTGAATGACTACGCTATGTAGGTGGAATTCAGTGAGATCCCTGCTAACTGGGCATCTCTCCAGGGAATATTTGCTTTTACTACCAACCTGGAACCACGTAACAGTTACTTGCCTAGGTTGGAGTTCCCTATAGACCATGTAGGCCAGTGAAAAATGAACCCCAACCCCCCAATTACTTCTACCTAGAACTCACAGTAAGACTGATAAGTTATTGTTTCTCTTTGCTGATAAGCACATTTTACAAATCTGGCATTCTCTGGGCATGTAGCCTTTCTTGGCTCTCGGATTTATGTGGAGTTTCAACTCAAAATCTCTCTTCTGAGTGCTCTAAGAGCTGATTTCCTGTCCTATATGTAGCTGCAAAAAGCTAAGGCTTTGGGGCACATAGAGATCAGAACTTAACAGGGATGATTTCAGGTGTTTGGATCTTTCATTTTGTTTCTTATTCCCTAGATTTGTTCTTCTCCATTTTATAAGCCGAGCTTTGCATTTAAAAAGAAGCGTATTACATTTTATAAAACATATGTAAGGGATTTTGGGCTGCAAAAAAATTTAAAGTAATGCAGTTATATGTCTAGAAACAGAAGATTCAGAAAGTCTCCAGTCTACTTTTTGCGTGAATCTGTTGAATCCTGGGTATCAGATGAACCTCTGAGAGTATGTTACTGTGCCCCTTGAAAGAAAGTGATCATAAACATTGTGCACCAGACGAGGGAAGGGTGGGAATATGAGGGAGGTCAAGAATTGAAGAGGAGTTTTGTGTATAGTCTTGAGGAAGGTTTGGGATTTGAAGTCATAAGGTTACCCCAAGTTTGCATTATGGCCTCACCACAGCCTTCAGGCCTTGAACAAGCCATTCAACAACCTTCGAGTGGGGAGAATAGGTCTTAGCCCACAAAGTTATTTTAGAAACTCAATGGAATAACTTATGAAAAAATTATCTGAATACTCACTTACATGAACTGAATTTCAGTAGTTGTCCATGTGTGAGCACTAGGTGATGACTTAGAGGATTTCAGGGCTAATCAAGGGGAAAAATATGACCACAAGGTGGCAGTGATATATAACCAGCTTTACTGGGTGGTGTGTGAGAGATTGCATGAGAGAGGAGAGGGAAAGCCTTTCCTGGAAGAGGACTGTCCAGAGACAACAGGGTGGGGTCATCACCCCAAGGGAAGGAGGCAAGGAAATCCCTGGGGAGAAGGGGAATCGAACAGGGGGCTCACAGGTCTGGGTGATGCCGCTCAGCCTCCAAGTGGGGAACCTCTTGGTCAGAAATTTGCAAGGGGCAGCAGGGGTTGGCAGCTTTCTACAGCCCCACAGTTTGTCTATCTATGGCTGGAAGATGATGTGCACAGTTTCAGGGAGTACACAACGCAGGCAGTCGCTAAATAGCTAAAAATACGTCCACTTGGGCTGAAATTGAAAACCACTGGACATGTAAACATTGGAGTTTGACACTGCCAGGATTTGAGCTAATGGTCCTAGCTTGCCATGAAGAAGACACAGTGTCAGGGCCAATATACAGGCGCCATCTTCAACTTATTTATCTAACACACGTGGACGGACCTACGCACACACAGCCAAGATGCAAGTTGTCATCCTAACATCCCCTACTGGTGATTTTTCATTTGTTACCCAGATTTGTTCTCCTCCCTTCTCTGCCCTCTTCTGTCCACCAGGAAGATGACTACACACTCCCCCTAGGCCTCCGGGTCCTCGAGTTCTGTTTGGCACTATCAGGAGATTATGCTGGAAAAACAGGAAGACTGGGATATTATTCTTTTTGTTCCTCTTTGCCCCACTGCTTTTGGCAGTAGCTGCTTTGTACTGTTAGAGCTCTTGTCCCTGCAGTGCCTTCAGGACAACTCCAACCCCCATCCTTCTCTCGTGACCTAGCAGTGGTTCTGGTATCCTGTTTTTGCTAATCCCGGACTGCATCATCCTCATTCACGGATTCCCTAAAATCAGCACATGGTCCCTCACTGAACTCTCCTCTGTTAAACCTTGGAGTGAGCCATCTCAAAGCTAGAATTCCTTCTCAAATCCGCTTAAATAATGTGTCTGCTGACAAAGGGCAAGCTTCTTACTCTTTAAGCACTATAAGCTGTATATACAGTTTAAGATTTTTAAAAAATTTTTAATTAGATAGTATGTTCACATGGCTCAGAAAAATGAATAACTATAAAAGTAAAAAAAAAAAAAAAAAAAAAAAAAAAAAGCTCCTTGCCTTCCAACATTGTCCCTCATCTAGCCAGAAAGAACCTCCTTCCCTTCCACATATACATGTCTATTCTTGGATTCTATGGATCTTTCCAGAGTCATGCATATTCAAGAAGATGAACATTTAGATTTTTATTTTCACTTACTTTACACAAAAGGTATATTAAATATACTGTTCAGACATATTTTTCCCCCCACTGTATAGTTCCTACAAATATTTTTTAACAGATACATAGCACTCCACTATAAAAATTAGGCCTAATTTGTAGCCACTCCTTATTGGATTTTGAGTTGATTCTAACCGTTTGCTCTTATGTAAAAAATGTTTCAGTGAATAAATTTGAACCTACAGCATTTAGCATATGTGCAAGCATATATGCAGAATATATTTACAAAGTAAAGTTGCTGGGTCAAAGGTTATATGCATTTACAATTTTGGATAAATATCGTCAGATTCCTTCATAAATGTCATACTAACTCACACCCCCCAGCAGTGAAGAGTGCTTGCTTCCCTACACCCCGCCAAGGTAGGGTGTCCTAATGCTTTCTCCTATAGATCTCTCTGGCACCGTCTCCAACTCCCGACAGTGGGGCAGGAAGTTTGCACAGGATTGAAGAGAGCAAAAGAAAAACACCCAAGGTGAAAAAGCAAAATTAGCTTTAACAGGCTTACTTGAAATACTAGATGAAGAGAAGGGGTTATAAACCACTCTTTGGAATGATCCCCACTACAGTGTCTCACTGATTTTCTGCTTAATAACCTCATGTTTATTCCCCTAAAATGTCTCATTTTCATACCCACCAAAGAGCAACAATCAGTGAGGCAGAATTTTTTTCAAAGGGCCTTTTTCTTTTCTGACGAGTGGCCCCAAACTCCAAGGAACCTAAACAAAATCATTAGTCCTTGGGGAAACATGCGTCAATTCCTTTCCTTGCTTATCTCTCCAGAATATTGGTCACAAAAGCTTCATTTCCCTAGCTCAGAGCTGAAATATCTGGCTGGTAGTACTGGTGGTCCCAGGAGAACTGTTGCAAGGCAAGGACAGGGAAAGAACAATCCTTTCCCTCTTCTAATGTGTTCACTAGTTAACCTTCTGGATGTGATTAAAAGGTTACTGAAACATACTAAATTTGTCCCTATCCTGATTCCTGATTTTTTTTCCTTTTTTTTTTTTTTTTTGGCTGGCCAGCATGAATATTGCAAACTATCAAAAAATATTTTAGCTAATAGAAGGCAGAGTGTGCTGGTAAAGGTTGAAAACCTACTCTCCAGAAAAAAAAAAAAAAAAAAAAAAAAAAAAGGACCCACATTTTAGTATATGTCAGTTTCTGTGGTATAAATATTCCCTCGATGATCAGCTTTAAAGCTACCAATGTGACGTCACTAAATGCAGGACTGGGAAGAGATCTACAGCAGGACCCCATGACAGAAATGTCATCGTGCAGACTTAATAGACGTACGTAACTTCAAGGGCTTAAATAATAACAAATTATAGTAAAATAATTAAGGACTTCTAATGTTCTAAGTATCTCCTATCTTTGTTTCTAATATAATTTATTCAGTTCTATTTCTATTATTTAATTTTTAAGTGTGTGTGTTTAATTGCCAGCTTGTGAAATTCTTGAGCACTTACCGGGTGGCTCTCCTAAGCCAGTAGAAGCTGCTGAAAGGGGAACAGCACAGGAGAGACACCCAGAAGCAAACTACTGGAAGAAGATTCATTTATTCGTGGACTTCCCAATAATTATAATCGTCACCATAACACTGGGAAAGACAGTTGCCTCTCCAAATCCAATTTTCCTTTTTCTTTCTTAACTACAGAATTTTGATTTTAAGCTTGACAATGCTTAAAATCCGGTCAAAACACACGTTACAGCTTACCTTAAAGAAAAGGGAAGGCATGTAACTCTGCTCAGGACAATGTTATTTGGGCAAAAGCTGTTCACCGGGACTCGGAAAAGTCTCATTAAAACAGCAAGGATTCAGCTGGCCTTGACCATTTTGCATATTCCTTTTTCCTTCTCTACCTGTGATCGGTAAGATAGGGCAGCCATCGGGAGCATGAGGTGTTCTGAGGATATAAGCTTCTGCTAAGCACAGCAAAGCAGGAAATAAAAGTATTCTAAAGATATTAATACAAAAAAAGTCAACATGCCAGGCCTGAACAGCCTATCTCTGGATTCCATCATACACGAGAGAAAAGTTCATGTATTTTTAAGCCACTTATTTTTAGGTCTTTGTATCTGGCAAATGGCACTCCTAACTGGTAGTGTAGTTCGGATTTATGGAGTGTGTGGTAGGTTCTAGATACAGGTCACCCCAGAAAGGTAACACCTTTCTGTGCAGGTTAGACGTACCTAGTTTGTGATTTTTATAGCCTCATTTGTCGTTGGAAGAATTGATTAAATTGATAGATATTCATACCCCTCCTTTCAGCAGAAAATAGCATATGAGATTCTGAGATTCTGAGATTCTGAGTTATTCTGAGATTGGGTCATCCCTTCACGCTACAGAGGGTACTAACTCTACTTCTGCTCAAAGTAGTATTAACAATTATAATTAACAGTGTTGCATTTGAATTTTAAACGCTAACTACTCAATTCACTGTTTGCTGTACAGTAAATATCAAGTCACAACGACAAGAAGTAAATACAGAAAGCACCGTTTTGATGTTTGAAA
This sequence comes from Canis lupus baileyi, assembly GCF_048164855.1. Taxonomy (NCBI): domain Eukaryota; kingdom Metazoa; phylum Chordata; class Mammalia; order Carnivora; family Canidae; genus Canis; species Canis lupus. Next base: position 5,596,668 of record NC_132859.1, read on the forward strand.
GCTGCTTACAAAGATTGAACTGAGGTTACGCTGTTCCATTTTTCCAGACAGCTTCAAAAACTTCTAAAAAATTATGTTATTAAATTAGACATAATATTCTGACATGGAGTCCTTGGGAACGCAGACACAAGAAACTTACATTTCTAGTTCTAGCTCCTTCCAAGGAGTCTATGACAGCACCTCAAAATATAACAACTCCTTTAAATTGGCTCCTAGGAGGAACATTTGATTATCAGAAGAATGAAGCCTTTGGCACGCTTGTCAATCATATCTATTGTTGTATCCTGTGAAGAAGGGTAATCAATTCTGAATAGTATCTCTTAAGGAGAAAGCTTTTATTATAATAAGGCTTTTCTGTAAATGTAACTTGTAAAAAAGAAATCTCGCTTTTTCTTTTCTGAAGTCTTAAGAGGGCTCTTCTGGGTTTGTTCAAGCTATAGCCCATCTTTTATTTTTTATTTCTAAAATTAAAGTTGAAGGGTTTTGGCTTTTGTTTGGTATTTCAAGTCTTCAGGATGAAACCATTGATAGTTTTCTGTGCCTAAAGCCATCACCAAATTATTCTCAACGTCTTCAGCTTCACTCAGCACCATGTCTGTCTTAGAGCAGGGATGAAAGGATCCTGAACAGAGTAGAATTTCTGCAAGAGATGTAGGGATGTGTTCTAAGACACTTTTTTTTTTTTTTTGGACTACCATGACTTTTTTTTTTTTTTTTTTGAAGATAATCTCTACTAAGTTACCTCTATTCCTCAGTGTATTATAATTAAAGAGAAAAAAATCTGGGAGTTCATGGCACATTTTTCTCCTTTATATTCCACTCCCCTCACTGAATTGTGAGAATTATCAGGAAGTAAATACCCACATACATATCCAAGGATTTAGGTAATAGGTTGTACTGTTGATGATAAAAATCGACAAGTTCTAGGTGTGTATGCGCTAACTACTTTTCTTACATAAACTGGTATATACGACAATGGGATGTTATTCAGCCACAGAAAAGAATGAGATCTTGCCATTTGCAAGCACATGGACGGAGCTAGAGTATAATGCTAAGCAAAATAAGTCAGAGAAAGACAAATATCGTAGGATTTCACACTTCTGTGGAATTTAAATAAAAAAAAAATGAACAAAATAAAAAGAGAGAAACACCCAAACACAGACTGTAAACTGTAAAGAACAAACCCATGGCTCCCAGAGGGGAGCTGGGCAGACGAGGTGACATCGGTGAAGGGGATTCAGAGCACACTCCTCATGCTGAGCCCCGAGAAACGTAGAGAACTGCTGAATCACTACATTGGCCATCTGAAGCCGAGTAGAGACACTACTAACTATATTGAGCTAGAAAAAAAATACAAATAAAAATAAATAAGTAAATAAAGTGCACAGTTATGTTTCTGGGCCCCTTCACAAGCAGAAGGTCTGGAGGGTTCGAGAGAGCTCCTGGGTCTAAGGCTGTGCCTTTTGCGTTTCCCTGGGTCTTCCACAAAATGCCTCGTCCTAGGCCCAAACTAGAAAGTCACTGACTGGGAAGGTACGAGGAGTCTTGACTCGCTGACACACAGGATTTCCCTCAGAGCTCACGACACGCCCGAGGCGGTCACGGTCCGTGGCCTCCTTTCACAGCTGAGGGAACGAGCACCCCGCCTCGGCCACCAGATGGCAAAGCCCAACCGCCATCAGCGTGTGGCCCCCAGGTCTCTGACCTTTGACCTCGGAGCTTCTGTGTGGACGGGAGCAGGCGTGCAACGTGTGCGTGCGGAGCTCACACTGGAGCTCTGGGCCTGCAAGGCCCACACAGCCCTTTGGAAGCACTCGGACTCCAAGACGTCCCTGGCGTGGGGACCGCGGGCCTCAGCTCCTCAGCCTCCACCCCAGAGCCACTCACCTGGATCTGAGGGCTCCTCACCTGCAAGGGAGCAGCACCTGGAGGCACTAGCTGTTTTGACCGCAGGGAAAGGAAGAAAGGGCGTGAAGAACGGAACAGTTTGGAGCAGTGACCAGCGTCTGCCAAGGGAGGCCTGTGAGGGGCCGGGAGATGGCCCCGGGCAAGGCGCGAGCCTGAAGAGAAAGCCGGAAGGCCTCCGTGGGTTCTAGCTCACCTCGCAAACGGCCTGAGGCCCTTGGGGCTGAGACACAGCCACGGCCCCCCCGGGGCACATCTGGCTTTGCAGCTGGATTACTAACAGCCGCCCTGGGCCTTGAGGCGAAGTTTTAAGATAATTAAAATGTAATAGTGACCCCACCCGTAACGAACACAGCACAACGCCAGAGATCCCGTTCGGAAGTGGATTCAAACCCTTTCGGGTCTTGCTTGTGAACCTGCCTCCCCAAATGCAGAAAATCATGCTCCTAACACAGGCTGGCGGGTGTTTGGAGACGCTCGAAGCTGCACAACAGGAAGACCGTGAAGCAAGCCAGCGGCACATTTTCTGCAGAGGAAAGTTACTCCCGGCCCCAAGGCTGCTGCAGGCCGACAGCCTTGGCCACAGGCCTCTCCTGGCGGGGCCACAGCCTAGTGGCTTCATGGATGCTGCGTTGCTCTTCTATGGCCTCTCCAACCCCTTACCACAAACACGGTGGTATAAATAAATAAATAATAAATAAATAAATAAATAAATAAATAAATAAATAAATAAATAACCAAGTTACCAGCAGTCTTGTCGGTTGGAAGCCTGACACAGACTTTCCTCAGGCCTCACTGAGCTACGACCAAGATGTTGGCAGGGCTGCTCTCTGCAGTGGAAGCTGTAGATGGAAAGCCATCTCCTTACCTGTTCCAGCTTCTAGAAGTACCCCTCTACCTTGGCTCACGGCCCCTGCTTCCACCAGCTTCTAAGATGGTCACACTGCATCTCTCCAACCTTTCTTCAGTCCTCACATGTCCGACTACGGTCGAGAAGTGTTCTTAGCTTTTAACGACACGTGATTAGATTGGGCCCACCTGGATCATCTCCCCCCAGAGCCAGGCAGTGCCCATCACACCTGCGAAAGTCTCTTTTCACCACGGAAGGGGACATAACGCACAGGCTCCACAGATTAGGACATTGGCATCTTTGAGGGCTGTTATTCTAATCACAGGTGGCCAAGGTGGAAATATTTTGACTAGCACTGCAATGGTCACTCCCCATGGGGCAGACAGGAAGGTCACTGCTGAGAGAGCCTGGCGGGACCTCATCTCCGAGTGACTCCAAGATGAATCTTCTCATAGCAACCTTAGTGATAGCAAGTTCAAAAACAATCAACACTTGCCAGTGGACTCTAGCTGTGAGCAAATGTCACAGCCCTGGGAGAAATAAGATTGGACGAACTGGATTTGCTGCTTCAACGTGCAAATTTTTCGACATACGTCTGAAACGGTCCTGAGTTGAGGGGAGGGGTACATTCACGCAAGCCATCGCATCCATTCCAGGGCCACCCCAGGACGAGACCGAGCCGTCCCCTTTGCTGCCCAGTGCTGTGGTCCCCGCCACAAAGGTTCTGGCCGGTGAATGGTGTCTGAGCCCAGCAGGGGATGGGAACTCACTGCTCATTTGAATTCTGCACGGTTGTAATTGTTTGAAGGCTCTTCCCACCACTGTGCTGAAATAAGCCCATCTGTCATGCTCACATATGGCTCTCAGTTCTCCTTTTGGGAACCACACAAGCAAAAATTTAATTCAGCTCCTACTTGCTAGCTGGTTTTTGAGGGGGCCTCGAGAGCCATTCTGGACCACCATATAGACCAGTTAAAGAAGCCAATTCTCCTAGTCTCCAGTCGAGTCAAGGAAACAAGAAATAATAATAATTTAGCTTATGTAACAAGGAATCACTTGTGAGAACAATTAAGAGAGAGATGATGTAATAGAGGCACTAAATTATTTTTGATTTGTTATAATCTCCTTAGATGTGTCACAGGGGAAGAGAATTCCACAACACGCTTTCAGCCAGCCCGATTAAACTTGCAATTTATTTCCAAAATATTAAAAAATCATCTCACTCTTCCACTTTATGATTTAAAATTACAGTAGTTTGCTTTATTTTTTCTAACTCACCTTAAAATAATCTAAATAACATTGCCTATGTTATTTAGCTCACGGGTGTCTTCCGGGTGTCTCCACCGGTTAAGCATTCAGTCCTTTTGATTTAGGCTCAGGTCACGATGATCTTGGGATTGTGAGATCGAACCCCACATTGGGCTCCAGGCTGGGCATGGATCCTGCTTAAGATTCTCTCTCTCTCTTTCCCTCTCCACCCTCCACCCTCAAAAGACATAATGTTATTCTGTCAACAAAAAGAAAGAATTTTAAGGTTGAAATTCTAAAGCAATAGAAGAGATAAGGGTCAGGTAGGTATGAAGCAGATGTTTCTGTGTTCAGACATATTTTTCTTGAAAAGCACTTAAGAGTGTTCTAGTGTATCTCCCATTTTTTGGTCATGCTTTCTTTCTGTATTTCAAAAAGATTTTAAGTCAGTATTAGTAAACGTATATTAAAGCTAAAAAATTTACTCAACTAACTTTTCTGCAGAAACATTCTTTCTGATTTGTTAAGTTTACTGGTTTATAAGCAGCCAAGAAAAGCTGAATCCATCCAAAGACCATTTATTAGTGTTTTTAAAAAATAATACTGAAAAACACAGGAAGTTAGGGGGAGAGATTTTTAAATGAGGGGATGATCTTAACCACAGAAATGTCAACTTCTTGAAATGATGAAAAGCAACATGTTCATAAAGGGAGCATTTGATTGACAGATGAGAATCTGTACAAAAAGCTTTGAGAGTTTGATCCTGGTCTTTTGTGAAGTTTTTGAATTTTAAAAATAATGAACATACCATGTTGTTTGGAGGCATCTCTGCATCTGAAGTGTTATTTGGTTCATTTTTTTTTCTGTGTTGTTAAATATAATTGCTGTTAAAATGTCCTATAAATGTGATGGTCTATCTAAAATTCAACTTTAAAATGGAATATAAAGTCAATGAAATCCCCATTTGCCATTAGACTTTATTTCTACCTGGATGAATCCTTAGCTAAAAAAATTCTAAAGAGGATATAGCCTAATTGAATGTTCTCCTTTAACCCCCATTGTTGGATGGTTATAATACATCATGTAAATAATACCAAATTCATTTGTGTCATCGTGGGTCTATTTTTTAAAAAAAATTAAAACCTTTTATTTATGAATAGGTACTTTTGTGAGACATTTGTGGCTTAGGTTGGGCTTCCTGAAGAATGGATTCTGAGAAGGATACTTGGTGTCAGGTTTATGATGGGTGCTCTCAGGGATACCTGAGAATCACCCTCCTACATTGCCCAGCCCGCTAGATGTGAGCCGCACACAGGGGAAGGCATGTGCAAGGAAGCCTCCTTCAAAGGAAGAGCAGTTCCCCAAGTATGGCGCAACTGTGAGCTCTAACCACCCAATGCTCCCAGGAGTTGAGAAATGGGTACCTCCATCCTGATGGTTGTGGATACACTGCAGTAGGTGCTACAATTAAAAAAAAAAAAAATCTTTCAGTATACCACTGGTCTTTATGGCCATGATATCATTAATACTGAAAGCTGCAACCTCAAAATAACATATGTCATCCTCAAGCCCAGCAGTCTCACAGCACGAAGGTGGAAAGGATATAGATGTACTCTACGAACCCAACGACTTTAAAAGACATTGGACTAATGCTTTTCAGCTAAATTCCAACTCATATAGTCTACATATTCTCAATATCCTCACTCGGATGCCTACGTGGCATATTAAAATCATATGATGCTCAAATTAAAATTATCGGATTCATTATACTTCACTCCCTGTGGCACATCCAATCCATCATGTAGGCTCTTCCTACACAGCGTAAGTAGAATCAGGGCACTAACACAGTTACTCCCTTAACATAAGCCAGTATCTCCACTCGACTCCTGCAGCAGCCTACTAAGTGGTCTCTCCACTTCCTCTCTGTCTCGTATTCTACTTTCCACCCATCAGACTGAGTGATTCTCCTACAACTAAGAAAGATTATGTCACTCCTTGTTCCAAAGGCGTCATATCTCCCTCACAGCGCCACTTACTATCTATCTTAACCACTTACCAATTTCCCCTCCTGCCCTCTGATCTGGCTACACTAGTCTTGCTATTTCTTGAACACACCCACCAAACTCATGTCCTACCCCAATGGCCTTTTGCACTTTGTTTCCTCCGCCTTGAACTCTGGGCAGAGAGTTAGATATCTGCATGGGTGGTTCCCTCCCTTATTTGGGTGGTTAGTGATCTTTTCACCACTTTGGTGATCCTGAAATTAATTTTTTTTTCTAATATGGCTGTTAACATTGCTGGCAGCTTACTTCGTCTAAAGTATATGCCTAGCACATAAGCATCTAGCATGGCAAGAAAAAAAAAGAAAAAGAAAAAGATGATGGAGGAGAAAGCAAATTTTGCAGTTTTGCTCAATAAAAGAATGTTCTAGCAATGACTGCCATCTAGAGGGGACTGACACAGAGGTGGTGTTTCCAAACTCCAGAGGGTGTCCGCAAGGCACTAGAGAATCACCTGCTGGTGATTCTTATATTCATGGACTTGGCTTAGGGGTTGGCCAAGTGAGTCTCAAATTCTCTTACACATCTGAGTTCATGTGATTTATTAGAATTTTTAGAGACCATTGTGTTTTACTATTTTATGAATCCATGAAATATTTTAATTCATATTGAGATCTCACTAGACAATCCATCTCAACATGCTTGTGGTTTGCCATTAAGATGACTCTTCTGGTAAACAAGCAAAAAGATTTCTCTTGAAGCATTCATTATGCATATGAGTACTTGATTAGAAATATGGCAACGGGAAATAAATAATCTCTTGAAAGTTCATTACCGAATGATGCTATCATGTTCTAAATAAGCACAGTGTGAATTTCAGACTGGCTCATTAATCATTAGAAGACAACTCTAATCAGTGGAATGTGACTCTAACTTTACTTTAGGGCAATTGTACTTGATTGAAAATAGCAGCCAATTAAGAAAAAAAGTACAAATGATTGGCAAGAAGGAAAAAGAGAACTTTGAAATCTTAGACATAATGACTCCATTGATTGCTAAAAATTGAGTTGTTTAAAACTTTCAGTTTGTGATAGTTGCCCTGAATTAATCCTGTACTATGCAGATTAGGGAAGGAATTTCTAAGTATAGTACACAGGGTTCATTCTCTCCTTCCTTAGTGTAGAACCTCCATTATGTGTGGGCTACAATGCACTCATGGGATGGACCACATTTCCAGCCAGCCACCTTTATGGTTTTTGGCCCTTTATGGGGCAAAATTCTGGATAAGATTTTAAAGTTCTCTTTTTTCTTTCCTCATAATGATGTGAGATGATAAAGTGGCTATGTGATAAGATGAAGTGAGGCAAATGACAAACGCGTTGTGACATAGTAGCGTAAGGCTCCTATTGGCATTGTGACAATGCCTCTGAAGGAGGATTACCCGCTTCTGGACCACTGTCGGCACAGGTAACAAACTGTAGCTAAAGGGGGAGTTGTGTACACTTCGATAAATATATTTCATTTTTGCTTTCTTTAGGGAAAGGGGCTATATTTTCTTTTGTTTCTGTCTAAGTAAGCAAAAACGAGCTTTATATTCCAAATTGTACTTAACATATGACCAAAGTTATATGGCCAACAGTGGGTCACTCAAACCCAGCATAGTTGGTATTAACTAAACTCAAAACTCATGTCCACTATAGTCGATATATGGATTCTGACATTAGCTGACTCCTAGGACTTCTGAAATTCCAGCATTGGTTCTGGGCCCACTGGACTCTTAAGTCACCACTACTTAGTGCAATTAGTTACTGTAGAGTTTTGATGAGATCAATGTAATAAGGCCAGATACCTTTTTTCTAGTTTATGACTCTGGAATGTACCCTTGGCCATAGCTTGCCATATCACAGGTAATGCCACTGACCGCCAGCAATATTTGGAGTGCAAACATTTATTTTTGCTCCTAGAATAGCACATCAAGGATTACATAACATTAACGCTAACATAGTAGACCTCGAACACATTTAGTACAGCCCCAACTTAGCCCCATAAAGCATGATCAACCTGTACCAGATCTTACTGTAGCAGAGACTGGTCTAGAAGATGAAGCAGCCTGACTCCAGTTTCTGTGCTCTTTCCCCACACATAAAGGCTAGGTACAAACTTTAGCTCTGGAGTCAGAGAACTAGATTAGAGTCTACATGTTCTAATTTGCTCAGCATAATTTATATAACCTCTCTAAGATTGTTTTCTCACTTCTCATCTGTAAAATGAAAATTATTGAATTAATGCATACATTGGGTTTAGAAAAGTACCTTATACAAAGAATTGATATAATGCTATAAATGTTGGATACAATTATTAAATTAGCAATGATTATTTTAACAATATGAAAATACTTTATATGTTACTCATTTTATTTTCCATAGATCAATGAATGATTTGGCATCAAAAAGGAAAATAAATACAAAAACCAAAAATAGAAAGGCTTCGATTTAGCTCTTTTAACTATGAAATATCAAGTAAATAAAAAATAATTGAATCTTTTTTTATCTCTTAAGTTCTTGGAATATCAAAGGCTTTTTTTAATATTTTATTGATTTATTTATTTGAGAGAGAGAACATGAGCAAGGGGAGGGACAGAGAGAGAGAGAAGCAGGCTCCCCACTGAACAGGGAGCCTGACATGGGGCTCGATCCCAGGACTCTGAGATCATAACCATCAGCCAAAGGCAGCTGCTTAGCTGACTGAGCCACCTAGATGCCCCAGAAATATCAAACTTTTAATCAAACCTTTTGTTCACAAAATGTCATTTATGACTACACTACACTGTCTAAAGCTGCACTCAGAGGAAATTTCATAGCTTTAAAGACACATATAAACCAAAAAGAAAGAATAAAAGTAAACTTGTAGAAATTCAAGAAACTGGAAAAATGCCAACCTCAACATAAGGAAAAATAAGAGAATAATAAAGACAGAAATTAATGACTTAAAAATGAAAATGACTTGAAGTAATAACTAAATTAAATAGCTGTTTAATTGAAAAAGCTACAGCTTTTACCTATTCTAAAGAAGAGGAGAAAAAGGACAAATATATAAACAATAAATATGGGGAAATAACCTCAAATATTGAGAAAATTAAAATAATCAAAATGTACTGCTTGATCAAACTCCATGAAAACAAATTTTAAAATATAGATAAAATAATTAATTTTCTAGAAAGATATGAATTATTCAAACTGATCTCTATAGTGGGAAGATTTTTTTTAATTGAATAACCATAGAAGAAATTTGTCAAAGAGCTGTCTCCTTAAAAAACATTCATAAGTACAGTAGGCTTAAGTAAAACTATTTTGTTACATGGACCCACCCTGGAGTGGAAATTCTGACAATTCACATGAGGCAACTCTGGGTGGATGGGGTTCCAGAAAACTGAATTACTGTGTCATTGGTCTTCCTGACTCAACACCGGCCAAATGACCCAGTGAGACCTGCACAGAGATTATTAGCTTTCCTCAGAAGCTTTGCTCAATTTCTTTAGTGGTAGGTCCTCAGATTTTCACAGGAATAAAACTCACTGTGCACCTCAGGATTCCATTTGTCCACTTTGTTTCTCTCTCTGTGATTTCCCATCCTTTTCCGATTTGCAGAAATAAAGTGAAACTTCTCATAAATGATGACTTCTTTTCACTCTAACCTCCACAATTCTTTTTTCTATTACGAGTATATTTTTATTCATACATCCTTATTTCCTTCCCTCTTTCGGGAACATCTTAACAGGCAAAGGGGGCAAATGCATACATTTGATCTGTCACATTTATTTATTTATTTAAGAGAGGGAGATGTTGGTGGGGGGCAGGGGAGAAAGAGAGAGAGAATCTCAACCAGGCGCCACATCCAGCACAGAGCCTGATGCTGGGCTCCATCTCACAACCCTAACAATATGATCTAAGCCAAAATCAAGAGTTGGACACTCAACTAACTGAGCCACCCATGATCTGTCACCTTTAAGAGAAATAATTTTTATCTTTATTCAGAAGATGTCAGAATGCAAGTATTCCTAGTATATATTTTTGAAATAAACAATTTCATATACGCATTTTACTGAGATAGTTAATATGTAGTGTAAATCTAGCAGTGTGATAGCTTCAAATTGTAATAATATAGCCATCATATATCTATTCAATGTCAACATAACCAATAGCAATATACTTTAGCTTATTACATATTATTGGTGCAATATAGTAAAGACTAAGATATAAAGGTGACTTGACTGAATATACACCTTTATGTAAATGTAGACCACATATCAATGCTCTGTCTTAACAAATGGCTACACTTCCTTACTAAAAAATACATCTCTTTTCCTCATTCTCCACTTTACTTGCTATTTTGACATTTTTATCTCTCCTTTTTATTCCTACCACCAGGAAAAAAAAATGATAAGGAGTTTTGAAAAATAATCTTGGATTCTGCTTAGCTTCCAGCCTGATACTCATAACTATTAAATAGGTAAGCCATCCTTGAAAAAAATTCAAACATTCTCATATTTCATATAAAATCAATGTACAATATCTACTTGTAATATCTTATTATCCAAATCATTTCTATAGGATTTTTTATGTGCAGCTTAAGTATTTTTTATTGGTTTTAAATCTAGCTTTGGAAATATAGCATTCCCAAAAATCAAAGTATTATAGAACAATACTAACAGGAAACCAACTTTAAAAATTTTTCCAGCGAGCTAATTTTAGAGATATCCTTTATTTTATTAGATATAGTAGTATTTCTAAATAAATGTTCTTCATTTTTCAGTAAGTTGATCACAGATCCACATAATGTAATTGTGTATTTATAAAATTCATACATAGTAATCTCATTTTCTATAACAAAGTCAGTGAGCAAGTTTTAAGAGATTTAGTGAAACAATTTTATATTAATCAGATTAATATGTTCTAGTTGTATATTTCATAAATAAAAAGAATGCATTATGGTGTTGACTTCCTGGTAACAACATGAAAGCAATTGATTTTTCAATATAAGGATGCAAGGTGATTTTAGATTAATTCTTGTTTGAATTGTCACAGTGAGAATGTATTTCTTTTGAAATGTAATAGGTTTGTAACAGATTCAATTAAAAATAATTTGGCTAATTCAGTGGGAAAAATTTAAAAAAAAAAGTTATTTGACATTCTTTGATCTTTGCTTTCCTGTCTTATCTCCTGTACTGCCACCTTCAAAAGATGTTGACACCTAAATTACTTAGCTCTGCCCTCTTGTGCTGTAGCTTACCAAGACTCTGAATCTAATGATCACTGTCAACTCTAAGTAGGGCTTTTCATCATGGTATGACTTTGGGTGGCAACAATGAGCAGGGAAACTGTTTTGCTCTCTGCTTTATGGCATGAGGTAATAATTTAAAAGTATTTGATAAATAGATAATTAAATGAAAAGTTAATGAAAATAATAAGCACACTAGGCTTAATAAGATAAATATTACTATATCTACATTCGCGACATAAAAAGAGAGATAACAAAAATTATTATTTGTAGGAACCCATTTGTAACAGAATTCTTCCTATATTTTGCCCACCTTGTTATTTTCAGTCTCTTGCTAACATCTGACATTTTCTTGACATGTTTCTTATTTTGTTGACTTTGTCATTCAGAAGAGAAAATATAGCTCAGCATCCATCTTTTGAATTGCACAGAGAGTAAAAACATTCTGGGCCAAGACAACAATGCAACTGAATATGAAACACCCCCTGCCCCCAGGAGGAATTGGAAATTAGAGTTGAGTGGTAGCAGGTATACTCAGAAAGAGAGAAAATTGACAGCAAATGGAGGGAATAAATTTCAAATACTCTGGTTGGGAAATTAGAAAATATTGCAAAAGTCACCTTTAGAATAATGTGCCTGTTGACTATTTTTGGGTATTGAAGTTGAAACAGGATTTAGAAAGCCACTGAGACAATAGATAAAATGTTTCATTTAACTCCAGAGAACATTTCGGTTGACAAGTGACTTATTTTCTGAGAAAATGTAAACAGAAGGATAAAGGCTTAAACAATCACTATGTCTATAAATTAGTAGCAGTCATGTTTCCTTCTTGACCATAGGAGGAAAAAAATAGAATTTCACTGGCAGGAGTACTGTGTATCTCATCCAACTCCTTAAGTTACAGAAGAGAAAGCAATGACATAAGACAGTCAAGCTGCTTGCCCAAGTTAAGTGAAACTATGTCTACTAACTTCTTGTGAGATGGTATTTTCAAGATTTATTTGATAGTAGAATTCTTTAAAAATGATTAGACTTCCAGCCTCAATACCATCATGGTAGAGAAAGGCAAAGGGAGCTATGGAAACCTGCCCACAAAGGAAGTGCAGACCAATGATCTGTGATGGGTATGAACAAGTTTCTGATAATGGTGGCAAAGTGATGTCATATAAATCACACCATGGATAAAAGTTATATAGCTTAGACATAAGCTCAAACATAAGCCAAGGGCAATTGTGTTCTCAAACACTTGTCATTATGAAGATTAAGAAATGTTGGAGCATGCTCCAAAAACCATCTGTAGAGAAGGGAAACCGCCAGCCTAACCAGCTCAGGAATGGAGAGGAAAGTGATCAGTATTAAAGTAACAGTTGAGAATTTAAAAGGCAAATCTGAGAAGTGCAGAAGTACCAAGACTCAACATTTGCATTTGCAGAAATCCCTGGCTGACCACTAAACTATAAATGTGTAAAGCAGAGCCCTGGGTGACCGGCAAATAAAGCAGGGAAAGGCCAATAGAATATAGTGTTGAAAAAACGATTTATCAGGTGAAATTTGTGATTTTGCTGCTTTTTTTTTAACCAAGTGCCTTCTCTGACTAACATGCCAATCAGCCTTACTGATTTGAAACATCAAAAAAGAGAATCTGATGCTGGCAGACTCATAGTGAAGAAATTCAGGAACTAGGCTAGAAAAAAAAAAAAAAGAAAAGAAAGAAAGAAAGAAAGCAGCAGCTGGTTGCTGTGAGGCATAAGCAGGGTTTTCAGCTGCTGCATTCCATTAGAAAGAGTGAAGTTACAGTTAGAATCCAAGAAAGCTAATTAGACTGCTATTACAAAACATCCCCAGAAGAACACAACAGAATCCAGAGTTGCTACAACGTATTATCTACAATGTTCAGTTTTCTCCAAATATTATTATATATGTAAAGAAAGAGTAAAGTATATGCTATAATCTCAAAAAAATAAACAACACAAGTCGAGCGGGACCTTCAGTTGACCAGATGATGGCTCTGTCACACAGATACATTAGAGTAGCTATTATGTGTTCAAAAAATTAAAAATATTTTTAAAGAGTTAAAGAACAAATGGTCTAAAAGAGTGAATACAAATGAAAATACATAAAAATGGAAATTCTGGAATATAAACATTGAAATGAAAAATCCACTAGATGGGATCAGCATCAGATTGAAAATGATAAAAGAAATGACTGGTGAAATTTATGAGAAGATCACAAGAAATTGCTCACCCACAAAAGCAGAATGAGACAAATTACTGAAGAAAAATAAATAGAAAATAAGTAAATAGGAAAATACTCTTCTGGGATAATACCAAGCAGCTTAACACACATGCAATTAAATTTCCAGAAGGAGAGGAGAGACAGATATAGACAAATATCTAAAGAAATGATGGCTCAACCCTTCACAAACTGGTAGACAATCTTAAGTTTCAGATCCAAGAATCTCAACAAATCAGAACAAATATGACACCTACACACAAAGGATAAATATAAAGAAAACCACATTGGAGTCAAACTGCTGAAAACTAAAAAAATAAAGAAAAAAAATCTTAAAAAGTACTTAGAGAAAAGTAACACAGAACACATACAAGAACAATGATATAATTAGTAGTTAACTTTTTTATCATAATAAAAGGAGTCCAGAACTATATTCAAAGTGCTGACGGATCTTTTTCCAGAAAAATTATCCTTAAATAATAAAGGATAGTGCTCGCTTCGGCAGCACACATTCTAAAATTGGAACAATACAGAGAAGATTAGCATGGCCCTTGCACAGGGATGACATGCAAATCCGTGAAGCCTTCCATATTAAAAATAAAATAAAATAAAATAAAAAATAAAGAATATACAGATATTTTCAGGTAAACTTACCATGAGGATATTCGGCTCCAGGGGATCAAGTCTAAAAAAAAAAAAAAAAAAAAAAAAGTGCTAAAGGAAGTTCTTCAGGCTAAAGGAGTTGTTCTCTTGACTGTAAGAGAAGAGTTACAAATGAGGGCCGCTGGGTGGCTCAGGTCCTGATTCTGGGGTCCTGGGCTCAAACTCCTTCTTGGGCTCCCTGCTCAACGAGGAGCCTGCTTCTCCCTCTGCAGCCCTGGCCCCCTGCCCCTGCCCCTGCTCATGTTCCCTCCCTCTCTCACTCTCTCTCTCTTTCAAATATACATAACATCTCTTTAAAATGAGAGAGAATAGTTACAAATCAATACAATACGACACCTAGAAAAGCCCCAAAGATAAGTCAATTAAACAACTCACTTCTGCACAAGCTAGGAGTCAAGCAAGAAGTCACAAAAGTTAGAAATCCATTTGAACAACATGATACATGAAACGTTACCGCAGTTGGGTCCTCGGGCCCCACAACCATGAAAGCAGTGCCAAGGCTTCCTGGGGCCCCAGCTGGAGGCAGACCAGCACCAACAGAGTGGTTACAAAGGGGAGACTGTGAACACAGAAATCTCCCACTCAGGTTCCCACTCTAGTCCTCTATGCTAAGGAGGGAAAAGGGGGGCGAAAAGTGCTTTGTCCCGATTGGTAAATATTGGCAGGCAATTCCAGGCGCTATTGGTGGCCTTGGACCTGGAGCCCTCTGTGTTAAGGCTGCTTGGTCTAGGGGGCCGCATTCTGGTTCAGCCTCCTAGGAGCAGCAGTGTAACAATAGCATCCAACAGAAAGTGCCCTGGTGCATCATGCTTTTCACGTGGGCCTTGTTGCCATGGTCCTTAGTGGCCTCAAAAACAGCAAATTCCAATCTGTGGTATTCAGCTGACACAGAAAAAGAAAATGGAAAAAGAAAAAAAAAAGAAAAGAAAAAGAACAACCCAACAGTTACCTTGGTATGTTTCTATTACAAAAGAAAAAAAAGTCTAGGACCCAACATCTAAGTGTTGTCTGCCTCGAGAAGATAAGAAATGAAGAACACGATGAAGCAGGAGGAAGGAAAGAAGGAAGAAAGGGAGGGAGGGAAGAAGGAAGGGTGGTGGTAATTGCTTATGAGTCCAACGTGGGGTTCCTCTCTGAGTTTCCATGTGTCGATCTGCTGATGATTTTCCCTCGAGGATTTTTCCTGTTGTCCTGGTTCTTTGTATGTCGAGTATTTTTGGATCGTATCCTGGACATTGTGAATATCATGTTAGGAGACAGGAGACCCCGAGTCCTCTAACAGTCCCTAGAGGGTCCTGAATTCTAGTGGCGGTGGTGTCACAAAGCAGTTTACCTACTTAGGGGGCAATGTCAAGCTTCAGGAGCCCGGGTGGCTCAGTTGGTTAAGCGTCTGCCTTCAGCTTGTGTCATGATCCTGGGGTCCAGGGATCAGCCCCTCCACCCAACCACCCAACAGGCTCCCTGCTCAGTGGGGAGTCTGCTCCTGCCCGTGCCCTTCCTCTCTGCAGATCCCCTCTGTCAAATAAATAAATAGAAGATCTTTAATGAAAAAAGAAGAAAGAAAGAAACTTGAAATTCCATCTGAACACCCAGGGGTAGAATTCCAATCCTTTGCCTTGTCGCTCGTGGTCTGTCTCACGGACACGCAGACCTGTGTCAGCTCAAGTGCAGAAGTGGAGCCTCCCCTCCCCCTTCCCTGCAGGTGGCACCTGCCACATAGCTCAGATGTCCAGGGAAATCCTGTTTTCCTAGTCGTCTGGCTTGAATACGATTGTGTGTGGTTCTGTGTTTTGTGTTTTGCTTTGCTCTTGGAGTTTTAGCCACGTGCGCCGCTGCAGTTATCCACAATTGGGGCTGCCCTGGGAGCAAAGGCTCCTTTTCCTGTTCCTCGGACTAGAAAGACAGAGTTTCTCTCTGAAATTTGCTCCCTGTACCAACCACTCTGCACCTTTTCACGCTGAAACTGCCCTTGATCGTGGCACAAAAATAAAAGAGGGAAAAACAACCCAGAAACTTACCCTGTAAGGGTCATTTTTCGGGCTTGGCCTTTCATCCTCCATTTATTTGCTGTTGCTAATCTTCAGAGTTCTTAGGTTGTTGGTTTTTGAGGTTTTTTGTTGTTGTTTTGTTTTTGGTGTTTAGGAATGAAGAGAAAATAATACAAATAATCTATCATTAAATTTTCTGTCTTTTTTTTATTTTTTTTTTAATTTTTATTTATGATAGTCACAGAGAGAGAGAGAGGCAGAGACACAGCCAGAGGGAGAAGCAGGCTCCATGCACCGGGAGCCCGACGTGGGATTCGATCCCGGGTCTCCAGGATCACGTCCTGGGCCAAAGGCAGGCGCTAAACCGCTGCGCCACCCAGGGATCCCTATCTTTTTTTTAAAGATTTTATTCATTTATTCATGAGAGACAGAGAGAGAGAGAGAGAGAGGCAGAGACACAGGCAGGCTCCATGCAGGGAGCCCGATGTGGGACTCGATCCCAGACCCCAGGATCACACCCTGGTCTGAAGGCAGCGCTAAACTGCTGAGCCACCCGGGCTGCCCTGCATTAAATTTTCTCAAGCTGCAGGGAATAAAAGTTGTTTTGTAGAATTTCGGGCCAGCAAAATCAAAAGAAAGGAAAATACAGTCACTCCTGTGTATGTTTTTGTGGTTCATGTGTGTTTGGCTCCTTATCAGCGCATATGCTTGTTGCCAGGAACTGTATGTGACCATATCTGCTTCTGTCCACCGTGGTTAGCGCTGCGTATAAACCGTAGTAAATGTTATATTGTCCTGACTTCGATTATCTGTTATTAGAAAGAGACTCTATCTAGGGGCACCTGGGTGGCTCAGTTGGTTCAGCAGCAGACTCTTGGTTTCAGCTCAGGTCATGACCTCAGGGTCCTGGGATCAGCCCTGAGTCTGCTCATGCTCAGGGCGAGTCCACTTAAGATTCTCTCCCTCTCCCTCTGCCCCTCCCTCCCCGCTCGAGGTCTCTCTCTCTCAAGTAAATAAATCTTTAGAAAGAAAGAAAGAAACCCTATAAGTGGAGCCCTTTCTGGCTATCTGCTGTAATCGCTGACCATATACTTTTTCCTACTCTCTTCTACCCCCACCCTTCACTACTCAATTCAAAATCCTGTAGTGAGTTAGAGAGGAGCTGAGTTGAAAACAAAAGACTCTAAATGTTTAATAATAG
Organism: Canis lupus baileyi; assembly: GCF_048164855.1. Lineage (NCBI taxonomy): Eukaryota > Metazoa > Chordata > Mammalia > Carnivora > Canidae > Canis > Canis lupus. Next base: position 5,614,032 of record NC_132859.1, read on the forward strand.
CAGTAGCTTTAAGGAGAAATTAATTAATTAATTCTGTCAGTGGTGTGTCAAATGGACTTTAAAAAGTTATTTTCGGTGGGACACCTGGGTGGCTCAGCGGTTGAGCGTCTGCCTTCAGCTCAGGGCGTGATCCTGGGGTCCTGGGATTGAGTCCCACATCGAGTCCCACAGCCTCTCTCTCTCTATGTCTCTCATGAATAAATAAATAGAATCATTTTTAAAAAGGTTATTTTTTCAAGAAAATAGCAGTACTCATATTGTTACTGAGCCTTCTTAAAGAACCTTTCCAAAGGCAAGGGATTGTGTATAGACCTGGAGAAAACAAAATTGTCAACGTCCATAGGCTTATTAAATTAAGGCTATTGATCACTGGGGATAAATTTTAACGTAGGAAAAGACTAATGCAATGATACCTGCATATACTTAGTCCTAGATCACATATTTGACTCATTTTGAGAAAGTACTTATTTGATGGAAAATAATTCTAAAAATAATGAGCAAAAATGTATAAAGAGATGAATTTTATTATTTGATCTTGCCTTTTGGTCTTATTCATACAAAAAACCCAGTAATTAATAAATCAGGTTCTGAACTCAGAAAATTGAGTTATAAAAGTGACTAGTCTTGAGAACAGTCACCATCTTACAGTTTTAGTAAAATCGGTTTTTTCTAATGTTATACAACTAATATTGAAATTATTAAAAAAAATTTTTAAATAGTATAATGGCCCCAAATCCATCATCCTAACACAACTATGAGCATTTTGATATTTCTTGAAATCGCTTTTTTCTGGGCATCTGTTTCTCATTTAGCCTTAATGGGCCTACACAATTTACACCACACTTTTCTTTTTTTCTAAGCCTTACCATCATGCCATATTGTCTTCATGAGTTAATTTTAATTGGGACTTAATATGCCGAGAAGAGATGGCACCATGGTTATTGCAAACAATTTTTTGGTGGGTAATTAGACTCTCCTCAGTGTTTACTCAAATAATACTATTCTAAAAATTATATCTATGTTGATTTTCCATTTTTAAAATAATTTCCTTGGTGGGAATTCTCAGAAGTAGAATTGATGTTTAAAATTAAAATTAGTTTTTATATTTTTGAAAAATATTATTTAATTGGTCTTCCAAAATGTCACCTTTTATCATCAACGAATAAAATTGCTTTCTTTACTGTACTTTTAAAGTCACTTAGTGGCATCTTTTTGAGGGCGATTAATAAACAGTAAGTGGCATGTTGGTGTCATTGTGCATTTCTTTGATTACTAAGTAGGTTTAAATGTTTTCACGTTTCTATCATATTGTCTTTTGAAGATTGGTTTTTACGCCCTTTGTTCTTAGGAAGGAGCTTCTTATAGATCTCTCTGATGCTAAGCAGCAAAGAAGCATTTGTAATCATTTTTCAATAAGCAAGGGGCAACTTTTTAAATCCCTTATAATGTTATTTTCAGTAATCCTACTTTTTGCTCATAGAAACTGTTTTTTTTTTTAAGATTTTATTTATTTATTCACGAGAGACACAGGGAGAGAGAGAGATGCAGAGACAGGGAGAGGGAGAAGCAGGCTCCATGCAGGGAGCCCGATGTGGGACTCGATCCCAGGACTTCAGGATCACACCCTGAGCCGAAGGCAGGTGCTAAACCGCTGAGCCACTCAGGGATCCCCAAAACCAGTTTTTTAGAAGTCTAGTTGCCAAACAGAAACTGAGCATAAAGACTAGACTCTTTACATTCACTATCTCACTTATTCTTTTGATCAGTGTTTTGAAGTAGGGACTATTTTTTATTGCTAATTTAGAGGCAACTGGAGAGAAGTTTAAAAAGGGTAGATTACCAAAGGTCCTACAGCTGGGTGCTGCTGAAGTCAAAACCAGACCCACACCCCATGTACTTTAACTTCTACAAACCACCAAATACAGGATGTGCTTATAAAAACAACCTGTCACATGGAAGCTGTCAGAGAACTATCTGATTCATCTGGTCTCATTTCTAAGCTTTTAGCTTTAGCCTTATGACCGGAAAATACCCAAAGAATAGTATAAAATTTACCTCTCAACATGACTAAAGAGCTGAAATTGTAGCGAAATGTTCCTCATTATCTGTTGAGTTGACAAAGAGGACCAGGAGTAAGGTCTGGACCTTCCACCAATCCTCGGTCTTCCCTTAACCCACTGAGGGACCACAGGAAGTTACGTTCTCAGAGTCACAACACCCTCAACTTTAAAAACAGCATCCATGAAGGTCTGCTAGGATTTTTTTCCCCAAAGATTTTATTTATTTATTTATTGGAGAGAGAGGAGAGTGAGTGAGCATAGGGGAAGAGTGAGAGGGAGAAGCAGACTCCCCACTGAGCAGGGAACCTGAAGTGGGGCTTGATCCGGGGACCCTGAGATCATGACCTGAGGGGAAGGCAGACAGTTAACCAACTGAGCCACTCAGGAGCCCAATTTTCCTTGGATTAAATGAGATTATAAGTGTAATGGACCTCAAAGCATCCTGGGTACAAAAAACAGGAGCTCCATAGACAACTGATGGTTCTGTACTTAGTTTCCAAGACTTGGTTTGGATGTGCGGTGTGTCAAATGGCTCCAAATGGCTCAGACTCTATCATTTCTGTGAGTAACTACCCAACCCAACTTGACTCTTGCCAAGACTTCAGCTGGAAGAAAATAATCCATTTTAGAACTTCTAACAAGTACGTATACACTGGAAACTTTCCAACATAGATAACCCTACTTGGAGTGTGTCGCTGGACAATTTCATGTCCCCCCAAATCTCTGTACCTTGACTCTTCATCATGTAAATTCCTGCAATAGGCTTAAATAATTAATTCAGGGAAAGAAAAAAGAACCGTACACTGCTAACAAGATTTGATTGTGACACCCCGAAGCCTAATTACCTCCCTGAAAAGTACTCTTCTGTCCTCCGGCTCCTGTCTCTCAAAACAATTAGCCACAGTCTTGATTTTTGTTTCTGCTCATTACCTATAGGTTTTATCTTCAAAGTAGGTATGAATAATGGATTATTACTCTGCAATCCAACACTGACACAGGCATCATTGTAGGATCTCAACACCTCTTTGGAAGCAGTTCATTTTATAGAGTCCCTTGTAATCTAATTGTTCCTGATTACTGATTTAGTTTAAGGAGGGTTGTCAATGAAACGTCTTGTTTGCTCATATTCTGTTGCTTCCTGTGGGTGGATTGTAAGCCATTTGGTCTCTCTCACACAATCACAGTCATTATCTTGGAACAACTAGAATTGTTGCATTTATTTCCTTCAAGAATAGTATAATTTCCACAAAAAAAAGAAAGAAGAAAGAAAAGAAAGAAAGAAAGAAAGAAAGAAAGAAAGAAAGAAAGAAAGAAGAAAGAAAAGAAAGAAAGAAAGAAAGAAAGAAAGAAAGAAAGAAAGAGGAAAGAAGAAGAAAGAAAGAAAGAAAGAAAGAAAGAAAGAAAGAAAGAAAGAAAGAAAGAAAGAAAGAAAGAAAGAAAGAAAGAAAGAAAGAAAAGGTCATACTTAGGAGCTGGAGTGATTTTATCCAGTTTTCTTCATTCACTACAGATGGTGGAAAGACTATTTGGGGTCTGCAGAGAATAAATAGGTTAGATAGATATTCAAAGCAGACTATTTTTGAATGACACAAAGATTTCATTATTTTAAACTGCTTTGCAGTACCTCCTATGTCGTAATTATTGTCTTTAGGCTTTAACAACCCAATGCTCACCTAATTAAAATGGCAGCTCTAATTCTCATTCAGGCCGTGTCGTATTTCTATTCCTACTGTGATGGATAAATCACTTGGAGGACATAACCCTTAACAACTTTTAACAAGACCTCATACTGTAATCTGTCAGAATTATTCCCTGAATATAGTTCTTCCTTCTTCTGCTGCTGAACATTTATATAGCAATGAAATGTTAATAACTCCCAGGAGAGTTGGTTGGATTTTATTATATTTTAGAGGGGACAATTATTTCTCGGAGAGCCCAAGATTTACACGGGATAGTCTATTCAAGGACCTCAACCTCAAAGACTTCTCTAGAAGTAGAATGATCCAGAAAGCCATTTGGGATAGACTTTGAAAATTTCATCTTTTCTAAAGAAACTGCCCTGATGCCAATGACATAGGGTTAGGCCGTTCCTTTCTTGACTGCTGTGGATTAAAATGTGACTCCCCTGAAATTCCTTACTTATTACGTCACAAAACGCACACGACTCTTCTCTTGACCATGGTGTGATTGAATGTCACCCAGCACATCTGATCATAATATTTTGTGCAGAGCAATCTAGCTCCTGTGCACCAGAGTTGACAGGGGTAATCCTTGCGACTCCCTCAGTTATGGCGCCGAGTTCACTTTTGGAGTATAGACTTCACATCTGGTTTTATCCCATCTGTCTCTTTCTAGTCTTGATTTGATTCTGACCAGAGCCATGCGAATATGAGAAGTTATGTTAATCCACATCTGTGCCTGCCACGGTCATCTAAGACTCAGCTTTATACCCTGTAACTGTAGGGTTTTAAAATCTCACTAACATCTAGGAGAAATTTTAGAACAAAAACTTACGTGCTAAAAAAACAAACAAACAAAAAAAAAACTTAGGTGCTGGGTGATTAATGGTGATTTTTTCTCTTTTCTCTCTCTTTTCAGAAGCTCCTTAATTTCTAGAATGACTCCTTAGCTGCCTATTTACTATGCACTCAGCATGTGTGTTAAACATGGATGTGGGACAAATATTCCTATTACTCAGATTTCTTCTTTCCCCCCATGTGAGTTTTGAGATTTCTTTCTGATGGTGGGGTTCTGAGAAAACGTCCTCCACCTAAATCAACCCCAACCTGAAATCTAAATTCTGTACGGACTCAAATGTCCATGCAAATATGTTTTGGTCACTCCACAGGAGAGGGCCCTACAGTCAACATCTGGTTTAAATGTTGAGACTACTGATGCCACACACATCAAGGGAGCAGAGAAAAGTTAGTTATGTAATGAGATTTTTGGAGAGTGCAGGCTGCCTACAAGCAGGTCCCAGAGTGATTTGAGAGAGGGAGCCTCGCTGGAAGGTGGGGTGGGGGGAGTCTTGTGCCGTCCAGGGCTGGGACTGCAGCAAGAATTGTGCATGGCTTGAACCTCCTGCATGGGCAGGAGGGAATACCAGCCTTTTTTCTGTGCTTGCCCAGATGCAAAGTGGGGGGGGGGGAGAGCAGAGAGGCTTATATTATTTGTCAGTAGGCAAATATCAAAAAATGAAGTCAGACTTGTAATGCAATGCTACACCTGCATAGACGGCGCAGATTTGAATGCACCTACCTACACCTGCTGCCTCCTTAGCAAACCTTCCCGCAGGATCTCTGTGCATCACAAGGACTTCAGTTTCTGTGTCATCCTCGGCACATAATTCCTGCTCTGTTGCCATTCTTTATATATATATATATATATATATATATATATATATATATATATATATATATATCTTTTTATTGGAGTTCGATAGTTCAATTTGCCGACATACAGATGACCTGCGTCTCACCTCCTGGGGCTGTTTACTGTCTCTGCACTGGGATGGACCAAAATGCAGAATTCAGTCCCTCTACACGACTGAAAAAGCAACAAAAACAAAAATCCCGCACTGACACAAGACCTATGTATGTGTGGCAGGCAATTCTAGAAGTTTGATCACTGAGGGGAACAAGAGGGGAGAATACTATCACCCTGGTAGGATTTGCTGCATCTCTTAGAAGGCAGATGTGCTTGCAAGTTGGAACTTTAAATAACTAGTAGTTTTATTTTTCTTTCTGACATTTAAAAAAAAAGCTGTTCCCCTTTGTATGAGATTATAAATCTAAGCAAGCTAGCCCCTGTGTGTGTGTGAGCACCCACACCCCCACACACACACGCTCAGCCCGTGCAGGAGAAGGCTGACCTGTGCTTTGCAGATTTTGTTGGCATCCCTGAGGCTAAATGAGGAAACTCCCCACAAACTTGGGCTCAGGAGACTCAGGAATTCTAATATTCCCTTGGAAAAGTGAAACCGAAGCTCACTAAAGATCTTTCCAGTTAAATTTTATTATTTGTATAATAAAACTCCTACAATGGAGTTCTCACAGAAAGTATATCCAAATTCATTTTCCCTCTTTTTCTTTTTCTATTGAAAGCAGACCTCAGGGGGAGAAAACCCAGAAAAATTGGTTTATTCCTAAAATATAGATTCACACCTCACTTTCCCTAGGGACATGTGACACTGGAGGTAAATTATTTTTAGTGCCAACTTGGTACTGGGAGTTGAGTCTGTTTGTAGACATGAAGCCTCTGATGCTCACCTGTAATGGTGTCACTGTAAGCATTTGCTGAGAGTGAAGGTTCTAGAAGCTACACTGTACTGCTTCCTCCCAATAATCCCTAGCAAGATTCCTACTGGGGAGGACAAGTGATAAATGTACCTGCTTGATCTTTGTCTTAGAATACGAATAATTTGAATGATTCAAATATAAATCTCAAGGTTTATTTTTTTCCCCAGTTCTAGGATATATGGTTTCAGGAACAGTTTGTCCATCTCTTATGGAAGCTAGTAAATATTTTGCCTAACCGAGGAGCTCCACAAGGCTACTCAATGCTACAAAACGCTAAGATCAAGAGACCCTTGCCTCACCCAAATTTGCTGAAATATTAGGAGGTGATTATATAGGAAACAAATTACACACATCAGTTCCACATATGTCAGATAAATCAAAAATATTACCTCGAATTTACAATATTAGATACCTGCCATTAATAATGTAGCTATTTTCTCTTTCATCAATTTTTTTGTGAGTAATTTTCTCATTTGATACAATTCCAATGACTCCAAGTGGTTTCTTAGAAAAAAATGTTCTCAAGAATCCAAATGAATCAATGAATCTTTGTAACTAAACATTTCACTTGCTTTCTCCCTAAAACAGAGAAATTAATTTTAAAACAGATGATTCATCCTGATACATCCTTTAGCCCAAACCAATGCTGACCAAGTAAATCAGCTATACCATTTCTTTAAATGTTTTTATGGATTTAAGTGCTTGTGAACAGATTAGGCGAATTCGAATTCGAAAGTGATCAAGACCGGTGACATTTCTCTTGAAAATACCAAGGTTTTCCCAAGGTCTCTGGAGTCAAAGTCCTCATTTGAATTCTTGGTGAATTAATAATGTGATATTTGGCAAGGCACCTGTCCTCTCTGTGCCTCGGCTTCATCATCTCCCAAAGGGGGATTAAAAACACTTACCTCAACAGACTAGTTGTGAGAGTGAATGTAAATGAAATGATTTGCAGAAAAAAAGCAGAGCTCAGTGCCTTGTCTACAGGGGCACCTAGTGCATAGTAACTAGTCTCATTATGGTACAATTGCATTTTCTGGATACTTTTTCTTCACTTCTAAAAATACATATTCTTCTGAACTAATACGTGGGCTCCGCAGCAAGATGACTTTTAAGTCTGTTTGGTTTGTACACGTCTCAAGCGGACCCTTTATGCTAACTGTAACCTCTCTCCCTCTTTTTTCCTGCTCAGGTGCATATGATACAAAAAAAGAAAAAGAAAAAAACTGTTACAGGCACACCCAAAAAAGAAAACGATCCCTCTTCTTCCTGTTCTGAAAATATTTATACTGCAAGAAACACAATTTTTTATGAAGAATTTATTTTACATAATATTTATTTATCTACTTAATTATTTACATAAAATGCAAAGCTTTTATCCCAAGGTAGATGCCAAATATAATTGAGTTTAGGAAAGTTTCCTTCTTACAAAAGCACCTGAAAATGTTTAACAGACTAATGTGATTGAGATCGTTCTTACCACTTCACCAGTTTATCTAGGCCAATTAAAAAAATAATAATGTAGGGAGATAATAGTTTGAGATGCTCTTTTGGGCGAAGACATCTGAGCTATCTTGCTCAGTAAAGATAGGAGAGATGGAAGACGGAAACTTCTTAGCTTTTTTATTCAACCTACCATCAAGCTTTAGGATGGAATCATTTAGGAAGTGACCGGTTTTCAGCCAGAACTAGCTTTTCCTCCTTCCACCCAGCTCCAGAGCAGATGAAGCTCCTTTACATTCAGGTTGAGAACTGAGAGTGTTTCGACATTGGTCTTTCTCTGTCTTGCTTCCCACCTTCACCCCACCCACAATGTATCTGGGTGGGCTTTGGAGTAGCAGGAGAATCCTTCAGAAGGATCTGAGGACCATTCAAGAACTGAGAAGACAAAAACAAAAAAAAACAAAACAAAAAGAACTGAGAAGACATGTGAATCACCAGTCCTTCTGGATTCTAGTGATGGCCAATCTTGCTTCAGTCCTCCCACCAAATGGGGTGAAAACTAGGCTCAAGAAGCCTGCGAGGGGTGCACCTCAGTGACTCAATCAGTTACGTGTCTGCTTTCCACTCAGGTCATGATCCCAGGATCCTGGGATCAAGTCCTACGTCTGGCTCCTTGGCCTGCTTTTCCCTCTCCTTCTGCCTGCCCTTACCCCTACTTGTTTTCTCTCTCTCTCTGTCAAAAAAATAAATAAAATCATAAAAAAAAGAGAAAAGAACACTGCGAGGGATGTTAGAGACATAGATTGTAGCTTCTCAGCCCCACAGAGGGCTATGTGAGAGCAGCCAAGACTTCTCGAAGTCCAAGAGAAAGGGTACAGAAGTTGGACGAGAAGGGAAATGATTAATGTAAGCCTGGGGTTGGTTCCTTCAGCTGAGATTAGGAGTCCTGTAGCAGCAGATGTGTGCAGAATTGTCCTGGCCGGGAGCTGGTTGTGAGTGCAGTCCTCACAGAAGATGGCCAGTGAGGACCAGACAGTGACAGCTCAATCACAAAATTAATTAAGGAGGGCTTTTGCATCCAGAAAATTTCTTTGCAGGAAAAATAAAGGTATATTTTTTGCGCACATGCTATTCCAGGAAGCAGGTTAGTGCCAGGTGAGAGAAGCCAGATCTTTTCCAGAGAAGGAAAATGAAGTATATCCCATATTTCCTATCCCCAAATTGTACCAATTTTGGAACTGAGGCTCCCGATAATTTAACTCCTGTAACGTATCCTATATTCTCCATGTTGAAAGAGTTCATCTACCAAATAAGACACGTGTCAAGTGACAACTAACTCATGTTTTTAAACTTTAAACCAAGGAATATATAGTTGCTCATCAACTTGAGTCAATGGAATCCTTCTCAGGCCAATGGGATTTATTTGGGATAAGATCTTTAGTCTTATCATGGCAGTCGACAGGTTGTTTCCTCCTGGGAAATTTCTGAACTCCTAAAATCCGAAGCACTGAGTAGTTAATACTCGTTCTCATTTTGTGTGTGAAGGGACGGTGTAAGGTGCATGGGGAGTGAGCCACTCATTCAAGTTCACATGGCGAGGAGATGGTATGCAGCCAAAAGGAGCACATGGAAAGAGGATAGATTACTGTCGTTATGAGTAATTAGAATTTAAGAAAAGAAGAATTCATGGGTGTGTTTAAAACTTTGTAGAGCTATCTTACTTACCCAAATATACATTGAATAAGCTAAAAGGTGGGAAAACTGTGAAATGGTTGTTGGGAATATCCTTAATTCTTTAACTCACGGCTCCTTACATAGTATCTTGTGCGACAAAATTTCCCTTCGGTAAAAACTTGGCTTTCTTTGAGAGACTGACGTATTTCTCTCTCTTTTTAAGATTTGAATTTTTTTAAAAGCAGTTTTAGGTTCACAACAACCCTGAGAGAAAAGTACAGACAAAGGCATTCCTATATATTCCCGGCCCCACAGAAGCATGGCCTCCCCCATTATCACCATCATGTACCAGACTGGTACATTTGCTACCGTGGGGGAACCCACAATGACACATCACAGCCACCAAAGTCCATAGCTTATTTGAGGGTTCATTCTTGGTGTTGTATATTCTTTGGGTTTGGACAGTTGTATAGGGTCACGTATCTATCATTAAAATGTTTTACAGAGTATTTTCACTGTTCTAGAAACATCCCCTGTGCTCTGCTTATTCATCTTTCCCCCACAGCTCACCCTTGGCAACCACTGAACTTCTCACTGTCTTCATACTTTTGCCTTTTCATAATGTCATGTATGGGAATCATACAGTATGTAGCCTTTTCAGATTGGCTTCTCTTGAGTTCTTATATATTTTGGTTCACAGACCTTTATCAAATGTGTCTTTTGCAAATATTTTGTCCCAGTCTGTGGCTTGTCTTCCCTCTCTTTGGCATTCTGTTTTACTGAGCAGAGGTTTTGTTTTTTAGGGTGTTTTTTAAGATTTACTTATTTATTTTAGAGAGAGAGGCAAAGGGGAGATGGAGGGAGAGAGAGAGTCTTAGGCAGACTCTGTGCTGAGTGCAGAGCCTGACGTGGGGCTCCATCTCAGGACCCTGAGCTCACACCTGAGCTGAAACCAAAAGTCAGATACTCAACCGACGGTGCACCCAGGCATCCCTAAATGAGCAGAAGCTTTTAATTTTAGTGAAGTCCAGCTTCTCAATGATTTCTTTCATGAATCATATCTCTGGTGTTGCATCTAAAAAGTCATTACCATACCGAAAGTCATCTAGGTTTTCTCCTACATTATCTCAACAATTTAAATTTTCTCCTACATTATCTCAACAATTTAAAATTGTTACTGTTTTGTGTGGTCTATTTATCTTTATGATTCATGTTTAGTTAATTTTTGTGAAGGGTCTAAGTTCTGTGTCTAGATTCCTTTTTTTTTTTTTTCCATGTAGATGTCCAGTTGTTCCAACACCACCTTGTTGGCAAGACTATCTTTGCTCCATTGTATTACCAAAGACCACTTGACTACGTTCATGTGAGCCTGTTTCTGGGCTCTCTATTCTCTTCCATTGATCTATTTGTTTACTCTTTTGCCAATACCACACTGTCTTGGTTACTGTAGCTTTACAGTAAGTCCTGAAGTTGGGTACCATTATCGCTCCAACTTTGTTCTTCTCCTTTGATATTGTGTAGGCTATTCTGGGATGTCTGTTTCTCCATAAAACTTTAGAATCAGGTTGCCCATATATGTTTCTCTTTTCAGGTGAGTTATTCAACTCATTCCACTTTTTCACTTTGGTTGCCTGGAAAGTCAGTGTAAGATATATCTGCTCAGTCACTGGAATTTTGTTCACTCTGATGGTTGGAGAACTAGATCTTCTTCTTTTTAAAAAAAGATTTTATTTATTTATTTGAGAGAGAGGAGAGAGAGAGAGAGAGAGAGAGAGAGAGAGAGCATGAGCAGGGAGAGGGGCAGAGGGAGAACCAGACCTCCCCCACACCCCACTGAGCAGGAAGCCCAATGCAGGGCTTGATCTCAGGACCCTGGGATGATGACCTGAGCCAAAAGGCAGACACTTAACTGACTGAGCCACCCAGGCTCCCCTTGATTTTCTTCTTTAAGTCTTGTTTCCCCCTCTTTTATTTAATTTCACTTTCTGAATCTGATCACTTGCATAAAGTAAATATGAACATGGACCACACGGTCAACCCAAATTTAATACCCCCCCCCCCATTCACCTTCCTCACAGATTTGGAGTTCTAGTCAATAAACCAGGGAGCTGAGGATATGATTCCCATTCTCTCCTTCAACCAATGCATTCCATTCCCAATTATGACTTATGAAAGGAGTCACTCTTCTTCACAGGACAGGAGGGAAAGCAGACTGCTGGGCGATCAGACTTTCAATGTTGGCTTCCAGGCTCGTGTTGACAAAGTCCTCAATAACCCTGATTTTCTCCTGAAAGTGCTTGAGCACTGTTGTTACATGGAGGAAATTTCTCACATTCTGTTCTTTCAGCCTGTCTCCTGCCTTTTTCTCGGTATGTTTCCGAATCTGAGTTGGCCCTTCGCTGATAGCATGTGAATGTGATCCAACACCACAAAGCAAGACATGTAGAACAGATGACTGCTTAAAATGCCTGTTTTGACATGTTTTCTTCCCTAAAAGATAGAGCAAATTCTGCATAAATATGAAACATTGGTGAACTATTTGTTAAAAAAAAAAGGTTCACTTATTTTGCCAACTATAATCTAAGTACCTCTGCTCAGTGTCACCTTTCTTGTACGTTTCTTCATCATTAATGAGATAAAATAACTCCCAATAATAGCTAACATTTTGAATACTTCCTATGCGGCACATACGACACTAAGTACTTTATATTTATTTCACTTAGTCTTCTTAACAATTCTAGAAAGTCCTGATATCATCTTTATCTCCTTTTCAGATGAAGAAACTGGTGCAAAAGAATATTGAATTTTTTCCTGTATCATAACCTAATCATTGGAAAGCAAGAATTTGAATCTGTGTAGACTCTAAACTCTGTGTCCTTAACCACTTTTTAAATGGCCATTGATCTTGATCCCAAACTATTCTTCTCTTTTCAGAGGGGGAAAGGGGCAGAGAGAGAAAATCCTAAACAGGCTGGAGCAGAGCAGAGCCTGCCACAGGGGCTCCATCTCACAAACCTGAGTCATGCATGACCTGAGCTGAAATCAAGAGTTGGATGCTTGGGATCCCTGGGTGGCGCAGCGGTTTAGGCGCCGCCTTTGGCCCAGGGTGCGATCCTGGAGGCCCGGGATCGAATCCCACATCGGGCTCCCGGTGCATGGAGTCTGCCTCTCCCTCTGCCTGTGTCTCTCCCTCTCTCTCTTTCTCTCTCTGTGTGGCTATCATAAATAAATAAAAATTAAAAAAAAAAAAAAGTTAGATGCTTCACCAACTGAGCCACCCAGACGCCCTTACTCCCAAATTATTCTTAACTACTTGAATATACTTCAAGTACTCTCCAAAGAATCAAGGACTATGATCTAAAGTCATTTATATGCATGACCAACATTCGTTAGATTTTTGCATGTCATTTCTTCTCTGAAAACCCTTCCCTGGGAAGCTCGTATTCATCCTTCAAGGCTCCACATGCCTTCCCCAATGAAGCCTACCTCTCCCTCCTAGACAGTATTTGTTACCCTGTCTCCTGTGCTTTCTTGGTAATTTGTTTATATCTTGTGATAGAACTTACTGCTGTAATGACAAGGCTTCCTTCCTTTAAGGCAGCTAGAATATTCTATTCTGTTGGTACCTGGTGGGTGCTAAATATATTTTTCTGAGACAAACACATTGAAATTCTTGAAGCCAAAAAAAAAAAAAAATCATCATTCTGGGAAGAAATTCAGACAGAGAAATAGATAGTGAATATACTTTTTGGAGCAAGAGGAAGAATAAATTCATACAATTTATGTGCAACTAGAACAAGCTAAATCTAAAAGAGATGGAAGAAAATGTTGAAGCCGTATCTATTTCCTAACTCACAGCAATATATTTCTGAAGAAAACATCCTACAAAAGAACAGGATTCTCTGACTACCTTCCCACACTGCACAAGAATTGAGGATCTGCACAGAACCCTGCTCATCCTCAAGGTGAGGCCCCCGGTTTGGAGGACTTTCTAGATTATATCCAGCACCAACACTGACATCTGCTGGAAGTGCACACTGGCCACATCTTCTGCACTTCGCTATAAAAAGGAAAAACTAAAAAACAAAAAAGGCAAGATGATAAGAAACTACCTAAAAACTACCTCAGAATTCCAACCAAGAACTAATATATCAAGAAAATGTGAGCTTGAGCAATTTTGGGCATTCCCTTTAATTGAGAATATAATCTTGCCAAACAATTGTCTGGTGATAAACATGGCCATAGATTTAGGATTGTGAATGACTAATTATTTTATAAGCATGGCCCCCAAAACGAATTTGATATTTTTAAAAGCCAAATAAGATACATATCTCTGCATTTGAGGAATTCAATTAATCACCACATCACATTTCATAAATAGCATGGGTTCATGTTCTGAATCATAGGAAGCACTGACTCATTTTGAGGCTTCACTTTTCATGGATATGAAGAGGCTTGACAAGTGGTTTGCTACTGTGGTTTGTATTTTTCTACATATCCTCCTAAGTTTTCTTTCTGCTGTCTCCCTCGTGATATCAATTAGGTACCTGAGAAGTAGTCAAACTGAAGAAGAACATGCTTTCCTCTACTTGTTTATTTATAAATTTTAATTAATAATCGGAAGTAACATATTTCTTTCTACGCCCATTTTTCCAACTTATTGAAACTTTTTGGTAAAAGAAAAAATTCTGTGAATAGAGGAAATTATTTTTTTCAAAACAAATCCCCAAAGCCCGTGTATTTAAAATTGTTACTGTAAAAATCAGCTCCTAGTTTCCTATCATCTGTTAAAAGACGTTCATATTTTCTTCTCAACTTACCTCGTATGTTTTCTTTTCAGGAAAAGAAGGTATTGCTTTTGTCCCTTTTTGCTTCTCGGTTTTTATCTCTTTATTGTAAAATACAGCAAGTAAACAGAAAAGGTATAGGTATACCTTGGAGACATTGCAGTTTGATTCCGAACACTGAAATCAAGCAAATATCACAATGAAGTGAGTCAAATGAATTTAGGCTTACACTATAATATAGGTCATGAAGCATGCAAAAGCATTATGTCTAAAAAAGCAATTTATATGCCTTAATTTAAAAAATACTTTATCACAAAAAAATGCTAACCATCATCTAGCTTTCAATGGAGTCATAATCACTGACCATAGATCACTGTAACACCTACAGCAATAGTGAAAATTTTTGAAATATTATAAAGGTGACATAAAGATACAAAGTGAGCACATGCTTTTGGGAAAATGGCATTGATCGATCTTCTCCACGTGGGGTAGTCAGAAACTTTCAATCTGTAAAAAAGAAAAAGGAGAGTATCTGAAACACAATATAATGAGGTATGGCTATCCAAAACACTAATTTTAATATACATAAATATAAATATATAATATATTTATATTAATATAAAATATATAATACGTATTTTAATAACATGAACACTCATGTAACCATCACTCACATCAAGAAATAAAACATTGTCAACATGCCTACGAAAGCTCCAGTTGCCCCTTCTCAATTACAATCCACATCCTTGCTTTTCCTTACATCTTAACTTCAGGTACACATCTCTAAATACGATAGTGTTACTGGCATTTTATTTTTATTTATTTATTTTTTATTTTCATTTTTTTAAGATTTTATTTATTTATTCATGACAGAGCGAGAGAGAAGCAGAGACACCGGCAGAGGGAGAAGCAGGCTCCAGGCAGGGAGCCCGATGCGGGACTTGATCCCGGGACCCCAGGATCACACCCCAGGCCCAAGGCAGATGCTCAATTGCTGAGCCACCCAGGAATCCTGGCGTTTTATTTTCATATCAGTGGGGTCATAGCACGTTTTATGTTTGGTTCATTCCGTCAACATTCCGCAAGTTTTGTCTGTGCTGCTGCCTGTGGCTATGACTTGTGTATCTTCACTGATCAATGTGATTTCCCATTTTATGATTATGTCACCATTTGTTCGTGCAATCGATCACGGATAGATATTCGGGTCATTTCTGGTCGGCCACTGTTTCCGTTTCCAAGGCTTCCACAAACGTTGTCGAGCAGATCTTCTGGTGCATTTCCAGGCATTTCTGTTAGATGTAAGCCCAAGGGTAGATTTGGTGGGCCATAGGTTATACGGGGCTTCAACTTCACGAAACTTCTCAGGAAGTGGTTGGACCAATTTGCACTCTAGCCAACCACATATGAGTGTTTCACATCCTTACTAAAAACCTGATATGGTCAGACTTTTTCATTTCAGTAAATAGGGAAGATTGGTAGTAGTGTCTCATTTTATTTTTATCTTTGCACCGAATAGCCTTTTTTATGAAGTACCCATCTAAGTCCCTTGCTTAATCGGTCTTTTTCTTATTAATTTCAAGATTTAAAAAAAAAAATCTGTGTATTTGACTTTAGTTGGCTTGCCTATTCAGTTTCCTAATGTTAACCTTTGTTGAACAGAATTACTTTAATATAGTTAATTTTATAAAGTTGCATCTTATAAATAACTTCAGACCGAATGCTTCTTAAATCTGATGCTCTGACAAGCAAATAGCTTCATCTTTATGGATATATATCTATATCTAGCTGTGGATGAGGATGAGCATAAGGCCCATTGAGACCCATGTGTCTTCAGATATGTTTTCTTAGTTGTGAGCTGACCCTATCCACGTAGATATTCCAAAAACATTTAATATTCAATCTGATTTTTAAAAAAGGAGTTTACTCCCATTCCTATTAAATCCTCCATTCTTTCTCCATCAATTATTACTTTGTACCAGGTGGCACAGAAACCACAGTCACCCTGTGTCCTTCCTCTTTCTCTTTGGTTTCCATATTCAATCAATCACAAATCACACTTTGCCAGACTGCTATACTTTATATATTCCTTCCCATCCCTGTAGCAGCCATGAATATGCACCTCCCAGATCTCCAACTGTGTAGGAAGCAACATCAACTGACAAAGCTTGTTACTTCCCTCCTCGTTCCACCACTGCATTCATGCCAAGGCTATGTTTTCCATGAGCTATTCCTCCTTTTTAGCTTAGTTTTTTTTTTTTTTTTTTAACACTCTAAAGCCCTGGGAAAATAAAAGTCTTTTAATTTGCATTCGTTTTTATCAACGAGTCCTTTTAATTGAGATTTAATTGACATGTAACATTACATTGATTTTAGATGCACAACACAACAATTCAATCTTTTCATGCAATGTAGAATAATCATTGCAAGTGTAGTTATCATCCATCACCACACGGAATTATCTTTTTTCTTGTTATAAGAACCTTCAAGATCCACTCTCAACTATATTAACTATAGTCACTGTGTTGTACATCGTATCCCCAAGATTTATTTATTCTATGGCTGGAAGTTTATATCTTTCGGCCACCTTCACTCATTTTGCCCATCCAACTACCAATCTGTTCTCTGTATCTATGAGTTCTGTTTTGTTTTGGTTTTAGAGTCCATATATAAGTGAGGTCATATGGTATTTTTCCCTCTCTGTTTGACTTATTTCACCTGGCATAATGCCCTCGAGGTCCATAGGCCCATCTATGATCTGTATGGTCACAAATGGCAGGACTTCATTCTGTCTTATGCTTGAATAATATTCTATTCTATCCTCCTCTCTCTCTTTATCCATTCATCCATCTCTGAACATCTAGGTTGTCTAGATGTCTAATGTCTAATGTCTTAGTCATTGTAAAAATGCTTCAGTGAACATGAGGATGCAGATATCTTTTCATTTGCCTCAGATAAATACCCAGAAGTGGGATTGCTACACTGTACGGTTGTCTTACTGAGACCAGCCTAGGGAGGTGGGAATGGGAATTGGGTCTGGAGGAATGGGGGACCACTCTGTCTCCAGGCTGGACAAGAGGTCCTGGCTCTGCCTCACTTTCCTCTTATGGGACCTCAATCCCTCCTGCTCACTGGGCACACAAACCCCAAACCTTGCTGCCCTGATGCAGAGGTGAGGGCTAGGTATGTGAAGGCAGTGGACAGGGAGCCTCGGGGAGTTACGGAGCCTAGGGTAGGGCCCACAGTGTGGAGGCAGTGGCAGCTACCTGGGCAATTCATTCCTGGAAGCAATGACAACAGAGAGAGCCACACCTCCCAGGGCAATTGCAGTGCTCCATGGGATGGACCAGGAACCCTTTCCAGGACACTTGACTGGCCATGGGCTGGGGGAGTAGGCAGCATTTTCTGACATGTGGCAGTCTCTGAGCTCCTGGGCTGTGTGCTTCTTCACCAGCTCCATGGACTCTGTGTGTGGACCGTCCCAGCTTTAAGACCACCCTGAAGGTGGGGATGGCCTCTCTGTACTCACCTGGCTGGGTTGACGCCTTGACGTTTCTGAAAAGCGCAGTGATCTTGCCCATTTCTCCTTCCCAGCGGGCCTTGTGGCAGCCCTTCTCCAGCCCAGTCCCAGAACAAGGGCCCATCACTCTACCTACCAGAAGGTGGCCCTCCTGCTACCTTCTGACCAGGCTCCCCACGCTCAACCCCACCCCCACCAAATAGTAAAATGAAGCCCATCTCTCCCTCACTACCCCTTACCCTCCCATGCAAAATGCAGACACCAAATAGCAAAATGCATGGCTTCTTTAACAGGCCGCTTGGGCTTGGAGTCTCTGGTGGCCTGGCTGAAAGTCTCCTGGAACTCTGCTGGAGCCTGAGCCCTTCGGACCCTCTCCTCCTCGCCCTCTTCCCTTCACAGTGTCAAATGGTCCTTCCCACTTTCTCCCACTTTGTCCCCAGTAAGATTGTTTTTTTGCACGTTTCATCCATCCTGGCCCAGACTACTCGGGATCTTAATCCTGACAGTGATGTCTCATAACCAAGAACTGGTTTTCCTGTTTCTACTTTGGCCTTCACAGATACTCTTGACAGTGGCAACCAGAATATTCCATCTGGCCTCTGAAAGCACAAAGTCTTTACTGAGACCCATGAGGTCTCTGTGATCCCATTCCAGCCTCTCCAGCTTTCCCATTTACCTTGTATTTTAGACAATAATGACATGAATGTCTCATACTCACTTCCTCTGTGTTTAGTTACAGTGGCCTCTTCCTCCTGGGATGCCCTTCCCTCATCCTTCCCCAGATATTATGGCTTACCTGGTTGGCACCCCCTCCAGGAGAGCTTCCCACACCACCTGAAGCTAGATTTAGTGCTGGACCCCACCGATCACCCCATCCCCTACATGCTTCTAGGTCCTATATGTTAAGCTCCAGTACCTTTTTCCTCACCTGAACCATGACCTCCACCAGGGCAGGAGAGAGGCGTGCAACTCTGTAAGCACGCACGTAGCCCAGAGCAATCCTTCGATAAATATTTGTTCTTCAGCTGAAAGTGTTAGACTCTAGTGATTCGTTAATTTGCCATCTTTCGAAACTCTCAGAATACAAGAGAATCGATTAGTTTGTTCAAGGGTTTTGCAATTATGGGACGACAAGTGGTTTGCAATTTGGAAATTAATAAGGTGAAGCAGCAGCCTCCCAGAGTTTTTTTCATCTCACAATCATGGGGAACCTCCACCCACAGGGTCAGCCAGAGAAGAAAAGTAATATCAAATTAGGATCAGTCCATTTTCCATGAATAACAAGGCTGGAGGAAAAATTAAAATGTGGGTATAATGATTAAATTGAGGTCAAAACATGGTAGTGACCTAGTGTACTCACTCACCCCTAAATAGTCATGCTTGAAATAAGATTAGTAAATAAGTCCTGTCCTTTGGAGGTTTTTTTTTTTTTTTAATGTAATGAGTAAGCATTTTAATATCTTTTTTTTATGTCTGTCTCAAAATATTGTAACCATTTATCCAGGTACACGGTGGGGATGCACTTGATATTGGCAAGTCAGATTAACTTAAAAAGATGCCCACATTCTGCTGACACATCGATCAACTCAGGTTAAAGAAACAGGATTAACAGATCTGGGGGCACCAAAAAACTCAGGCGATGATCACATCTTTGACTTAACACACTGAAGGACTGGATATTGTGTAACTCTGGAAGGCAAATAGTATTTTCTTTATATATATATATTTTTTCTTCATTATATGAGTGTGATAAAGCTTTTAGAAAGTTGCATGGGGGATCCCTGGTGGCTCAGTGGTTTAGCGCCTGCCTTTGGCCCAGGGCGCGATCCTGGAGACCCGGGATCGAATCCCACGTCGGGCTCCCGGTGCATGGAGCCTGCTTCTCCCTCTGCCTGTGTCTCTGCCTCTCTCTCTCTCTCTGTGTGACTATCATAAATAAAAAATAAAATAAAATAAAAAAAGAAAGTTGCATGACATGGGAAAACTGTAAAGTTGGGACGATCTGTGTTCCGTAGACCCATCATCTTCTGGCTCTTTCTTCCCCATTGCTCCTTAGGGATCAGGGATGGTTCTCTATCTTTTCCATTGCAGTTTGCGTAGTCTTCTGGGATTTAAATGATCAGTTTGAATTGTGGCTATTTGTTGACATCCGTCTTTCCAACACTTCTTTGTGTTCTCGGAGCACAAAGACTGATTCAGATTAAATGTATCATCCTCAGTCTCTACCACAGTGCACCGCCCAGATTAGCATTCTTTAAATTCTTACAGAAGAGAGAACAGGGGGAAAAAAATAGGTGAAGACAGGGTGGGAGAGAAGGATGGAGAGAGAGACAGAAGAAAAAATTGAAGTCATTTTCCCAAGAAGTCTCCTAAAGCATTGAGATCTCATTAACTGTAAAATGGAAAATTTTTATCTCTTATTCACGGGCTGTTAATGAGCAGTGAACAGGTGGGAAAATTGTTTGTAGGGGGATGGAGTCGGGTTTCCCAGACCCTTTCAAGTCCCATGAGATGAAATAATCGTCCAATATACCTTTTCTTAGGAGGGTTCTGCTGGGAGCTGAGGAGATGAAAATTATGATCAGAGCTCAGAGCCTTGTGAAATAATATGAAGGGGACGGGAAGGAAGAAAAAGAAACCAACTAATTGAAACAAGATAAATATATTAACACGCACTCAGACTGTAGGCGTATCTTCTGTACAAATCAATTTCTGCTGCAATTCTTATAATTTGTTCACAAATAAGTGGCTTGTGTGCCTCCTCTGCTCCGCTGTTGATGCTAATTAACACAGGCTGGAGGTGCCTGGGAAAAGGAATATATAAATAAAAACAGTTCAGCAGATGAGAGGGAAAGATATTTGCATGCAAGGCCACAGACTCTCAGTCTCAGACTTAGAAATCTTTGAAAGGAGGTAAAAATACCCTAAAGGTTGGTTCTCTCACCACAGACAGACTCCTCGCAAGGATCTGTCCCTAAGGTATAGCACACATCCCACAATACCCCTTCCTACATCCTCCTCTCCCCAGATACTGAGTTTGGTAATCACAGCTTTTACTCAAGAAGGAAGGAAGTTTCATTAAACACACTCTAAATTCCTCTACTGGGTGGCACGGTGAGAGGGTCAGAGTGGGCTGTGGGATTGGAAAGAACCCCTTCTTGTCACCAGACTGGGTCTCAAAAAATCGAAAGCACTGAGATCCTCTCTATCTTTCTAGATTCTCAGGGGTTGGGTTGTTTTCAGGGCCTGAAAAAGCAGCATCCAATAGAATGTTCCAGAGCCGCGTCGTCAACTGCAGCGAGGAGAACGATTTAATTAAAATCCAAGCAAACCCACGTTCACCCAGGGCTTGTTCCTTGCAGAACTTGGTACGGTGCACCGGGGGCCGGCCGGAGGGGACTAAAACTTGTTCCTCCCCTCCTGGTAAGAGAGGAGGAGAGGATTTGTGAATCTTCTCCGGGGAGATTCCGATGCATGAAAGATGATCCACCTGCCCCGTCAGGGAGGATAAAATAGGGATGAAGACGGAGGTAAAAGCAATCAGCCCTGCAAAGATAGAGCGAGAAACAAAGAGTGCTTGCTTCGTGGCATCAGGAGGGAAGAAAAGAATGTTTCTGGGGGCGGGGGGCATTTCATGGAGCCCAAAGGATGAGTCTGCAAAAGGTGTGCGGCCCAGGTGAGGAACGCTAGGCCTCCTTCCCTCCTTTCAGGTCTGCTCCAATGCCACCTCCCTGGAGAGCAGCGACTTGTCCTCATCTCCCCCGTTAATGCAGTTGCCCTGCCAGCAGATTTCCCACAAGTATATATGGCCTAAGATATACTTAGTCGTCTTTTTCAATAAAAGTATAGATTCACCAGTTTTGATGAACCAGGGTGTCTTTTGGAGGGCAGGAGGGTGAGGAGATACCTACCTATTAAACAAATAGATTAATCCATCTCTCTCTCTGTGTCTCCCATGAATAAATTAAAAAAAAATATTAAAAAAAATTTAAATGGAAAACTGTGCTATAAATAGGACGTAAATTGAGAGTGATGGCATCCCAGAAACGAGGTAGGGTTTTAGAGAATGGTGACCCCAAGATGATACTGAGAGGAGTTTTATTTATCAAAATCCTTTTCCGATTCTTCCCCAAAGCAACATACTTATTTTACCAACGTGGCAAGGTATTTTATAGAATTTTCAACTAACAGTGATAGTTAAAGTGCACGTTTTAGAGGACGCGTTAATATTCTGGATTGAGTAAACTCAGTCACTTACAGGGGCAGATGGTCTAAGGAGCAACGTAAGTGACTCAAAGGAAAGAAATAAAGGAAAAATAAAGGAAGTAATTTAAATCAAAAGTAACAAATGTTTACGAAAACAATTAGATTTTAAAACCCAGAAAATTTAAAGAGCCTCCTATAATCCTACCACTAAAATTACTTACCCGTGTAATCAAATCAGTTTTGAAAAAATGCTTTTTAAATACATAACACTCCATTATACGTTACTTAGTCATTTTCTAACGACTGAAACAAAGACTGTTCATTACAAAAAAATGCTGTCATTAACGTAATCACACGTATTTTTTTTCAATATCCAGATTACTTCTTAAGGGCAAAATGGTTTGAGTAATGAGCAGGGTAGTCGTATTACTATATTCAAAAGGAGCGTCGTTTTCA